>NC_136649.1:11776506-12171221 GCF_949748355.1 Melanostigma gelatinosum
ATTCTGATGGATCAGTATGTCTACCACTAATAATATCGCCCAGGCCAGGAAACTGGTGGAACAGCTGAGGATTGAGGCGGGGATTGAACGCATTAAGGTCGGACGATAGTTTACTGCCATGTTTGTTGTGAGCGTGATTATTCATCCACATCTGCCCTTTCCTTCCTTATACTTTTCTCTTTCTTCTCCTTCTTCCCCTTTCATCTTTTCCCCTACTTGTCCAATTTCTCTCCACATATCCTCCCCTATTTAAATCCCTCACCTCTCCCTCTCTCCCAACAGGTTTCTAAAGCAGCAGCAGAACTGATGAGTTACTGTGAGCAGCACGCTCGTAGCGACCCTCTGCTGGTCGGGGTTCCCACCTCTGAAAACCCTTTCAAGGACAAGAAGCCCTGCATCATCCTATAGCCGCGCTACGCTCCTCCTGCCACACAAACACACATTCACATACAGACACACATGACATGCACGTTCAAAACTTAAATTGATCCCGAGACACACACGTGCAAACACACACTTCAAGTCCAGCATATGCACACACTCATGGAAACACACACACAAACACACACACACACACTCCCAAAATAGCCTCTCTGGAAAAGCGCCATACCCCGTAGCCACAGCTAGGGTGCAGGTATCTCGTTCTCTCGGTGGCTGAGATCAGTATATCACTGAGTATGATCCAAGGTGCTTTTGGTAATATTCACATATGCTGGTAAATTAACTACAAGTGTCAGCTTAACTTTAAAAGGGAATTGGACATTAATAATCAGTAGGAAACCAGGATCTTTTTTTCCTTCTCTTGTCATGAAATGAGGGGTTGGGTAAAGGGCGGACAGCAGTGCCATAGGCAAGGAGTGGGAGGATGCATGTGGGCAACAGCAATGGACGGTAGCCGCTTATGCCGACCGTGCCAAACATGACCTGGTGTCCCATTAAAAGCTTTTTTTTGTGGGAGTTAAAAAAAATGTCTGAGAGCTTTGCCCACGAACCTGCCTGTGCAGGGTAATTTTGGAGCGAGTGGCTAAAGCCTTTGCCTTTATCGGGCTAGCATGTTCCCACCCAGACCTGTTTCAACAGACCTTCTCTGCCTGTGGCCTCTGGCCAAACCTCCAGCTGTGCCAACCTGTACAGAAAGTCATCTCTAGATGCTGATCTGCTGTCATTGATTCCACTTCAGTTCATTATGGCTGCTGTTGGTCGAAATCGATGTCTAAGCTGACCTCAGATCTGCACCTATGAGGGGAACAACTGCTCTACACAGAACTCAAGCTATTAACCCTGGACGTTTACTGCATTTCTATTAAGAAATACCTGTTTGTGAACTCAATGTATACGTTTTGATATTTTGTTGAAGCATTACTTAATAGCTAAGATAATCCTGTATTTTTTTGTTTCGCTTTGACATAGGTGTTGCCCCTGGCTGATCAGGTTTCTCTTCCTGTCTGACGTTAAATGCCAGCATTAATGAAACAATAGGAGATCTGGTTGTAAGCCAGGGGTATTACCTGCTCGAATCTTAAACGAAAGTTTCTATCAAGCCTCCCTGTGCTTTACCCTGAGAGAGGGAGAGGTCGCAGACTGACCACACACGAGAATCAGTCTGCAAGGACTGCAAGGCTGGAGGAGAAATACCCAAACTTAAAAAGTAAAAGTGAAGCTGTCCTGAAAATTAGAAATTAATTATTTCTTACTTTCTCTGCTTATGTTTGATTCATTTGATTGGCATTTTTTACAAGGTTATGGGAAGAGATATATTGCATTGGATTGTGTAAATGTGGAAGTGTTTTAGTTTGCCTCTGTAGTATAGAGGAAGCGGATATGTCTTGTTTTAATGCATATGTTCTGCTGAGCTTGACTAGAGATATACCGACTCAACACATTTAAACCTGGGAGAACAAACAATCTGCAGCCACTGGGTCAAGTTCTGAGAAAACACGTATTTTATTCTGCGCAGGTGCATCAGCTTAAATAGACAGTCACATGACACACTCACACCTGAAATGCATTGGCAATAATTGGGAACACAATCAGTTGCTTCAATTAACACCCCCACTTGATCACACATTATTGACAACCATAAATCATACAAGGGGAAAAACATGGAAACCAACTGCACTTAACTGGCTATGCCCCAAACAAGAACATGGAAAAAGTAAGTAGCTTTGCTTTAGTAGCTGGTTTTGTCATCAGGTCAGCTACCATCCGGTCTGTTGGGCAATACTCCAAACATACTTTACAGTCATTAACAGTTGATCTCACAAAATGGTATTTTATATCAATGTGCTTACATCGCTGTCTGCTCACTGGATTCTTGGCTAATGCAATTGTACCTTGGTTATCTTCAAAAATCTTAGGTACATCATACAGACAGTCATCAAGATGTTCAAGCAGTTGAGATAAGTAAAGACACTCTTGTGTGGTTGCGGCCAACGCCATATACTCTGCCTCACAAGTTGACAGTGCTACCGTTGGCTGCTTTTTGGTCTTCCAGGAAATCAGAGGACCATTCTCACTCAGACTAACACAATAACCAGTTGTACTGCGTCTGTCAGTTGCATCACCTGCCCAATCTGCATCACTGTAAGCAAACAACCTCAGCTCATCACATTTTCTGTAACACAACATTTTGTCATTTGTGCCCTTCAAATATTTCAGTACATGCTTAACAGTTGTCCACTGCTCTTCTGTCGGCTCACTGAAATGCTGTGACAGTCTGCTTACAACAAAGCTCAGATCAGGTCTGGTGCATGAGGTTAGGTAGATTAGGCTACCCACTGCCTCTCTGTATTTTCTGGGGTCACCTAGCTTCTCATCAGTGTAATGCAGCTTTGGTTCACAAGGTGTTGACCTGGGCTTACAATCCTGCATATTAAACCTGTCAAGCAGCTTGTCAACATAGCTCTGCTGTGACATGGTCACACATCCATTACACTGGTCAAAAGTGATACCAAGAAAATTCTTCAGTCTGCCCAAATCTTTCATCTGGAACTTCACAGCAAGCATCTTTTTCACTGCTTTTAAAGCACTCTCATCACTGGCTGCAATAACCAGGTCATCAACCCAGATCAGTAGGATCACCTTGTCATGTTCCGTTTCTCTCTCATAAACACAGTGATCGGCTGGATTCTGTACAAACATATTTTCACATAGATAGTCATGCAACATTATGTTCCAGTTTCTACCTGATTGTTTAAGCCCATATAGTGACTTCTTTAGTCTACACACCATCTTCCCATTTGTCTGAGATTTTACATCATAACCCTCTGGCTGTTCCATGTAAATCTCACAATCAATTGGTGCATGTAAGTAGGCGGTTTTAACATCCATCTGATGCAGGATCAGATCCTCCTGGGCAGCTTTCTGCATCAACACTCTCACACTAGTCAGGTCGGCAGTAGGAGAAAACGTTTCTCCATAATCTACACCCATCCGTTGACTGTATCCCTTGGCTACATAGCGGGCCTTGTACTTGTCAGATCCATCAACATTGGTTTTGAGAGTATACACCCATCTACCCCCCACTGCTTTCTTGCCCTCAGGTAAGGTGGTCAGAGTAAATGTGTTGTTATCCCTCAGTGCCTTCATCTCCTCATCCATTGCATCTATCCACTTACTTGAGTTGGATGAAGACACAGCATCTCTGAACGTCTGTGGTACATTACAAACCATCCTGTAGCAATAATCAATGTTGATCTGAGCCTGATCACTCTCTATCCCATAGAAGTCTGGCCTCCTCCTCTCTCTAGCAGGGTATCTCCGTGGAGACTGGGATTCGGGCTTGACTCCACCTGTCTGTAGGCCTATCTGGCTTGGACCTGGCCTAGCTTCTGGGATGTCGTTCTGCTCGGGTTGGTCAGGGTCAGGTCTGGTTGCGTTAGACTGCACACCAGTGTCATCGTCGGACATGTCATCAGTCTGCTGTCCCTCAACACAGGACATGAACCTCACCAGTCGGTGCTTCATCACCTTCCTGCTGTCAGGGTAGTAGACCATATAGGCTGGACTGTTCTTGTCATAACCAACGAAGATGCCCTTGTCAGACCTTGACTCTAGCTTCTTCCTGTCCTGCCTGTAGGCGTAACATACAGTACCAAACTTCTGCATCCTGGAGACATTAGGTCTCCTTCCTGTCAGCATAAAGTAAGGTGTCTCTCTAGTGCGGTTGTTGAAACATCTATTCCTCACCACTGCTGCTGTCTGGACCGCATACGGCCATAGCTCCTTGGCTAACTGGCTCTCCAAGAGCATACATCTCGCCATGTCAAAAAGGGTTCTCCAGTTACGCTCAGCAGTGCCATTCTGGTGTGGTGAGTATGGTGCTGATCTTTCATGTCTGATTCTATTCCTACGCAGTAGAGCTTGGTAACCCTGCCCTGTGAACTCTGTACCATTGTCAGACCTGATACACTTCACTTTCCCATATGGGGCTGTGTCGGCTAGAAACCTCTCTGTGGCTTCTACAGTGTCCCTCTTGTACTTTAGATAGTACACAAACACTGCACTTGAATAGTCGTCAGTAAAGGAAAGTGCATACCTATACCCTTCCTTGGACTCTGGGTCAATGGGGCCTGACAAGTCAGTGTGAACCAGCTCTAAGGCTGATTTGGCCCTCACATCAGGCTTCCTGTTTCTGCTCTGAGTGAACTTGCCCTGAGTACACACTTCACATATCATGGGTTTGGACGCTTTACCCCTGATTGACATTCCATCCACAACATTCTCTAACTTCATGACATCATCAAAATTACAGTGCCCCAAAATCTCGTGCCACGTCTGAATATCATGACAGCTCATACATTGATCATCACAGTCATTGTTTACTGACACAGTAGGCAAATAGAACAGTCTGTTATGCTCATAAATGAGGAAGCGCGTACCGTCTCTATACTGCAAGACGTTTTCTCCTTCCTTGAAGATCACCGTTGCCCCACGATAAGTTGCAGCTCTCACGGAGAAGATGTCTTGGGGATACGAGGGGATGTACAGCGCCTGCTTCAGTGTGGTACTGAGGTGCCGCCCCCTGCTGTCGATCAGACACACCTCGGCGTCTCCTCTGCGCTCCGCGACCCCCGTGCAGCTTGTGCCATCGGCCAGCTCCACGCAGTGCGTCTCGGACTGGAATCGGTCATCGAAGTTCTTGAACTTCGCCAGGTCAGTGATGATATGCGCCGTCGCACCGGTGTCCACCATCAAGCCCTTTCTGGTGACACCGCTTCCTGGCTCGCTGGTCACCAGCTTGAACACGAAGGTGTTGTCATCCATCTCCTCGGACACTCCACGCGCGTTGTCCCGCTGCCACTGTCGCCATCCTCCTCGCCGTCCGGTACTCTCGCCCTGGCCGTACCACTGTTGACCACGCTGACAGTCTCTTACCTTGTGACCTCTCTGGCCACAACGGAAACACACAATGTCCCCGCTCTCGGTGCTGCGTGCACCTGCGCCTGCTGGGGCAGCCCTCCTTGGATGCGCCTGGGCCCTCATGACATTGTCGTCGGCCGCAGCTGTGCGCATACCTTCAGTGCTCTCATAACTGCGCAACTTAGTCTTGAACTCCGCAAAAGAGAGAGTCTCATAACTTTGAGTGATAAAAATGGAAAAAAGGCTTAAATGAGTCTGGCAGCCCCTTCAAAATCATTGCAACCAATAGTCCATCGCTTAAAACCTCTCCAGCATTACGCAGCGCTGTGATCGAAATCTCAGCACGTATGACATAGTCAGTCACACTCTCACTACTCATCTTTTGCAAAGAAGTCAGTTCTGTATACAGGCATACAATGCGGGGCTTACCCTTGCCTGCATAATAGTCACGCAAAATCCTGAGCGCTCCACGCCCGTCATCCGCTGCCTCTCGCATGACCAGAGACAAACTTTTGTCATCAAGGAATTGGATCAGTTCCGCGTACGCTTCCGCGTTCTTCGCCGCATCCTCAGCCAGTGCGTTTTCTTCTGCGCCATCGGCGGGCTGATTCAAAATGGTGTCCTTCAGTTTCTGCAACCGCAGATGTCCCAAAAACTTTGTCTCCCACAGTTCATAGTTCTTTTCGTCCCCATTAAAAACAAGACGAGACCAACGTGAACTCGTATGTCCGCTCATGGTGCTGGCACTCCAATCCGTGAGATACGCACACAAGCAAATGTCTCTCAGTGGCTACTCACGCCGGATATCTCTTTGCACAAACGTCTAACGCATCTGGGCCCATAACCTGTTCTGCTGAGCTTGACTAGAGATATACCGACTCAACACATTTAAACCTGGGAGAACAAACAATCTGCAGCCACTGGGTCAAGTTCTGAGAAAACACGTATTTTATTCTGCGCAGGTGCATCAGCTTAAATAGACAGTCACATGACACACTCACACCTGAAATGCATTGGCAATAATTGGGAACACAATCAGTTGCTTCAATTAACAGCATATAGAATAATTATTGCTTTAAATCTGAATAGAATAACAATTACCTGTTCTTTACCAGTCTTTCAAATGTCCAGTCTCCCCAGTAGATGAGCTCAAACTGGTCAGGGACTGGATCGGTAGGAGCCAGCTGTCCCCTCCTGGTTTTCATCTGTCCTCTCCTCCACAATGCTCCTCCTCTCTGACAAACCAAACTTGATTGTAAAAGCTGAAGTGAAAAAAAAAAAATGAAGTCAAGAGAAACAAACTAAATGTATAAACTTTCTTTCAGACATGTGCAGAAGTGATAAGTTGAAGAGTAGCTGTTTTGGGTTTATTTTTTGAGTTTCTTCTTTCTATGGAGTCCATGGAACCTGGTCAGTTGAGTATTACCCTGTACAGTGTTTGTAAGATACAAAATCTAAACACAGACTCTCTTACTGTGGATATTGGATTTTTTTTGGTACTACTTATTCTGTTCTGTCAGTCAAGATCATGTCTGTCTTCATTTTTGTTTTTGTCATTCAGGTTTATAGAGGCTCGCGATAGCGGAGGATGGTTTTAACCACCAATACAAATACAAACACCTGATGGAAACAAAAGCCCTGTCAGGTTGAGGATCGTTTCCTGTTAGAGGATTCATCAACACCGGACCTCATTCCAGTGGCAAAAACCAGCCTCCTGATCTGTCCTTTAACACCAGAGCGGTCAAGTTTTTAGCAAGTGTTGGCTTTGGTGGGCGACAGGCAACTAGGACAACACACACATGCACATAACACACTCTCTCTTGCTGTTGGTTTTTTAGGTTTGATTGTCAGGGGTCAAAGGTTAAAGGATCAAGTCAAGGCTAAATCGCTAATTAGCATCAATATGTTCACTGTATTCAATGATTCTGGGGCCAGCTTCATTCCTCATTTGTCTTTGTTACAACCACAGAGCTGGCGTTGCCCAAAGTAAGAAGAGAGCAGAAGCTGGAGAAAGGCCACAGAGGGAGCTAAGGGTGTGTGTGTGTGTGTGTGTGTGTGTGTGCACGTGCCGGTGGGTGCTGGGTGCAAGTGTTTGGTGGATGAGAGGGATGATTTGGCAGAGAAGCGATAATAGAGATGGAGCAATTGTTAGTGCATATTAGTGAGAGAGTCGCAGTGTAAGAACACACAGTGCCTCCGGCGCTCTGCAGAGTGCCACATAGTAATGTTACAGTACTGCAGCCCTGCCATTCCAGGTCAGGGTAACTCTGACCGGAGGAGAGGTCATGTGACGCTGTCTGATTCAGAACATCATGCATGGCCTCCACTCACTCTTTTTATTTGTAAGATGCTGATTCTGGAGAAGAGTAAAGAAGGATTCTGTCACGAGATAAAATCGTTCAGTTGAAGTGTGGGAAGCTATTTATGAAGTGATGACCAATGATAACCCCAACCCACAAATCAGACAAATAATTTATTTTTCTGTTTAGCCTGATTCAGCTACATTATATTAGCTGCAATATATTTGCACCACTCATGAAAGCCTTAGAGACCTAAAGCAATAGTTTGACATTTTGGGAAATATGCAAATTTGCTCAGCAGAGATTTGGCTGAGAGCTGAGAGCTGAGAGGTATAACTTACCCGTCACCTCTAAGGCTCACCAAGGAACAGGTGATATCTTAGTCTTGCTGTCAGCACTAGGCAAGCAACAGAGGCTCCATTTTTCTAGTCCTTATACTAAGCTAACCAGCGACTGGCAGTGGCTCCATATTTATCAAACCAACAAGAAAGGGGTTCAAGACTCAGCAATTTATCCATGAAGTGTATTTCCCAAAATGTCAAACTATTCCTTTAAATAAAATAAATCCCTTTATATTCAACCTGATTTAGGTTCACATGAATGGTGGTCTTTCAACAGAATAAACAAAAAGGATCCAGCTGAAGATACATAATGCACAAACAGAGATCTGAGTGCAAACTGCGGGCAAAGGTAGAAGGTAACCCAGAATTACTGATCTGGGGTTTGCTTTCTGCAGAATCCGAACATCTGAACTAAAACTTTGCAAGGTGCAGCTAAAGTCAAAGAGGATAACAACTGAAGAGGAATCGCACAACATAAAACAAGCATGCACGCACATACACACACACACTGATGTTGTCCTGGAGATGTCTGACAGATGCTATTTTTTATCATTATTGTTATTTCAATCGTTCCATATCTGGTTGGGCTTAAAATCAGAGACAGCCAGCCTAAAGTTTTGGTTTGGCTGACAGTTTGTGTGATTGGTTGGTTGTTAGTTTGCCTTATAGTGGCGTATATTGTGTTAATGCTGGTATTGGGGTTATCAGATCAGCAGAATGAACAGTGTTGAAGTAGAACACATGGCTCGAGATGGAAATCCACTGGTTTTGTGACACAAAGCGTGCAGTGAAAGTGAAATTACTTTGAGGTCAGGTTGGGGGAGAGCTGAGGCTCCTCAGTGCGGACTTTTAAATCAAACATCACTGAATCGGCTCTGAGCTCTTCCGGAGACTCATCTTTTGTGTTCTGCTCTCCTGTGTATGCATATAGTATATGTATCTTTTTGCCTTGATTGATTATGAAGAAAATATATCTATTTTTTGTAACTGTTCTCTGATGTGCCATAACTCATGTTTTCTTGCACACTGTTAATATTTTGTCGATATTGCTGTTAAAAAGATGATATTGAAAAGTAGATGACATTAATAAAAAGATGATATAATAACACACGCTCTTGTGTAATTCTTTTAAATGTTTGATAGGATAAAATAATGAAGTCATGGCACTTTGATGATCACATACCTTTTCCTCTAGCTCTGTCATCTGCTCAAAATTGTAATATGCCAAATGAATGGCATTCCCATCAGCCTCAGCAGTTTGTGTTTACTGCTAATAAGCAATTGTTGCATTGATTGAAATACTGTGCCGTGGCAAAATCACATTTAAATAACATCCATTTAATTTAGGTTTAATTACACGTGAGGCATCCATATTTATTTGGTGTTCAGGCACCTTTGTTTTAGTTAGTGGAATCTGAGTTTTCAGGAAAAAATAGGAATAATTAACCTCTATAGCTCGATTGAAAAGTCTCAAACTCCAATATGACATAAACACAACATAAATATAGTCTCATACACCATCTGTGCATGGCTGTAGACTCTTACTCTTGTTCATTTTTAGCTGCAATTTACAGAATATATTTCCAGTCTTTTTGTCTTTCTGTGCTCTATGTAGGAAGGCCTGTCTTTTTTTCCTCACTCACTTTACAGGTATTCTATGCACATAGACACACGCGCTCCCTTGGTACATAGTGTACAATGCAAAGATGAATACTTGTTGCATCAAACAGACAAAACAAAGAACAGAGCAAACAAAGAGCACTGCTGAGCAGAGCCTTGGGACATGAATGTAATTGTTACAAGTCCCCTGGCTGTCTCTGTGCCCTTTGAAGCATTGCTTCATCAATCTCCTCCAAGTTTCAACCCATTGCCGTCCCTTCCCAGCTTCCAAACCCCTCAGCAAGTCAAAGCCAATCAGATTTAGGGTCGATGAACCAGAGCCAATCAGAGGTCAGTCCCCATGCTAGCCAAACCCCTGTACTATAGTCGATAGTAAACATATGGGAGGTCCATGTGCCTGAATGTTCCCTCTTATGTTTTGCAGTCAGAGAAGGTGAGCAGACATGTGAGAGCAGAGGGTGAAGGTGGAAACAAAACAGAGTGGGAGGAGGGCAGAGGGCAGGATGAGCCACTTGTACTGTGTTGCAGGTACATCTTGCTATACCTGATCATGTTGAGATACCATGGTATGGGTAGGGTTAAGGTCCAAGCCCTCTACAACATGTAGTCACAGGTTTTGCGTCATAATGTGATGTGAAACATGTACACAACTACAATGCAAAGTGCTTGGGATATTGAATTCTACGTTTGAGCAGATACCTTTCTGTCAGCTTCCTCCTCCCCCTGGATTCTTGACTAGGGACAGCGGGTCTGCGTCAGCTTGCTTTGCCTGTTTGTTCCAACACAAAGAGTTTCCGTCTCAACCCCAGTTTGTCTCTCTGACTTATGTTTACTCCAACAAGGGAGCTAGCCAGACAATTCGTAAGGCCCCGTCACCAACAAAGAATGAGCTTAAAGTCTGCATCATTTTCCCCATTACGTCAACCCAAATGTAAACTCAGCTATTTTTCCAGTTCGATGATGCAAACACGGCTTTTGTCTTGAAATTTGAGCATGAAGTTCTTGATATAGAAGCAAATCAACTATGAATACAATAATTTATTGACTTAGACAACAGAGCACACAATTAGACCTTAAATAGCCAAACACACAATGGATACAATCAATAAATTACTAGTGTAGCACCGTTCATATGATATTAACAGCGTCTAAACAAAGCAGCATCCTGAAAGCACAAAGGTATCGACTACGGTTTCTTTTGCAGCAAAATGACAATTTACAGCAGATATTTTTCATCAGTTCAGTATTCTCCGTTGACAATAAAATAAATATGCATTGTGCATTGGCATTTTGTAGTCCTGAATTGCCAATGAATCCTGTGTGACTTTAACATGAACGTCATTTCTATTTCAGTTTCCATGGTGACGAGTCCTACGCAGGTTCAGCTGCTCATTTGAAGAACGCACACGCTGCACGCCCAGTCATTTCTAAAGAAAGAGTCAAGTACTGTACAAGCATACCACACATTCACACACCTTCTCTCCAAGGACTCTCCCATGTCAGAATACACAGGAATGCTGGGCATAGTTTCATTACAGCATTCCTGTCCTTACAAACAACACAGGTCTTCCAGGTATAAGTTGAGGTGCGGACACGTTTCTTTTGATGCTGCTACTCCTGTTATTGATTGTTACACCCCCATAAGCATTGCAAGCAGCCAAACAGAAGAAGAAAATAGAAGCTTTGATTTAGTTATACAGACAATGTAAAAAAAAACAATGTGGCCTGGATGTGAATCTGCTTTTCTGTTTGCATCTTCTGCACAATGCAGATTTTGTAAACCGGTCTCCACTCTGGTTGTTTCACTAGTTGCTGAAAGGAAGTATACTTGGTTCCTGCTTCTCAGTCAGGATAGCCCGTCCCAGTTCACTCCAGGCCAGTCCTGCACGAGCAACAACGGATCCCTCAGTTCATTAGCATCTGAACCCAGAAAGATCCAGTCTTCGCTGGTGTATGCGGGTGCCAGACCCTTCAGCGTTCTTGCAGAGCGAGTTCAGGCACCCACTGGTCAAGGCGTCGACTCTCCAGGCAGTAGGTCCCCACCTCCTGTAGCCTGCAGTGGTCGGCCTGGGGGTTCTAGACAGTAAACAAAGACAACATCAAATTCATGTTCAGCCTTTAAGGTGAATTTGGTCTGCAGAATGCAATGCAATAAATATTCACTCAAATAATGCCAATATCACAACATTTCACCTCCAGCACTGCATGACAACACTCCGTAATGCATTGTTGGCCTTTCAGTTACATAACACAGGGCTATTGTGCTGAGTCAACATACCGTAACCAGCATGCAGTGGAGGTCTCCGTGCTCTTCCTCGTTTCTGGCATCCACAGCACCCAGCAGCTGCTGGAGCCGCTGAACTCCTAAGACTCGCAGGATGGTAATGCTGCTGTCGCAGCAGAAGGACTGTAGCAGGGTAAAGTGGATCTGCAGCGCCACATCGTCTACATCGTCAGCTGCCAGAACACACAGGACCACACTGTCCGGGTCTCTGGGGAGGAAGGAGAAAATTTGAAAATTGTGAGTTTGAGGCAGACACCTGCACTCAAGTACACAGGTTATTTTCTGAAATACAAGAGAAGCATCTACTTGTGAGTCTTAAACATTACAGGCATTGGCTTAACTTAATAGTTTCAACTCACGCATTAAGAAGTTTCGCTGATTCATAAATGCCAACGGTCAGGCAGTCTTGTTTCTGAGCCGTCACCAGCAACTCCTCCAGAGCCAGACCTACAGACTGCATCCTGAGAGGGCAAGACAGAACAATTAACTTTTTGCATGCTTGGAAAGTCCTCACAATAGTCATGTCATATACACATGCTGCAGTTCTTTAACAAATGGGTCTAATATTGTATTAACCCATTTCATTAAATGCTGTTAAAATACCTTTACCTAATAAAAGTCCTCGAGAAGACAGATAAAAAGCAATCAGAGGTTACTCCTCCAGTCCCATTCGTTTTATGATGCATGTGGATGATTGTGATAAAATAAAGAGGGACTTGCCTTAATGCAGGCTGTGCAACATGCATTCACATAAGTCTATTGTGCAAGTAAGTTATAAAATATGAATAATTAGAGTATATGTTTTTAAAAACAAGATTATGCAACAACTTTTAAAAGTTGCATTATGCTTATATGCTGTCATATATGAGGTAAATGTATATCAAAGTATTTGGTACTGATAATATCTGCACCCAGGACAGATAAAGTCTTCAACCTAAACTCACAAAGTGTGATTGTGCCTCAGCAGTTCAGGCAATGCAAGGCTCGAGGCAAGAGAAGCATTCCTGTCCAGCACATGATTTTCCATCCACATGGCTCAGACGGCCATAAAACTACAGCCACATCTGACAAAGTGCAGAAAAACCGAGCGCCATATCTCACCTGTTCTCGATGGACACAAAGCTTTCCTCTGGGATCATGTTTGCAAGTCAAAAAAACGTAACCCCGTGAGAAAAGCGTGACAGCAGTCCGGTGTTTATAGTCCCTCTGTGCGTCTGTGCAGAAGCGTTGGCAGCGTTTGTTGTTGGCAACGTTACGTCACACTCTTTATACCGGCCTGAGGAGAGGGCGGCACCGAAACCACCAGAGTTTTGCAATTGGTTCCAAAGAAACTCAACATCTCGGTGCATAATAAAACATGTGCGCGTGCATAGGCATGGTTGCTAATTAAACAAAAATGATTCCAGTTAAATTCATTGGTAAAAGTAAACTTCGTGAGTATGTTGAGCTGTGCAGATGCAGTTGTGCAACATGAGCTCCTCGTCTTTTCACAACATCCAAGCTTGCATAACTGGACACCAGTTTATGAAATGATGACTGACATCTGGTGGCTGACTGAGGGAAAGAAAAGTCTGACGAACCTTTATACTGTTGTAAAACTGAAAGTCACAATAGTTTGAATTCAGTTATACATGTTCAAGTAAGACATTCGTGCAGACAAAGACCGTTATCCGTTTATTTCCATTGTGTGACTGTATGACAGATAATAGATATAATGCATTTTTAACAGAAAATCCATGCAAGTGCATTCAAAGTTCCTTAAACAGTAAAAGAAAGTAGTAACTTTCAGACATGATGTTTGGTTTGTTCTGATAGAACTGGACGAGTAAGATCATTGGATCTGTAGAGCTCCTGATGATCAACCACCTCTCGGCCCTCGATAACCTGGTTCTCAAAGAAGCTGTCTGTGTAGTTCAGCATCTGCTGCACGGCAGTCAACAGCAGTATGTCAATATCCTGGTCCACCTCCAGCTCATCACTGTAGCTCTTCACTGGCAGCACACAGGACAACGGGATGCCAAAAAACTCACTCAACTCCCGTGCCTGAAAGACGGCAAAATAAATGGACATGGGTTCGATTCTCAACGCCAACACAAAAACAAGTCATTGATTACAGCATCGCTGTTCTCATGATTGTGTTGAGCGTCTTAACATGATTGTTACCTTCCTCTGGATGTAAACACTGCGATAAACATTCTTTAAGTCTTCTGCCACCAGCGGACAGGCCTCGTCTACTTTAGTCATCAGCAGAATCTGAGGAATTCCTATAAGAGAGCAGAAGAAAAGGTAGTAGAAAAGACCAGATTGAAGAAGATAAAGTCAAAGTTTACTGACCCTAAGATTCATTACAGCAACAAGAGAAATATAATTCAGCATGGGAAAAGGCTAAATGAATTGTTGTACACAAAGAAAACTCTTGTGTAGATGTTGGACGTGTCTGTAATGTAACTATTTCAACATAAAAACTAACAAGATATAAACGGTGAAATGGTGGAACCACGATAAAAATAATACTCTTATACTGCTAACCCAGGTTGTTGGTCTTTTTACGGATGTCAGCAAACTTGTCCAGCATTTTTTGGCTGAGGAGGGAGACCTTGCAGGTGTCGACCACATAAGCCACACAGTGAATCGCATCATTCAGGGTCGCTTGCTTCTTAAAGCCAGGAGAGTCCATCTGGAGTGGCGTTAAGGGATTAAGCTGAGGAACAAATAAAGCAGAACGAGAATAATTTGTTATTAATCACTCAACAAAGCATCCTACATTCTTACCACTAAATCAGTTGGATGAAGATGTGAGTAATTAGGTAGATAGTTATAAGAGACCTGGTAGCGATCCTTTATGTGACCTCTGAAGATGTTGACCAAGTCCTCAATGTTCAAACCAGCCTCAGCGTTTTCCTCCAGCCCCATTGTGTCACACAGGATCAGAGGAACAAGTCCACCACCTTTCCCTGCCTTCATGGTGTAGGTGCGGAACTGCAGGAGCGACATAAATGTAGTATGATTAGAGCATGTGGAATCCGTTTTACGTTCATATTACAATCAAAGCATGTCAACCTGTATATGAACTACAAAATGTAAAATATTGTCCTTTTTCATGTTTTTCTCTGCTGTTTTTGTTGCAGGTTATAAGCTGACATTCACGATTAGGCTGCAGCAAAAACAACAGACATATCGGCAGAGTATCACAAAGAGTAAAACTTGTGCCAGCACCTGAGTGGTCACACTCTTCCCTGCTGTACCAGCGATGGCCTGGGATGTCATGTTGCCTCGAAACACCGAGTTGACGGAGTTGAAGAAGGTCGACTTGCCGGCCCCGACGGGCCCCACCAACGACACTCGGGCTTGTTGGACTGTTTTGATCTCAGGATCATAGTTCTGAATGTCCTTCATCAACTGCTGCCTTCTCCTGGAGGGAACACAAATGATACACAAGACATTTAAGCCTACATGTTAGCTGCAGAGGATTCGTTTAATGGTTATGTTTAATGTAGAAAGATTGAAGGTTTCAAGCGTGTTGCACCTGTAACCACACCCAACAGTGATGTCACAGTGTACCTACACACCTTGGAGTACAGTTCTACATCACTGCAGCAACGTGAGGAGTTAAACCACTGGAGGTCGACAACGACCAGACGTTAAGCTGCTGTTAAGTTGCTCTTTAAATTACAAATTAAAAGAGGCGACAATCTCACAACAATAATACAAAATGTGTACATATTTTTCTATTTAAAGCAAAGTTAGTCGTACCATTAAATAAGAGGTGGATTTAGACACTTGGTTCTTTACTTTTGCCATTTACTCGAATCACACCTTTTTTATTAATTGTGCAAAAAGTTGGCAAAGATTTCTACATACTCCGCAGTCCAGCGAATGTTCCTCCAGGGTTTGGCCAGGAGATCTCCCAAACCTGCAGGAATGTTCACACAAGTTAATTGAAACATGATGACATATTTTATTCAACACTAGTTCGCTACAGTCCACTTTAATAAAACAATGCCATTCTTGGTCAGTTCATTGCATAAATGAATCAACACATAAGCTAATTCCGTATAAAAACTTACTTTAAAGATAACACACATCCTTATCACCACACACCTTCAACTCGATACACTTCAAACTCAGTCAGTGCCAAGTCTTCTCCGTGCATCTCTGCAGCCTGAAAGGTGAAGTTCTCCCCTGGGTTGGACACGATCTTAGCAACGTTCTCATGCAGGAACACCAAGGCACCATAATTCGGACCGGTGGCTTCATCTGTGAAAGCACACTGTCGGTTGATACCTGCCACCCTCAGTGGTTTGCTTCCTCCTGCGCTGATGCTGTAGAGGAAGGCCTCCTCATCAGAGACTTTCGCTCCGCTCTGGGTGTAGTCCTGAGAGGTGTAGGCCCCGAAGACAAAGCCACCGTCATTGTAGGCGACGATGACAGTGGGCCCCTGTATGTCACAGCGGTTGTGAAAAGCCAAAGCAGTGAAGCCGTGGACGCTGGCTTTGTAGAGCAGGTGCATCCTGACATGGCCCAGGAGAGAGAGCAGCTTCTTCCGCTGATCTTCAGACAGGCTTGAAGTAACGACAGGCATGACGACGGTAGGGTAGACTGTCCAAACACAGCTGAAGATGCAGCACTATGATTAGATATCATGGTAGAGTTTTCTAACAAGGCATACTGTTCATTACTTAAAAAAGCAAAAAGTGTTGGCATGTGAAATATGATCACTAAATATGATGTGAAGTGTCCAAAATCACATGCAACCTCATATAAAATGCATTCAACAAGAGACATGTGTTTCAAAGGTGATGTGTTACTATCAAGATTACAATGTGAAAATATTACATTATTAGTTAAAGTTCTGTATTCAAAATGTGAAACTTGAGTGCAGAGTTTTTAACAGACATATTGGTGCGCAGCTGACATATTGTGAAGACTACAAAGATTTCAGAGATTTTATTGTTGTAACAGGAGTTGTAGCTCCTCGTCACAGGGTCACAAGATGAATCGGAGGAGTTGTGAATTGACTGGTTGGGGAAGAGAAAATGTTAACATTTAACTCCAGCTGTCAGATAAATGTAGTGGAGTAGTATGAAGTAGAAATAAGTTAAGTGAAAATTGCACTCAAGTACAGTACATTCACTTTGTCACTTTCCACCACTGCTGAATTTCACGTGAAATATCAGTTATAACTTTACAATTCCATGTGAAAAAAAACGTGACTTTCACGTGTAAAATGGCGTTTGTGCTTTGTTCTACATAAGTCGTAGCTGTACCTAATGGCTGTATTAATTTCCATGATACATCATGTAAACATTACAGCAAATACTGTCAACATCCCACAACTGTATTTCTTTGTTATTAAGAAGATGACGGATGAGGAAAATGCATCAAAGACAAAGCGAAAGTATATCGACGGACAAAACCACACTGATCGATAATTGAAACTTAACCAATGACACAGAATAACAGTCGATGCAGTTGAAGGTTATCAAACTCACCTGCAGTAAAATACCTAAAAGTCTTTTGGTAGAATGCAGCAGGCCGCTGTAGTTAAGTTGATCTTTGTTTCTCCGTCCCGGGGAAAAAGAAAATGAAACTACCGTGATGTGAAAAAATAACTTCTTGGCTGCCCAGCCCTGCATGTGGGAGTGTCCATACTATTGGAATATAGGTATGCAAAGGAAGTTGGCATGAAGCGAGATTTTGTTTTCGATTTAAAATGCTCTGTTAGAGGATACTTCTGTGTTTTTCAACCTGGGCCCTATTTTGTTTTTGTTTCTGAAATTGGTCCACAATTGTGGCTGACTGACTTATTATATTTTGGTCAGTTGCATTCAGTGGTGGTGGGAGATTTACTGAATATTCTGTTACAAGTCCTGCATTAAAAAATCATCAAGTAATGGTAAAAAGGTTTTGGCAACAAAATGTCTTAAAATCATTTCTGCAAAATGGCCCCATTCAGTGTTACATTTATCATATACGCATAACATTCAAATACTGTTATTGATTCTTGTTTTCAAGGTAGAGTTTATTTTCGCAATTTATACTGTTTTGTAATGTATATTTTAAAAACGTATCATGTGTTGTTGTGTAAAGCAGACACGTTTGAATGGTGATGCACATTCTTTATTCATACATTAGTCCCGGCCCCACAACCCACACATTTGGACATTGTTACTGTATGTATTACTTACAGACAATTACAAAGTGAAAGGTTCTACTTGTTCATCCCATCGCTCTGCCACAGTGCTTTACTCTCTGTCTTCATGAATGTCATGAATGAAACAACATACAGTACATACAGTATTTTATACATGCGGGACACATACACAGTTACTATTCACTTTGCTACCTTGTGGTGGCAATACTTCATCCCCCCGTGGCCAATACATCATTTAATCTGGCAGCCTTTTGCAGAAGTGTAATAAAAAGAAAAGAAATATGATTTCACAAAACGAAACAAATCTCAAGGATAGTACAATCCCATGATAAAAGTTGAAATGTGAATTTATATAATTATAAAATCTATTTTCGATCATTTAGAGATACAGAAACAAAATTACATTTGTTTTATGTATTTGGGGACGAAGGGGAAAGTGGTTGGTGGCGTCTTTGTGATCTCATGCTTTGGTATTGAGGAAACTCTTGTGTGCCACATTTGTGTGAACTGAGACAATCAGTTGTGATTGATTTACATCCCACCAGAATATGACACCCGTTCTTGGACATCCAGACTAGGACAAAAGGAAATAAAAAAAACAGTGGACAGACAGGTCTGGAGAGAATATAATGCAATCCATCACATTATATATGTGTGCTTTATTTTACAGATTTGTAATGTCTTCATAATTTCCTGTGAAGGAAAAATCTTAATAATTTGATACTAATTACAGGAAAAGCATTTGTATATTTCCAGAATAATTTCCTTGAAAGAACTGCTCCATTTAGACCACAGTAAATATTCATTCATTAGTCTTTTATTATTGGAAAAATATTCCCTTTATATGTGTCAAACTGTATGCTGGAATAATTAACAACTAATAATTCCAGAAAACTTTCCAGGAAATTAGGGACTCATAAAATACAGTGTCGGTGTGTACTGCAGTCGATTTGATTCCAGCCATTCAGTCATTTCAGTGTCCGTATCAGGATTACTTTATTCCAAATATGAATGCAATCTAATGCATTCGTATTGACAGAGCACAGTAGAAAGCTGTTATGAAACTCACTTACGATTTTATGCCGTGCGAAATATTTGTCTACCATAAACTATATTATCATATCCATCATATCAACAATCTAAATACATGTCATCACTTTTAACGTTTTTTTTTTAGTAAGATTACAAGTTAACATCAATTTCTACAAAAGCATTTGCTGTCGGATTCCTGATTAGCATGATTTTAAGCTCCTGTAATGGATTACAATTACAGTACCGTTCCTAATGAGATGATTGCTGTAATGCTATCAAACTTAATCTGGTACTCTAATCCCTGTCGACAGATTTGTTGTTGCACACTCAGATTCGATGATCTCAGAGTCAATAATCTCAGATTATCACTCAACATCAGATACATCGCATCTCGTCAGTTTGCTCTGCGGAGAGGGCAAGGTCAACAGTGACTGAGGCACAATACTTGTCGAAAGCAGGTACAACACACAGCACTGTTCACCTCATGTCTGCTTACAGTGCTCACAGCAAACACCTGACCACACACTGGGAACTCTTCATTACAGGTACAATGCAAGACTCTTTTTACGATACATACATTATCTGTGCAAATCAGACAAATATCATTTTCATGAATAAAAGCAATACGATGCGACCACAATGCTTTCATAAACAAACGTGTGCACACTCCTGCCATTTGGGAGTATCTGGAAAAGGGACGTCAACTGGTAAATGTGGCATGAAAAGCAGCAAAATGGGCCCTTAAACGTAGCACTACGATCACTCTTCAGTGCTGAATGCATTCATAAAACAAGCCTACACAAAGTGCCTTTAACCCCATGTATGCTATATATATTGACTGAACTAAAATCACAGCTTTCATGTGGAGCCACACGTTTGCACCCCAACATGCTTCTCTTGCAACCAGTGTGATCTCCTCTCCTGTTTTGCACAGGGTCAAAAAAGAATAACAATACTCCCCCACAGGAAGGGCTTTTTGGTGCAAAAGTAGCCCACAAAGAAGTGATTAACCAGTAGGGGAATGGGTGAAAGTTCCATGTTGTGTTCGTGCAGAAAGGGGCCATATATTCTCTTTAATTCCCCGTAATATTTGTTGCTAACTTTCTGTAACTCTGTCTCTTTTTTTCTCTCTACACACTCTTCTATCCTTCAGCTCATATTCACCCTCCGTCGTTGCATCCCCAGGTCTTCAAAACTCTATCTTGCATGCAGGAAAGGTCTCGTCCTGCATGGCCACCGTGCTGTTGGATCCCAGAACGGTGATGCCCAGCTCCTTCTGTCTGTCCAGGGTCTGCTGGTACCACTCCTGCATCGGCACCGACTCGAAGGTAGGAATCACTGTCACCTGCGGATAGACGGATAAAAGTGAGGAAATGTATCTGCAGTGTAGGTTACATTTGACTCCCATCACCTTCAGTCGTTCGTCAGTATCCGTGGCTACAATTTGCACGCATTCAAATATGACTTCCGTATCTACAGACAGTCGTGCAAAGGTTGCAGTTTGGGCTCCAGTTACCAGCAAATTTAGTGCAGAAACTGTTCAGGTAACAAAACTACTTGGTATACGTGGGTTACATACAAATGGATTACGTGGGTTATTTACGAATTATAATGCATTCATTTTCATGGCTGTAAGTACAAACAGTGTATGAGTACTGCCTGAATGGCAGTTGTTTCAATGTACAAGAATCGAATCGTGTTTCTACCTGCATTGTGTCAGGCCAGGACATCTTGGCATCCAGTAGTGCGTCCAGTGTATGCCTCATTAGCTCCTCTTTCTCTTGACTGTCACCACTGATGATGTAACAGGAGGAGCGAACGCATCTGAAGAAGTCCACACTGACTGTTGGAGAGGAGGCTCCAGAGGGAATATAGGCCAGGTCCACGTACACACTGACTTCACCAACAGAGGTAGACTTGGAGCCTGTGACCGGGGGAGAGAGGATAAACTGCTGATAGACATTTCAATACAAACCATTGGACACACATCAAGTCTGTAAAGTACAAGGGGGAAAGGTATTGGAGAAATTCTCCAGTATATTTAGTATGATTCACGTTTTGCACCTCATACCTGGATTGGGTGAGGATTTTGCTGGTGCTGAGCGGGTGCTGGACGAAGGCGTACGAGTAGAAGAGACGTTCCCCTTTGTGACTCCACTTTGGCTCGCTGTCCTGCTTTTCCCAGAGCCTGATCTTTGGGAGGCCTCAACAACCTGGCAACAGAAAGCAAATTTGTACGGTAAGGTTTTATGTTAGATTTCAATTCAGCCATAATAATAAACATTAATTGTATCCTCAACATCATAATATTGTTAAAAACTGACCAGGACTAAATTGGACACAATGTTATACTTTTATGATTCTGTATGGCACGAGAGCACTAAGGCTTGATTCAAGCTACAATATAAAATAGTTAGCTACTTCCTTCATTTGCTCCGGAAAAAAACATAATTGATGATGGGTGTAGCTAACGAGTGAGCCATCTCTCTAGTTTCTCATCTCTGTTGAGAGTGCTAAAGGAGACTGTAACGTTAGCCAGAGCTAGCAAAATGTCAGCAATTTGGCCATATTTCATACTGTAAAATCCCACCGGTAAAACGAGTAGCGACAAGTATTCAACACACTGGTATTGGATCGATACTAGCAGATATGCAAGTTCAGGTATCTGAATCTGTATTGGGCAGGAAAAAATCTCCTAAATACACATGTGAACTCATGCACCATATTACACAGACTTTTCCTTTATGTTAAAAAGACAAACTCACAGCTGGAGTTTTTTTCCCCCGCATTCCAGTGGCTTTTGCTTTCTTCCCGTTGGCGTCGGATTCAGACTGAGGAACGGGCATGGATGTGTCCGGATGGGGGGGTAGGGGCGGGCTGTCCCTGAGAGGGGCTGGAAGAGGGTCTGGGGGCAGAGCCTGACTGGAGCGGAGATTATGGGGAGAATCAGACGGCTCGCTGCTCGACTCATCCTCATCCGAGTCCAGACATCCATCTGCTGTGGTGGACGGGCAGTCCTCCGTGCAGACGGGGGCACACGACTCACTAGGTGATGCATCCTTGGGGTTGTTGTTGTTGTTGCCGTGATGATGTGGAACGAAGGCTCCTCTGGAGGGCTCGCTAGCACCTGCGCTGGAGTCAGGCTGTTTAAGATGCTTGAACTCACAGGGGGAAACCAGACATAGATCCACGTCGTGATTTGACGCCTCAAAATTAAGTGAGTTAGGAGCTGGAGGCCGACCCATCTCTGAACCCTGCCCTAAAGATCTTGGAGGCTTCTTTATCGGTAAAGACATCCCAGTAAAATGGCCCCCATTGGAGTGGGAGTTATGAACACTCTCATCCCCTTCTCTCTGACTCACAGTAGTTGGTCCCTGCTCTAAGGACATGGACAGTGATTCATCTACTTCTGTGGACTGAGGTGAGCTCACCTCTGCTGGCATGGAGTGTGTAGTGGTGGTGGTGGTGTTTGTGAAAGAGGGAGAGGGGTCTGAAGGTCCCTCTTTAAATGAACCCAAAGAAAGGAAACTTAGTTGCCTCTCTCTTGGGTTTGTGTGACTTTCTGGATTGCTTTTGGACTGCCCCTCACTTTGCTTGGATGATCCATCTGGCTGGTGGTCATCAGCTGACTCTAAGTCCCCCATCTGGGCCTGTAACCTGTTGAGAGTGGCCCTATTGCACCACACATCATCTGGGGACAGACAGTAAGGAGTGTGGCCTGCACTGTTGGGCCGTGAATCGGGGGAGGCAGGCTCTACGGTCTGACCGTCAGGGCTGACAGGGGCCTGGTTCTCTGGAGAGGATCGCGAGGGAGGGCTGTTTCTCAAAGCCCCGTCCAGGAGAGTGTATTCGGTCGGGGTTAAGTCCAGCTGGACTGTGCACTCGTTCTTTGGTGCCTTGTTCAGTGGAGATGGAAATCCTATAACCTTTGCTGGTTTGGCAGCATTTCCATGCGCATTCTGCTGGTCTACATCAGCTTTCTCTCCAGTCCAAGCGTGGTCTTGCGCTCCATTATCACCACTCGCTCCTCCCATTATCCCTGCAGCTTCTTCAGCTACAATACTCTTCTGTTTGCTCATACCTCCAAGGCTCTTTTCATTTCCTGACTCACTGATTTTTTGCTTTGCCTTATCTGCAGTTTCCACCTGCGCCTCACCTCTCTCAGTTTCCTCCCGGAGCCTGAGAAAATCGTCTGTCATATCCTCAGGGGTAGACGACTTGGAGCCACAGGGGTTCTCTTCAGACTCTTTCACTGTTTTTTGATTGTGCTGCTCTGTATTAAAAGCCCCTGGCTGTGGGGTTTCCAAAACTCTCCCAGTGTCAGGTCTTGTTGCAGTATTTACATTTACCTTCTTTCCATTATTTGCATCCTTTCCTGATGGTTTTCTTGTTTTCTTCACCCCTGTTTTAGAGTCATTTGTTGCTTCCTCTTTGAGCTTAGTTTTATTTCCATTCTTTGGTTTGACAGGGAGAACATCATGTATCCCCTGATTGGTCCTCTTAAAACCATTCTCCTGGTTATTCCCAGGCTTCTCCTCCTTTTTCCCATCCTTCCTTCCTCCTTTCTTTGAGGTATTATTCTCGGACAATGCTCCTCTTTGCTTCACACCTGTGTCTTTGCTTCTGGTTTTATCAGCATCTCTTGAAGTGGGTCCATTTAATATTTTTCCCTTTTCCCTAACCAGTACCTCCTTTCCCTCTTCTTTAACTCCTGACTCTTTTCCATGTTTGGGTGTTGACTCCTTCCCCTGTGACCTGCCGCTGTCCTGGTTCTCTGTCCTCTTGGTCTTTCCGTCCTCCCCCAGTCTCTCCATGTCCCCAGTGGTCACTGTGGGTTTCTGGAGGAAGGCCAGTCCCTTTAGCTTCTCAAGCCCCAGCAGCAGCTTTGCCTGTGGGGTAACACCAGGAAACAGCACCCTGACCACCTTCTCCTGGGGACATGCTGGGTGCCACACCAGCAGGGCAGACACTGAAGCCAGGGTGGTGAGAGGGAGAGTTTGGGATTTGGATGCTGATGATACTGCGTCAGGCCAGTTATGCATGAGTGTCTGGTACTCCTGGCTGTTTTTGCCAGGGCTGAGGATATATAAATCCAACTGTCCCACTCCCATCTTCTGGAACAGGGTTAGCGGTTCAATGGGAACGCCTTGCGGGCGAAACAATGGCTGTGGTCTGATGTCTAACTTCTTTAACAAGTGTAGGGTTAAGGCCGCCTGGTGTGTGCTCTTCAGTACATTATCCACACCTAACATGAGAAGAATGACAACTTAACTTGATGGCAATCACTCACATTAGAAATGACTTCAGTACGTTTTATTGCATCACTCACAAGGCTGTTCATCCACCTGCAGCCTGCTGGGGGCGTTTAAGAACACGACTCCAAGCTCTGGAGAGATTAACCTCTTAGACGAGTCATCTGTTCAGATAAAAGAATATTAGGACATGGAGACAAAAGGGGAATTTGAACACGAAAGGGGAAAAGATGAAAACACAGAAATACCAAACTTTTTTTTCTTCTTTTTTTTCCCCCGTTAAAAGTTTTCCCTTATCCAAACCAAGGGTCTACCAATACAGGTGGACATCTGGTAAAAAGACTGTATAGTTTGAGGCTGAGGCAAATTTGTGATTTTTGGCGTTACGATTTAATGGACTTGACTTCTTACCTTTGATATCAGAGCTCAGCTCCAACTCAGCCACCTTCCTCTCCAGGAAGACGTTGACCCCGAGGAGGTTTTCTGTCCCAATGTGCGTCAACAAAACGGCATCAACCCGGTCGAGGTGTCGGACCAGCTTCCAAAAACAGGCCTGAGAGTCCGAGCCGCCATCCACCAGCACCGTGAACCCGTTCACGGCAAAAAAGGCACAGTCACCGCGGCCAGCGGGGAACACGTAGCAGCAGGGACGGGACAGCTTGAGAAAACCCACGGTGATGGGAGGAGGCAAGAGGTCGAAGGGAGATGGAGGGGAAAGAGTACCAGAGATGAGGGAGGTGAATTCCCCTAGAGCCTCCATGGCAGGCAGCACCTCTGGGGGATTGATGTGCAGCGTGAAAGGCTGGTTCCCTAAGAGAGTCTTCCTCCACTGGTCGATGTTGGGACAGCCGAGGGTCAAACTGAGTTTGGAGGAGGCGGCGGAGCTCTCTTGATCTATGAACTAAAATCAGAGCACTTTAGTATGCAGGCCAAATGATGAACCAGCTGGGCCAATGTTAATTATCATAAAATGTATAAATAGAATATTAGCTGTTTGTTGATTCTCAAATATTAACATCGGCGTCTGCCTAAAAAACAATCCAATATCGGTCAGCTTCTCTTCCCCACCTTCATGACACGTTTGTTTACATTTAACGCAGAAGCTGCTGCTGATGATTTCTGCGTTTAGCAGTAAAATAAACTCTGAAACAATTACTCAATTCAAAGCAGCTGAAAAAACATCCGAACATTTATCTGTGTGGAAAATAAAGGTCAGAGAGACACTTTGTCGTACCTGCTCTGTCAGTATCTGTTTCAGCTGCTGTGGTGAGAACAGTCCTCTGTGAAACAGCAGGTCTCCACTTTCCTCCACGCTCTGGCCAGCCAAGATTAACAGCTTATGGGCCGATTCCCTGGCCAGCAGAGCAAACACCTGACCAGGCCAGACAGAGATGGTAAGATTTTTATTTTCCCCCATAATCAACTGTAGAAGAAAGGCTTCAGCTACAAGGAGAGTGAGAATAATTCATAACAGGCCGTGCCTTTTGAGCTCAATCAGCCTAAAAGTAACTGTTTTCATAATTTATTTATCACATTTGAGTCGCAAGCAAAAATACCATTTAGCTTTTTAAACGTGATCATTTTCTGGCAAAACATTTTTTAATAGTATTGCTAATTAAATATCTTTGGTTTTTTGGACTGTTTGTTTGACAAAAGACGCCATTTGAAGGCATGAACTCTCAATAATCACGGGTTGAACCTGTTGTGAAAAAACAAATGCTGCAGCCCTCATTACAATGATATGAGAATACTTCAGTATATCTGGACTATATAGAATCATATGTAAATCATGAGACTATCAGAATTGAATCAAAATAGAAGCAACAAAATCATTTTAAAATCCAATCTGAATTCTTGCATCACTGCATCACAATAACACCTGGCTTGGTTAACTATCTTCCAAGAACTCTCAACTATTTTTGAAACCCCTCACCTCTGAATGAACCTGTTCCTGAGATGGACTGATCAGCACCTGAGTGTCCAACACTCTGGTGCTGTGACGCAGACACTTCTGCCCTGAGGAGGCAGAGAAAAAACAGATAATATAAATGAAGGGACAGACAGGCAGACATCCAAGGGGAAGATAACAAGAGCTGAAGTCAGATCTGAGCAGGGGGCAAGAGGCCAGAGGCAAATAGGAGCGGAACTCAAAAGAAGTCAATAAAAATTAAAAAAAGAAGCGAACTGGGATAACCGGGCGGGAGATTGACTCCCTCAACGAACAAGAGGAAGGAAGAACAGCTGAGTCAGAGGGACCGTCTGAGGATGAGATGCAAGTTAACTCAATCGGCAGTGAATATCCAGTCTGAGGGGAACTGGATCAACCTTTGAGGATACAGAGGGAACACAGCCAACTGGAAAATAATGACTCAAATAATTAACGTTTCTTTAGGTCACAATCAATAGTGGTTAACATTCCTCACTGGCTCACCGGTTTGTGATACAGCGGCATGCACGAGTTCAAATGTGAAACATTTGTGTGATTCAAGACAATTTGGGAATCAAATTGGTTCGCTTTCTTGCCTTGACTTGGGTGAGAAGATCAATGCCTGACTCGCGTCTGTGTGCTAAATGTGATGCTACAGCCAGTAGCCGGTTAGCTTAGCTTAGCATAGCATAAAGACTGGAAATATGGGGAAACGGCTAGCCTGGCTCTTGTGCAAAGATAACAAAATCTGCCCAACAGCCTCTGAAGCTCAAAAAAAAGGCCTAATTGTTTTACAAAACCCTAAAATAACATGTAAGCTCAAACATTGTTAAAAGATAAGTAGCTGCAGTAATATTTACCACATAGGCAACCTTTCTGGCTGCTATTTGTCCTCCCTTTTTTAAATAATTTTCCCTGGTTGTCCTTGGCTCTGCATACTAAAAGGCTGCATACAGAAAGAGCGGTGGCACAGCTTGGTTACAGTTCTCCATTGTTTTTTGTTCGACAGGCCCACCCATGTTTAACAATCACTCGACTGCGCCTCAACTTTCCTTCCTTCCTTCCTTCCATGAGCACGTGGCTTTCTTCGCGATAAAGGGTCAAATGAACTTATTATTACTGACCTGCACCCTTGAAAGACGCCGTGTGTTGGGAGAGAAACTCTTGGAGATAGAGATTCAGGTTACAGGATCTTAAGTCGATGTCCCATGACTGAATACCTGCGACATAAAAGATACACCGTCACATGGGGCAACAATCGGTTTCACTCCGTCAAAAACAACATAAGGGTCCAAATATTCACAAAACAAAGTGAAATTAGTAACTTTTCTGGTAAACTGTGGTGGAAAAAATATTTGAGTCTTTTTAAGCTGAAGTGAAGAATATTATCAAACAGAACTTGTCTTTCAAAAGTATTTATTCTCTGGCCAGAGAAGAGGCACAGTTACACAGAGTCACTCGGACTCTGTAGAAGTGTGCACTCCAGAAGTAAAAAAAAAAAAAAAAAAATCACACAGAGTTATATACAAGAGTGATCAAGGGTTGGGGCCTGTGTACTGGAACATCCTGTTTCAGGCCGTGCAGACCATGGTAGTAAAGTATAAGAGGTGCTTTATCTGTGTTACAACAGACACACAGACATATTTTATCCTTAAGGCATAGGGCATGTGAATAGGTATACCGGTACTTGTTATCCAACACAGAAGAGGATATGGGGGCAGGCAGTCTGCTGATCACAAGTCTCATGATGCAAGCATATGATATAGACTGTTTCACAACAGTTCTACTCATAAGAATATAAAATACTCATAAGAATATCAAGTTTCTATTACACAAACAGCAAGATACACTTGAGCACATATGTTAAGTTCAGAGCAATAGTACAAGCACTTAAGCATTTACACAATATACGAAATTTTCCATGACCAAACTCAAACACCAGTGTATGTCGATTTATGCATTTATGCAAGTATAAGTACAAGTTGATAGGAGACATTTTTGAGTACACTGAAGTAATCCATTTAAGTATTGGACACTTAAAAACATTAAAATGGTAAATATTTCTCATTCTATTTTTTTGCTGCAAATCATGAGTAACGCATGAACGGAACAGATTATTAACTGGAGTCTACATGAAGACCATCAAAAGGTGTAATAGTTCAATTTTGTCAAAATTCAAACATATGGTTCTTTCTTTTCAACGTGTTGGGACTGAAACTTTTCATTACAAGAAAATGGAAAGGGGAGAGTTGGGTCAAAAATATTTTGTAAAACTGCACCACTGAATGAACAACAATAAGAAACCTAAAGTAGAATTATCTGATAGCATCAACAGAAACTGAAAACTCATAAGCTTTGTGAAAGTGTTCACATTGATGGCACAGCAGCTGTAATCAAGTGGCCAGTGAGGGTATTACACAACAGATAAGAAAGAAGAAAAACATTTGCAGATTTTAACTTTAGACTATTCGTCAGATGAATGAACCATTTAAACACATTGGGAAAATCTTTAAAAAATGCCTGACGTCACACTGCTGAAAACAATGCTGGTTTTCTTAGTTCATGAAAAACTAACATTTTGGAGATGCAGGGATGAAATGTTTATAGGCCTAAATGATAAATATCTGTATCTGTCTCGTGTTTCCGCTGTTCCCTTATCTATCTACAGCCTGTATGCACATGAACTGTCTGCACTCAAGTATGTATTTATAGCTGTTTGCTTACACAGTACAACACAGTCTCTTTACTGCCTGCAGTCTCCACAGTTACAGCTGTACATTAGCACACAAAGGTTATGGCACATCGTTTACAAGTGGCTATGTGTTGGACTGAATATTCGCCCTGCAACATTTCCCCAAAAGCTTCTCCTTGCATAACGATGAAAAGACAAACCACCGGCTGCAGACTGCTTTTAATTATAATGTGCCCAGAGGGGTGAGGTGATGCTGATTGTGGAGTATTGCCAGATGACGCATCCTCCGATCAGCGGGGTGAATACAATTACATAAACACTGCAATGGGGTCAGTGTAGCATCCTCGATGATGATTCAGTCGACGAGAACTTGCAGGCGTCTGAGTATTTTATCCAAATGTAGAGAAAAGCAAAACGACATGCAGCAAGCATTAAGAGGCGTTGACGTAAACGTACCTCGTTCAATCTCCCTGCTGATGGGTCCCGTCTGTCTGAGGTGAGCGGTCCGTCCTATAATGATGAGCAGGGAGTATTTGTGGAGGCTCAAGTCGGGGTTTGCGGTCGCAGCGCGCCTCGACGCCTCCTGGACCTCCCTCTCCGGCACCCGGCTGGACGCCATGTTGGAAACTTGCTCTTGGATGTGATGTCATTGAAAAATCCTGACAGCGCTTTTTATTGCAGAGAGAGATGACAGCTGGTGTGCCGGAATGCAGTCGTGCATTGTTGAATGTTTACAGGCGGCATTATTGATGACGCGTGGCAAAAACGAATCAATATATATTTTCTTTATTGTCATAAGTGTTTTTTAGTGCTGTCATTTTAATCAAAAGCAATTTTCCAACAAGAATTTTGCGGGAAAATGAAGATCCTCGAGTTTCTAGACTACAATTGAGGTGGTGCGTTATATAATGCATACTGTAGGCCTAACCCCTCGTTTGTATATAACAGTGCAACAGATACACAAACACTTGGATATCATTTTGTTTATTTATTGACCTTATCTTACAAATGTGTTTAGAAATCGTTGCTTATAGCTTTGCTATCTCCCCCCATAGCAGGAACAACAAACACAATTACAGGGGGAAAAATAATTTATGACAAAAACATACAAAGTATTTCACAAGATGCCACAATCCCACACAAATAACTTCCACGGTGGAAGAACACGTTAGATATACATTCAAAACATAACATGTAGTCTGAATTTGTCAAATAAAAACATCATTTATAATCACATATGTCATTCATTTTTCTCATCATTTTCCTTCACAAACATTTGAGAACATAAAAGTTACAGGTAGTACCCCGGGGACAGCTGCACAGCGTGCCAATGCGCGAGCCTTTACGCACGGCGCACGGCTCCCCGGCGTCACACTGGAACGACAAAGGCAACATAAATTCATGAAAATAGGGATATTGTTGTTCACTCGTTTTCTTGATAAAAAAAAACTGTGTTTCAAAAGTAATGGCCATGCAAAAGTCAGAAATGTGTATGCATTGATTTCCATGTTCAAACACTTATTACAAAATACATTTTATGAACAGGACACATCCTCGTCAAATATGCTCTGAGACACCAGAAATCACATCTACGAAAATCTTCTATTTTAGCATATTTGTAGATATTATAAATTCAATGAATTTTACAAACATAGACTTTTTAAAATGTATTTATAAATAAACATATTCTGTCCTGGAAATGCAAACTAATCAAGCAGTTTTATAATATCTTACACCTACCGAAGGCAGCCAACCATGCTTTTTCTCTAAGGGTATCTCTTTGCTCCTCAGCTTCTCCAAAACTTCTTGCAACGCGTCAATCTGAAAAGAAATGCCAAAAAGTAAAATATTCATCAAATATATTAAAACTTTCCCGAACAATGTTTATTTCTGCGCATCGTTCAACAGCCTTCATTCATCCTGCTGACACACATCCAAACCCCTGGTAAAATCTCTCACCAGCTCTTTCTCCTGTTGGGATTTCAGAGGGAAATCCAACGAGCGCGTCTCCATGGAGGAGTCTTCTGCATGAGCGAGCCACAGGTAGGCGCAGCAGCAGGTGACCGTGAGGAGGAGAGCCCGAGCGCCGACCATGGTGCTGACACAAAAATTGAAGCAGTCTTTTTTTGGCGAGTGGAGAAAAGTGGAGTGGGAAGTCTGCGGTTGCTCTGTGAAGGTTTGGAGGTCTTCTGTAAAGGGACCCCGTCTTTATAGGCGCTTTACGGCTGCTGTTGACATCAGCCACCCTCTGAAATATTCATGAAAGGTTTCGACATGGTGACACTGCTCAGCACCTTTTGTATCTTTAGAGGAAGGGACCTGACAGGATGAAATCAGGGAAGGTTGGAAGGTGGATTTACAAAACATATTTGATCACGTAATTTATTTGCTGAGTGGGAATTAAACTTTCATCACCATGTTCCAATCTCAGTTCAGTTTGAAATCTCAAACTATGGTCTGCAAAGTAAGCCTTTTCAGTAGCACACATCTGATTCATTCATGAGTCACTTTGATGTGTCAGAATCAGGCTGAAATCTCACCACATCATGAAAGTTACACTTCGGAAAACTGTAAATCTGTCAAATCCAATCGGAAAAGAACACAGCATGCAGTTAGGTTTTTATCTAAACATGAAATAGTGTTGACTACCTTTTGTGGAGGGTAACTTTTAGAAACATTACATTTTTTTGCTGCTAATCTATTCTGCCTATCTTCTATTGTCACCGCTGTTCAATTAACCTGAAATCTGACCTCAGGTTAACACACATTGACACCAATCTGTTATCAGGATCCAATTTCCTTTTGTAGGAATAACCTTAACCACCCTCTAAGCAGTGTGTGTGTATGGGTGTGTGTGTGTCTGTCTGTGTGTGTGTGTGTGTGTGTGTGTGTGTGTGTATGACCCCATGTCAATGACAATTCTTCCATTATATTGATCCAATCTCTCATTCTCTCATATTGAGACAATCTGTCTCCTGAAAAAGGCTAGACGAGGCTAAGGATGCAATAAGGGCAGTGGTCAATATATGAAGCCTATGACTCATTCAGGTTGAATAAAAGCAATTGAAACATATTTCAAGGTTTGGGGTGTTTGGCATTTATGTGGGTTTGTATATAAAATACACAATGTATTTTAGCATATAAATTATTTTACAGATATATATATATATATATATGATGATTTTACAGATATACAGATATTCTGAAATATGTGTGTGTATGTGTGACTTTCATTGCATTATATCACACTGTCATGACAGATGCACTGGGATCTCATTACAGAGTATAATCACAAGAGTATATTTATATTATTCCATTGCTTTCCACAGCAGGTCACAGAGGAATTTCGTACCATTAATTAATATTGGGCCATAGTGTGGTGCTATGGTCGACCATCCTGCAGAATATCTATCAGAGGAGAAAATTACAAAACAAATTTTAACTGAACCCTTTCTGAGAAATAAACACAGACAAGCCAATATTTATATTAATATAAAACAAATGATTATGTTTTAATTCCCTGTAACTGTCTCTATTCATCTGATTATATCAGTCTTCCTGTTTTATGTTAACGTTTTATGCCTTCAGGAACTGAAGGCTGCTGTTGTCGATGCTCACCCCTGCCGCAGGGGGGCAGCAGCACACTTTGAAGTGCAGCTCGTGATGCTAATAATGAGACAACCGGAAGTGTACAGTGCAGCCTACAAGCAGCTAGCAATGTTGTGGAAATAGCTCTCAATCTAATTATTCCAACGTTTCTTTCTCCACTTTGGGTTTCCAGAAAAAGCAACAATGTCTGAAAGAAAAGTATTAAATGTAAGTATATGAACAATGTGGCTCTTTTGCAACGGTTAAAACAGGTAACATTAGCCCTATGCGCCAAGCAGGCTAACGCTAGCTTTGAAGCTAAGTGTACTGGTAATAACGAGGATTACTATTCCGTAGTGGTTTGCTAGGTTTATTTCAACTGTTCATTTGCGAAATCTTATGTACATAAGGTGTCAGCTACAGTCACTTTCTATAGGAATCAAACTGAATTGTTACTACTGCTACTACATATTTACTGTTAGTTTTAATACATGTTTCCCTCTTTTCAGTTACTCACGTTTGTATTTTTTCTTCCACAGAAATACTACCCCCCGGATTTTGATCCAGCCAAAATCCCCAAACTTAAACTCCCTAAAGATCGTCAATATGTAGTCAGATTGATGGCTCCATTCAACATGAGGTTTGTGTTTTTCATCCACGCTCCACATTGTCACACAGCTGGATGATGTTTCATTACATGGTTAAAGGAGCTTGTTTTCAATATACAAATACAAACTGCAGTAGTTGTCACATATTTACATCCAGGATCTCAGAACAAAGTTCCAGCAGCTTGATGGCCTCATTGAATATAATAATAGTTGAGTGGAGAGGAGAAGGGGGTATCACTTGGGAAATGAGATGCTCTGTCCTTTCACCAAGGGATCTGTCTTTCTCTCAGAAAGCTTGTGTTAGAAAACATCAACAAATCAAAGCCCATTATTCCTCAGCCAACACGTACAGAGATTCTGATATATGTACGATGATCTACAATTGGTCAATAATAGGCTACTGCCCCTGCTGATGTAATGATCCGGCTCTGATTCTGAATATAGTTTTAAGATCGCAGTACAGTCAAAGGAGGTTGCAGCTGGAAATGTTGTATGCCTCTGTTGACAATTCTGACAAATTGCCTTTGAATGAAGGCCTCGTAAAACTAAACTTGTAAAAGGTGTCTCTGTATTTTTCAAGTTGACTGAGAAAGTAAGGATCCCGTTGAGCTCCCTTGGTAAAACACTGTTAATGGGTCACGTGACTGTGTTCATCAGCATTGCCTCTCTGGTTGTTTGCAGGTGTAAAACATGTGGAGAGTACATCTACAAGGGAAAGAAGTTCAATGCACGTAAAGAAACTGTGATGAATGAGCTGTACATGGGACTTCCCATCTTCCGTTTCTACATCAAATGTACTCGATGCCTCGCTGAGATTACGTTTAAGGTAAGTATTCAATGCACTGATTGTAGCTATGATATTTAATGAAATGATACAAAACAAATACTAGTAAGTAAAGGTAATATATAGAGCTGTGTCTGTGCTATTTTGTGAACGAGACATCTCCAGCATTATGGATAAATTAGTTTCTCACACTTCCTGATGACGTGTTGTGACTACAGACTGACCCAGAGAACACAGACTATGCAATGGAGCACGGTGCAACAAGAAACTTCCAAGCAGAGAAACTGATCGAGGAGGAGGAGAAGAGAGTCGTACAGGAGAGGGAAGAAGAGGAACTGAACAACCCCATGAAGGTCAGTGTTTAAATACAATTTCCTGTTATTATTTTTAATTGCCAATAGGAATGAAGAGTTGATGATTTCCCAATCCTCTAAAAGGTGTTGGAGAACCGCACAAAGGATTCCAAGATGGAGATGGAGGTGCTGGAGAACCTCCAGGAGCTGAAGGAGCTGAACCAGAGGCAGGCTCAGGTGGACTTTGAGGGAATGATCGACCGGTACAGAGACCAGGAGAAGAGAGACAAGGAGAGGGAGAAAGAAGAGGATGAGCGAGAGACAAAGTGAGTGAGAGAGGGAGGGAGGTTTATATAGACAATGGGTAGTTAAAGAATGTTTTTTATACATTTAAGTAATAAAAATGTATTCGCCAGAATCATTTAGATATCAAACACTGACGGACATATAAAGAATACATAACATGCTAACAGATGCTACTTTGATCTCTGCTTATGTTTTTGAATGAGTTTTATTATGTGTAGTCCTCTTCATATCAGTGGGAGCTCAGAGCTGTAGTCATGCGTTTATTGTTTCACAGAGAGATGCTGGATCGTGCCCTTGTGAAAAGACTCCGAGACTCTGACTCTGATTCAGAGAGGGAAGAGGAGAGCAGCAGCTCAGAGTCAAAGAAACCCAGCACAGACAAACCAACAGACATCCTCACTACAGTCAAACCCGCAGAGTCACAGGTACGTGTGACCACTCACATGTGTCTAGTGTGTCCCCGATTCAGTGAATGACAGCTTCAAGTATCTGTCAAGGTTTCTTTTAACATATTTCAATTTAAACCCTCAATATTTCAGTCGTGTAGCCTGAAATCCTTCATCTGAGAGCTCATTGCCCTCTTGTTGCTCCTTCTGGTTTGTGCAATATTTCACAAACGATGCCCAAAAATAACCACATCTTGTTTTGTATTCTTGATGAACTATTGCTGTCAGTGCGAAGCTCGGTTACAAAGTCATCGCGTTTCAAGTGGCGGCTTCACAATAAAAGTCACCCCGGGTTTCACTGATTGAAGACTTTAAACTGTTTCTTAATACCACTCCAATATGGCTTAAGGAGAGCGAACCATGAAGCTGGATTGCACGCATATATTGTACATCTTAAAGAAGCCGTCCTATCAGCAGGAAGTACTGGATTCTTTCATGCTGTGTTTCCACAGGGAACCTCAGCTGGAGGAGTGAAGAAGGCCAAGGTGGAGAGCTGGGAGAGGAGTGTGGGGACGCTGGGGTCTGGGGCACTGGGGTCTCTAGTCGTGAGAAAGAAACCAGCAGCGGCTGTCAACAAACCCAGACCAGTGGCAGCAGCTGCTGCTCCCACTTCACAAACAGGTAACACATCAGTATCTCCTACATCTTACATGAAACTCTTTTATAGACTCTGCTGAAATCTTTAGTTCCTCTCTTTGATTTATTTCCTTTGTCCGTTTCTGTTCCCATGAGCACCAACTTATTTCTTTTTGTACATTTCCAGATTTTATTTCGCTGCTTGTTTGCATCCATCAAAAGTTTGAATGTGATTTGGAAGGCACAATAATTGTTTCTCTTGTTTTACAGATTCAAAGGCGTCTACGGCTGACTCCAACAATGCCTCCAAGCCTGTTACCACACAAAATGGGTCATCTTCTCTCAGCCTGCTGGGGGCGTATTCAGACAGTGACAGCGAATGAATAGAAGATGCTTGGGATGTCTTTTTGATTTGAGCGACGGACACACAATTGTATCAATGATGCATGAAGAAATATAGGGATTTGGACCATTTTTGTAATTGCTGCACAGAAATCAAAATCACGTATAAACCAGTTTGAGGGTCTATCCTATAAATATCCGTTCTCTAAAGAAGTGACTGATGAAAAGTGTTGGTGGGCAGTCATTAGCAGGGATTTTAGTCTGCTGTTCAAGGACCTTCCTGAGAATTTTATCTTGAAAAAATAGTAATGTTTTCTTTTTTTGAGTCAAATTTGCCCTATGAAAATATCAGGTGTATATTTTAGTGTTTATTAAAATCAGTTTAACGTCATCTCCTTGTCCTTGACATGCGTTGATATCTTGCAACGCCTCTCTTTTGATGCTATGCAATTTAACATTTGTGTGGACCATTAAATGTGATTTAATTATTCATTCATAAATTGCATCTGATTTATATTAGAGCTGGGTGATGCAATATTGATAGTATGATATCTGGGAGTTTACTTGTTGGTATGGAGCTGTAGATATTCAATATTCAAATAATGCATTAATGCAATCCTGTCTTGTTTATTCAGGGCCTCTTATACAGCTTAGTGGTTTATCATTGACATTAAAGTGAATGCCTATAAGGTTGTCTTATCTGCATCAATATGTTATTATATATCAGACCACAAGAAGACATCAGTCTGAATTACTCGAACACTACATCTGTGAGACAAATGATTGCATTTGTGGGTTAAGTACTAGTCACAGAGTCACAAAGCCCACTAACGTTGCACATTGACAGCATTAATGTCGGCCAACCAAACATATCTCCCTATGCCCCTTTAAGGCAGTCCTCCGCGCCAGTGAGTGAGTGTTGTGTCTGCTCCACGGACTCGTCTGGTCCAGCTAACATTAGCGGACTGACCTGCTTGGCTTAGAAAGCAGAACGGATTTCACGGATAACAATGTTTTATTTTGAGGCCTAATAACGTTAACAACGACACGCCGGATGGTAAACTGGAACGGAACACCGTCAATGCAAAGAAAGAGGGTGAGCGTAAAGAAGTAACGTCAGCAGTCAACGTCAGTCAACGGTTGAGACGCTTCGAGGTTAGCTGCTATCCAGCTAGCTTAGCTTTGGCTTATTTACTGAGCATTCACCATCAAGTGTACGAGTCACATTACTTTAACCCTTTACTTGTTTTTGATAAATAACATATCAGCGGTATGTGTCTACATATTCAGCTTGGTGCTAATAGTTTTGAAGAAAATGCTGAGCTTAATCGAGTGTTACTATGATGAATAACGTTAGGTGATTGATTGAAACCCCCTAATTGACCCCCTATTGCTAACTAGCTATTGTCAATGGTTGACCTTTGTTATCAAAAGGCTCATTCTGCTGGACCTGTTGATTGATTGATGCTAACGCCTTTATTTCTCCGATGATCAGTTCTTCTGGGGATTTAACTCTAGCGTTAGCTAAATTCATATAATAGTATGCTAAATACAATCAAGTCCTCGTGGGGATTATTAGCCTGCTTTACTTATAATACTTTATAGGCCCAACTCAATGTTACACATTTGGCATTCGGCTGGTGTCGCATTATTTCTTTCTCAGTGTTGAATTAGCAATTAGGTCAACGAGTATATCTTTTATGGCCCTGATGCAAGATCTTGTGGTTATTTGTCTAATTCTTTATTTTCAAAAAAAAATGTCCAGCACTTTGTCAATCTTAATAATTGTAAGCTTTCTGTTTGCCACCTCATTCCCAGATCCATGGCAAAGTGGTTGAAGGACTACCTAAACTTCGGCACCAGGCGTGACCCTCCACAGCCCCCGAGGCCAGATTACAGTGAAAGTGAGATTTTGAGGGCCTACAGAGCCCAGAAGGAGCTAGATTTCGAGGACCCATATCAACACTCCGATAAGGAGCATCAGAATGGTGGTTTCAGCCCCTGTAGCGCCGCAGTGAGCCTACCCTCTTTCCCTGCATTCGGTTCTGTGCTGCCTAATGTTGTGGAGGTATGACATGCATCTTTTTACAGTCATGTACGTGAAGTATGTTTTTACCGTGTCTCGCTAAATGTAGTCTTTTCTCCTAGATCTCCCTTTGACGGTGAGTACGGAGGTGAATTCTGAACATTTAAAGTTGTGTTTACATGTGTTATGTTCCAGGTGAAAGTGGTGTCTCCCAAGCACAGACTTATTAAAGTGGACTCTCAGGAGTTTGGCTGCTGCAAAGTGCCCCTAAATCCTGTGACTACTCAAGAGGAACCTGTAAGAACTGCTTGTGTTCGGCTTTACTTTTCCTTGGCATTTCTCCTTTATTCCTTCTTCATCTCATTTTGCGTACTCATTTTCTCTCACACACGCATAGATTTCACACGCAGTTATATTTCCAGTTTATTCGTGTGTGAGATGCTTATAGTTTCTCTCTCTCTCTCCCCACCAAGGTGATTCCTTCTGCCCCAGCAGCGTCGGACTCTGACACAGACTACTCTGATCCGTTTGATGTGCGTCCAGACCCAAGAGGCAGACCAAACTGGGAGCCCAAATCTGCATCAACAGACTGCTGCAGCTACATGGAGCCATTTGAAGCCCAGCGGATTATCTCAGGTTTGTTATGAGACATTTTTCTCTCACACATTTAAAAAAAATTTGAAAGTCCTTGACTCTTTGTTTATTGTGCAGAACTGCAGCTCAGCATTATGAATAACAGGTCTGGGAGTGCAGACGGCGGCCAGTTATACGATAACCCGTACGAGGAGCCGCCTCGTCACTACCACCGAGCTGCTCCAGCAGCACAGCAACAAACTCAGAGGGTCGAGGTTGGATTTGCCCAAATAGAGAGCAGAGAGAGCAGGCTGCCTCGGGACGATGAGAGGCCGGCTGAGGAATACGACCAGCCCTGGGAGTGGAAGAAGGACAACATATCTAAAGCTCTAGCAGGTAAACTGACATTGTCATTATATACATTTCAAATGTGTGTGTATGTGTGTTTACCTACTTGTGTATATCTCCGTCTGGCCATAGTTCAGTTTGAAGGGGTGGAACGGGAGCGCTCACGAGCTCAGACAGAGCAGACCCGGCTCACCAAGACGGGCACCACATCATCCACAGCTGACTCGGCTGCACTCCTGCTGGTTGGTGACACGCCTCCTCTCCTGGGAGAGAGAGTGGATCCGTCTATGCCACTGGAGAGACAAGTGTACGTCTGCAAATGTTAAAAGATGGTGTTTTTAAATGTTTTCATGCCGTCCGTCCAGTCCATTGTTGTTAACGCGATATCTCAGGAATGCTTGAAGGGAGTCCAGCTGGTCTTTTAAGGGTGAACTGATGTTCAATCTTCAATCAATGCAAATGCATGATCTTTATTTGTAACTGTGCGGTTTGTGTCACGAGGAAAATGTTAAGATTTTTTTTTTTATCACCTCCAGTGGGACAAGTTGGATTTGAATGGTTGTTTTATATCTTCACAGTTGAGCAAACAGAGGAAATTACTTTCCAGTTGTATGTTGATCCAAAAGGTTTCATTTCTCTTGGGAATGCTCACACAGGTTGACGGCAGCACTGGGTTTTGTTGTAGTTCCTTTAGTTGTGTGTCGTTATGTGTCCCCTGGCTTTAGTCCCTTTTTATTACAACAACTCACGATTCATGGCTTTGCTTTGGAATCGGATGGATGAAGTAAAAGCATATACCATTTAGACTACCACCATTATACGTTATTGGGCTGTTTCGACTGTCAGTGGTAGAGCAGGATTAAAAATTAAAGCAACACAAAAGTCACAAATCAAGCATCCAAAAAAGATTTCCTATTTAGCATTCCGGGTTAGCAGTTACAAGTAAAGAGAGAAGTCAAATAATTCAGTCATAGGTTTTTTCCCTCAGTGCTGAAAGCTAAACTTATGGATTGAAACATGTTGATGAAACAAAGTAATTGGCATGAATTAATTCAGCTTCTTATTGGGAGGGGAGGGCAGTGTGTTTCGACTACAAATGTCCGCACCTTGGTGCGTAGAGTAAAGAAGCAAAGTACGGTTTGAGACGCGGTGAAGACGACGGCAGTCCACGAGTTACCACGTAGGAGTTAAACTCTTGTGTTGGCGCGTTTCCTCCCGCAGGTGGTACCATGGAGGCCTGAGCCGCTCGGAGGCAGAGAGTCTACTGACTCTGTGCAAAGAGAGCTCCTACATGGTGAGGAACAGCCAGACCTGCCGGAACAACTACTCGCTCTCACTCAGGTAGACACTTCCCGCTCTCTTACTCCTGCTGTGAATGACGAATCTCTCAGTACTTCCTGTTTGGTGTTTTTTTTTTTCTTCGTTTTTTTTAATTATAAAGTCTGACACGTATTTATTTACCAGACTACAAACCTAAGAAGATAGATTTCCTTCTCCCTTCTCACTCTGCCAGGAGCTGTAAAGGCTTCATGCACATGAAGTTCACTCGGTCTGCAGAGGGGCGCTACGTGCTCGGGGAGAACAGCCCTCCCTTCTCCACCATCCCCGAGGTCATCCACTACTACACTACACACAAGCTGCCTATCAGAGGAGCCGAACACATGTCCCTACTGTATCCTGTCATAGTGCAGACCCTCTGACACTCTCGCGTACTCTTTCTATTGGTGCTACTGAATACAATATATACTCAATGTTTACCTATTCACTTCCTATTTTCCTACATGCCTTTTCACCGCCATTCTACCTGAATGCCCGCAAGAGATTGGACTGGTTGGTGCTGTCTTTTCCATTTATCTTTTCCCCAATAACTACACTGGCAGCTTAATAAGAGAGCTCGGTGCCTTGTGAATCTTCTGGTTGTGTCACTGAAATCCTCTTATTTTAAGACCATGGACTCCTGAGAATCAGTAATCATTGATATTAAGATTGGTAGCTGGAACTTTTAGGTGAATATAAAAAAACAAACTCATGTCTTGAGACAGGAGAATCTACAGAATATTGCATGGAGATGTGTCTCTTTTGCTGTCGAGCATAAATATACTACACTGCCAGATCACTTAAAGGATAATACTGGTGTTGTCTAGGTTGAGTTTTCAACCCAGGCAGCAGTTATTTCCATGTGCATTTTGATGTTTTAAAGCGACAAAAAAAGATATGAGACGTGGGGATTTCAACTCGATATCGACGGTCGAAAGTACTGGAACTGCAAACAACACTATTATTATCCTTCAAGTGTTTCAATATCAACCAAACACTCCACATACTGTGACTGTTATATAGCTGCGTATAACTTCGCCGAGTAGCGGACTCCTGCGGTACTAGTTTAGAGAACAATAACTGCAGTATTCTATTAAAAGCTTTTGGCTTTGTGATCATTACTGTTCAAGGAGCTTTGGTAGATTATTTACTGTTCTGTTTTATAAGAATTGAAATGTCTTTTGAAAATAAAAGTGTCTGTTTTTAAATAGTCTGCGTTGTTTGATTTTACGTTCTCTGTCTGAATTTTAAATGAATGATTGTGAAATAGGCATGTCACAGCATGTACTGTCCCGGTACTGAAGTAGAGATGAGGTGAGAGAAGGTAAGTTAAATGTGATCTTTATCTCCTCAACTTCAACACGTCCACATCTGTGGTGTTAAGACCTGTATTCATGCCCTTCCTTCCCATCGCTCCGTGTTTCTGTGGATCACTTAATCACTTAAAAGGTCTCGCATACTGTTTTGAATGGTGTACCTAATATATAGAGATAGATGGGTATTTGTTTATTTATATGGACCACAATACAGAACAGTAAACGTCACCTTTTAAGTGATTAAGTGGGGAATAGCTAAGTGTACCAAACAGGGACACGGAGTCGGCCATCCCTTTTTCATTGACAATCTTCGGTAGAGACCTTTTCAAACTTGACATGATTAAGAACCTAAATAGGCTCGTTTTTATTTCTTGTAGCAGCATTTGTTAGTGCGAAAGCTGACGGGAAGTAAACGGGGACCAAAGCTCTTACTGGCAATGAAAAGGTCCACACCAGCGTCACCCGATCCCCTAGTAACCGGCGGGTGTCGGTGGCAGCCCGAGAGAACGAGGCACCGAACAGGTAACGAGTTGAAGATAAACCTTTATCTGTACTATTTGTACTGCAGGTTAGACGTCTTTGACGCTATCGGCTGCAGATTGAATGTATCGAGTGCTTGGTTTCATATGTTTATTGTACACTAGTTGTATTATATTACCAATAGTAGGCTTACATGGGAACCTTTAAGTCAAATCAAGCCTTCAACTAGTGGTTATTTTCCCCATAATGTTGATGTTATTTATAAATGAATCCATTGAAATGACAGGAAGTAGTAAAAATGTGCATTACAGTTGGTATCTTGCTCAAATTGCTTGTTTTGTCCCAACAGTCAAAAACACAAACATTTACTTCTTACATATTCTAAAGATGAGCAACAAATTCTCACATTTTAAAAGCTTGAAACCAGCTTATGTTTCGAGTATTTAATTGATAAACGACTAAAGAAATCTCTTAAAATATGTAAATAATACTCAGCTTTGACTGGAAATGTGTGTGAAATGTGTTTTTCTACAAAGAAGATTTAACCACCTAAAGATATCAAAATGACATCTACTCCTTTCCCTAACAGAGTTCAATATAATCAATAATATGTAAATATATAATATAAATGCAACACAAGATGTCTCGTATACCGAAAAGCCCATTCTGAAAACGGCTTTCTAGTGGAAATTCTGCACAGGGAACTTTTAAATGGAGGGTAATCCATTATTTTCTGTCTGGATGGATATTTTCATCTTTTTGTTTTTTTAGGCTCTCGCTTATGGCAATTTTAATACTGAAATGACGGACGACCAAAACATTCATTATCTACGAATGATAAAGTGCGCCATTAGCATTGAATTCTCTTCATGCACGCTGTTTATTGTCGTGTTAGTGAAGGTTGATTACGTTGCAATAAGTGATGAATTACGGCAGTAATGTGCTCTGTTCCCCCACATCAGCTTCATCTGTGTCCATGGCAACTCAGACGCATAAACTCGCTCAACCCAAACCCAACCGACTCAGACATCCAGACCGGTAGGCCCAACGGATCCCCTCTGTCCCTCTATGTCTCCCCATCTGTCTGTGCCTCTATGTCTCCCTCTGTCCTTCTATGTCTCCCCTCTGTCTCTCCCTCTATGTCTCCCCTCTGTCTCTCCCTCTATGTTTCCCCTCTGTCTCTCCCTCTATGTTTCCCCTCTGTCTCTCCCTCTATGTTTCCCCTCTGTCTCTCCCTCTATGTTTCCCCTCTGTCTCTCCCTCTATGTCTCTCCCTCTATGTCTCCCCTCTGTCTCTCCCTCTATGTCTCACTCTGTCTCCCCTCTGTCTCTCTCTCTGTCTCCCCTCTGTCTCTCTCTCTGTCTCCCCTCTGTCTCTCTCTCTATGTCTCCCCTCTGTCTCTCTCTCTCTATGTCTCCCCTCTGTCTCTCTCTCTATGTCTCCCCTCTGTCTCTCTCTCTATGTCTCCCCTCTGTCTCTCTCTCTGTCTCCCCTCTGTCTCTCTCTATGTCTCCCCTCTGTCTCTCTCTCTATGTCTCCCCTCTGTCTCTCTCTATATCTCCCCTCTGTCTCTCTCTCTATGTCTCCCCTCTGTCTCTCTCTCTATGTCTCCCCTCTGTCTCTCTCTCTATGTCTCTCCTCTGTCTCTCTCTCTATGTCTCCCCTCTGTCTCTCTCTCTATGTCTCTCCTCTGTCTCTCTGTCTCCCCTCTATGTCTCCCCTCTGTCTCTCTATGTCTCTCCTCTGTCTCTCTATGTCTCCCCTCTGTCTCTCCGTCACCCCTCTATGTCTCCCCTCTATGTCTCTCCTCTGTCTCTCTATGTCTCCCCTCTGTCTCTCTCTCTATGTCTCCCCTCTGTCTCTCTCTCTATGTCTCTCCTCTGTCTCTCTCTCTATGTCTCCCCTCTGTCTCTCTCTCTATGTCTCTCCTCTGTCTCTCTGTCTCCCCTCTATGTCTCCCCTCTGTCTCTCTATGTCTCTCCTCTGTCTCTCTATGTCTCCCCTCTGTCTCTCCGTCACCCCTCTATGTCTCCCCTCTATGTCTCCCCTCTATGTCTCCCCTCTGTCTCTCTATGTCTCTCCTCTGTCTCTCTATGTCTCCCCTCTGTCTCTCTATGTCTCCCCTCTGTCTCTCTATATCTCCCTCCGTCTCTGATGAGGCCTCTTTCTCTCTTATCTTCCAGTCGTTCTGTTTACTTCCTGGATCAGCTGCCACCAGAAAGGACCGGGTCTGCCACCAGAACTGGTACATCTCTCACTTTCTATCTCTACTATTTTCCCAATTTACAAACCTGCCCTCTCCTGTATTTTTGTGATTCTCTGCATAATTATTTTTCCTTGTAGAGTTGACCCCTCGCTGGTCGGAGCTATGTCGAAGTAAAAAGTTCTCCACTCAAGTCACGTAAATATACTAATATTCTAATATTACTAATACATAATAGTGACTACTAATGACAAACTAACAATTCATGTACGTGTGATTTATTTATTTCTGACAGCTGCTTGTGTTTAAGTTTCTTCCTTTTTTATGTATATAACTTCAGTATTATGTCCGTTTCCTCAGGACAAATTCCATCAAGTCAGAATGTTACGGTACCATGAATTATAGCCATTATAGAAAGGCTTTTAATGTGACAAAAAAACATCAGGAAGCGCATTTCATTTCAGACATTAAAGGACTTTATCGTTCTCTCCTCGACAAAGTCTTGTATGTCTGATTTGATGGATTTAGTCGTTGTTTTTATCAAACCAAACCCAGGACAACTCAGCCCGTTAGAAGGAGCCCTGTGGAGTTTTTGACCACTATGAGTACTCTGGAGCAACGTATTTATGAGCAGCACCCAGTTTGTTCTCGTACATTCGTACCTTTCCCTTTCCTACTCGCACCAATTGCTCCTCTTTATCACTTTCCGTGTCCTCTCTCACTCGCGCTCTCGTTTACTCTCTTCTTCTTCCCCAGACTTTCTCCCATTTGGGAGGTGAGTGAATGGGCTGTCCGTGCCGTACCATCCGATCGACTGCGTAGTCTGGCTCAACCTCGGCCCCCTGCAGCTGGCTGGCAGCAGGAACGCCCGCTGCTTGCTCGCGTGAGTAACTCACACAAACCATTTACTAAGAAACTGCCGTGTGTGCGGTAGATCATGAGTTGGCTGCTCTTCAATGATGCAATGAGCAAGTCTTTTAAACTCCACAGCCAACTGTAAGGCCAGGCTTTCAGGTACTTAGAAAGTCTGACAACTGAACTCAAAGGACTTAAAGGTTGTCTTTAATTCTGTCATAGTCAGTTTATTGGTGCAGGAGTTATTTTTATCACAGGTTTTGTATTTCCCTGATAGTACAACTGATAGCAGCTGTTTTTGTTGGTTTTGCACATATCCTTTGAGCAATAATACACCTGAGAAGTTTCACATTTAACTTTCAGATGTAGGACAACATAATTGGTTGCACTTTTTTGCAACTGAGACTTTTGAGACTTTGAGTGTAAACAGCTCATTTATAATGCAGTCCAATCCATCCAATGGTTGTTGACCGACCAACGTTGCCATCCCTTGAGCCAATCTGCTCACACGGCTAAAAATGGGAGGTTTAAGACTCCATCGAAATGAATCCAAGTTTCATTTATTTTATTGATTCCGAACAGCTCACGTCTGACATTGTGCTTCTGTGCATGTGTGTGCTTGTTTAATATAATCTCATTCATGTCCTGAAATGTGACCGTAGTTGAACAGAGTGACGCAGACGGCAGTCGCCACTTCACGAATATGCCAGCTTGCCCAACCAAAAAGAAGGCCAGTTCTGGAGGGCTTTGGCCTAAAATCTAAGGCTGTAGTCATGACCCACATACCCTGCAAAGCTTCAGCACACATAGAGCTACTTGCAAGTAGGTCTGTCAAAGTTTGCTCTGTTGTGGCATGGATTCACCTGCTATCTGACATGATTATATTTCATCTTCTCAGCCCCTAAGCACGACCACCCCAAGTTCGAAGGAGAGCGCTCGGTGTGCTGGTCCGTCTCCAGAGAGGCAAGAAACTTCGTAGCCAGCCAGAGACTTCTTGAGCTGTCCAGTCCCAAAGAGAGGAGCGCTCTGTTTGAGGGATACGACCCGTACGTGGTTAGCCAGGCAGCCCGCTCTGCCAGCCCCTCGCCTCGGATACGACAGCTCTGTCTGCCTCTGCCTCGCAAATGTAGCTCAATCTAGGACAGATGAGCTCCGGTCCCCGGAGGAGTGTTTTGTCTTCTGCTTTGCCTCAACGTGATAAAAGTTGTTTCCATGTAAAAACGTGACAACGTGTCTTATTTGCTGATATTAAGTATCATTATTCATACCAAGTATGACGTTGGTTGGACTTGTAAGCTACTGGTATGTGTGTAATGCATTTTTAATGAGTAAATTATGAATAAGACGACCTGCGTAATTGCGAGAATGCCATTTTTAACAGGGAGGGAGATATTGGTAGCCGCAGCTAAAATTGCTTTGAGACATCCTGCAACAAACATCCTGCAGCACATCCTTCAATTCTTTATTGTTGACACAGACAGAGACAGCGAGTCAACTCTGCAGGGAGATGTCACAATATGAATAATACATTTCAGAAGGCTATATGAACCATAACAGCTTTTACACGGATAAAAAAAGAGAGTTTAAGTCCTAAACTGTTTTTGTTGTTGTTGCAATCCACAGTAAGTCGGAATGTGTAGCTCCTTTTTCCAAAGCGTAGCGCCTTTTTCCAAAGCCTATCTTCTTTCTTTGGTTCTTTCATGAGAATTACATAATTGTGAAATCAGTTCCTCATTTCGAGAGATTTCCACGATCCTGCACGGGACCCCGAACCACAAGGGAAGTGCGGCACGGACAAACAGCGGGGCGGGACAGATGTGTTGTCACCTGAGAGACAGCTGTACTCTTCCATAATCGCTGTAGATAGACTCGGCGAGGCGCGCGCACACACACACCGGTAAGTGGACTAGATTTTGGATCAACACGTTTCCACTCATGAGTTTTATTTCTCGTTTCTCTAAACTTGTCCGCGAAGTCTTGCGCAATTGATGAAGTGGGTACAGAAGGCTTTGTAGTTTGTCGTGCAATTAATTTATGATTTACTTTAATAAATAGACGAAGGTGGACGGCTCCTACTTGATGTATGTGACGTTTTATATAAAGTTTGCTGGTTCAAACTTCTAAAATGTGACGATTTGTGGCTTTACTTTTCTCTGTTTTACACCCTTGCAAATTGTTTTAATGTTTTGTACTGTGGGTAATAAGTGGGCTACAATTTCTTGTGTTTGGATAATCTTCTTCATCAAATCTAATAGGACAAGACGGTGTACATCGCACATGGGAGACGTTTGCATGGCAGGTAGGAACTACAATTACTCTTATCTTGAACATAAATGTTAAATATATATGTAGAAGAAGAGTTCAAGTGCGTTGTAACATCATTTAGTACCCCCAAAATGTAATGTGTCAAAACTCAAAAGTTAAGAATATTATGAAATGATTAACTTCACCTCGACAGCTGCAACTTTTAAATGCTGCTAAAATGCTGCATCAGTAATATTACGATGCATGGGCAATTCCAGTCACTCTGCTGTCTCATGAGTGTTTTGTAGTTTTACTTATAGTAAAATTATGACTGGACAATGTTGTGGGTTTTCGACTTCCATTTAAGTATCTCAGAAAATATATATTTTTGAAGCTTGCAGAGTTCACTTTTGTGTCAGAGAAGTGTTGCTTCAACTCTGTTTACAAACTGCTTATTAATGCAAACAGGGAGACTTAAAGGCAAGTGTTACCGTGCACAATCCAACCTCAAACGACAGCTCCAGAAATGAGCTGCATCAACACCTCTCACTCAGGGTCACCAGTGTTATAAGGTTGGATTTATTTCAGAGCTTTTACTTTAGATTGTACTGGTGTACCTGCTAATACGCCTGTCTCTGATCTGAGGCTGCTCCCTCATGTTTGTAACATGAGTCTGAGCTCTCACACCCAGGTGAGGCTTATATGCTTCTAACCGTAAAATGTCAGACCTGAAATTCTCTCTTTATTTAGATGGAAGAACCCTAGACCACCACACCCATTTAGGAAGTCAAATTTTCTCTACATGGGAAAACTGCTGCGACACATGTCCTATGTTGCAATGCTAAGTGTAAAAAAAAATATTACGGCTCTTAACAAGAAAAATGTAGTGAAATTACAACATAAGCTAACCCAAGGAAAATGATGACATGTAACCACTAAACCGAGTCATTCATTCTTTTACATCCTGGACTGTCTGTTCCTGAATTTTTCTCAAATCTTACATGATGGGTGTTTTTCTTTTGTGAAGCTGTTCAGCATGCAGGGTCCTCAAGCTGAGTCGCTGGTCGTGTGATGGAGGAAAGTGAGTAAGCCGGGCTGCACTGTCAGGAGAAAGCAGGTGGTGGTCATGGAGCGGAGCCCGGCTGTGGTGTGGACCTGCCTGCTGGGGGCCGGACTCGCTTTGGGTAACATCCTCTCCTTTTTATAATCCAGAGCAGAATGACTGAGTTAGAACCAGAGTGGTGACATGGGCTGATATTTGTGTGAATGCCGGTAGTGGTTGGAGGATATAAATCATTATTGGGGAGGGATTATGATTCTTTATGTTCGATCATATCACCAAGCAGGAGGTAAGTTACGACCACACCTGTTTTGACAGGTACAATACTGTTGGTGTGATAAATACCAGCTACTTGTTTATCTGGTTTTCACAGACAGTGCATCAGTATGTCTGGTGAATAGACTCACCAGTTAGCACCAGGCCGTGTGTCAAACATATGTGGGATTTTCAACTTATTTTAGGGTTCTGTCCCCAACATTATCCCCACACATATCTAGGTCAAAGCGGAGCCAGCAAGGAGAGACTCGAAAGCCTAACCTAACATCTTGTACCGTCTTGTCTGAGCTTCAGTTTCAACCTCAGGCTAAATAGCAGTGGCAGCACGTTTATAAATATTTGATGGAAAATGAATCATGTGCAACCCGCGTGATTGGATTGAGATATAATACGTTGTTTTGTGTTGCCGACAGGCAACAGTTGGCGCATGGAACAGATTCACTTACAGCTAATGCTAAAAGCATGTTCTGCATGAAGATGTTTTTCCAAACCACTGCTTGTGCAAATAAACTCATAGCTTCATAACAAAACAAATTCTCCAAACCTCCTCATGGAGGACTTGCAGCATCTTGCCCATCCATGCCGTTAACTCCAGCCTCTCTCCATCTTCTGCCTTCCCTCCAGCCTTCTCCGTTACGACCCCCAAGGCTGACCCCCGACCCCCAAGGCTGATTGGCTGTGTGTTCCACAATCGCGCTAACGTCACCTGCCATTGGGAGGCTGGTGACACCCCGACGACAAGCTTCACTCTTGAAGGTCTTCTGTATTTTGAGTGAGCCAAAACATTCCTTTAATATGTTAGAAGTCATGTTCGGGCACGTACACGTGAACCATGCGTCCGCACTTTGAAATCAGGGGTTTTCTTTCCCAACACAATTTTTGACTTTGATTTGGTGATGATAGGCTTTATTCTCCAGCATGTTAATTCAGTATATAGATATATTTACAGATAGGTTGACAAATTAAAGGGAAAAGACAATGTAAAGGGTCTTGGCAGGGGCCACCACAAGCCTCCATAACAGCTGTAGTCTCTGGTACTTTTACTGGAGGGATGAACACCAAACACTCTGGTTCGTCGTCAACTGGAATCTGGTTTCTGTGAAGGCCATAGCATATGATTTCCATCATTTTCATGCTCATCACCCGTTTAGTGAGGTCTTGTGCTCTGTGTGAAAGTATTTCAATCAGGAGAGACAAGTCAGATGAAGAAAAGATCATTGTTTATTATGAACAGATGATATGTGATGATAAGGTCTTCACAGAGTCTTTGAATAGAATATAATGATGAGTTGATGAAGATGATGAATCTGCAAAGATTGAGCGGTGATGGGGAGGCGGAGGGGTGTGTAACAGCAGCATAACGGTGCTGAAGGTAGAGAGACGATCATATTTAAAAAGGAGACAGCAGCAAGATGATAGGCTAACGATGTAATTGTTTCGTTGTGCTGTTGGATAGAGGAGACCAGCTGACCTAAACAGCTGATATCGTGATTGACAGCCCCGAACAATGAAATAATGAGTGAGCATGTGTGAGAAGTGAATGGCAGATGCATGATCAATAAACTACGGGCTTAGGCATGCAAGAGTATATTCTTCCTGACTGAACTTACGCTAGAGCTTCATTTGCATCTTTTGTTTCTCCACTCATTAATGCATCTTTTGTTTCTCCACTCATTAATGCATCTTTTAAAGGATAAGGCTGGTGTCGTTCTTTAATTTCCATATTGCCTACAAATCACGTGAAAAGCCTGAAACCAACAATTTGTTGATTTGTCTCGCAATACTTTCTGACTTGACTGATGTATCTGTGGCCCAAAACCTATTCACTCCAACTTAAGATGGAAATCTTTTAAAGAATATGTCACAAATATGTCGCTTTATGAGCTTAATAAGCTCATTAAACAGCTGGGCACTGTAGTGAGGAAGCCAGGGGGACTATTTGCAACACTTTTGGTATTCTTGCGAGCATTTGCAGCAACAGGAAGCATTTGCAGCAACAGGATGGGTTGTGTGAGATTGACATAAAATAAACTGCAGTAATAGTTTTTGGACAACAATTGAGCTTTATATCACATGAGCTATGTCAGGCTTTGGCTACAGACAACACTTGTTGACATTAGTAAAACTAAAGAATAACTCTAGGCTTGTTCTTTAATTTGTCACCTATACATATCTAGATAGCTGACCGTTCACTCTGTAAAAATGCTAATTTGTCAGCAACACACTTCCCTTAGGAAGTTGCTTAATTTGTTCACATTTATGCGACGAATCATTTTCTAAGAGTCTGTCTAGCAAGTCGGGACAGATGTCACAGTTACTAGAAAGAGAGCACAACAAATAGGTTTAATTTAATGTTTTTATGACAATAAACTTCAACCTGAGAAACAGCTTCCATTTCACATGTCTTCTATTGAGCTAAGATAAGCATTTTCTACTGAGGTAAGCAGAAAACGGATAGTGGCATAGATATACATTTTATATCTGATATGTTCAGTTTATTTTCTGACCCAACATTTATTTTTGCTTCCTGCAGTGTGTGCAGCAGACCACAGACCACAAGGGACTACACCTTGCATTTCATTGCGCAACTCCGTGTTGTCGAATGACAATTGATAAACATTGAATCTTTAACTTTGTTTATCAGCGTTTATGACAGATTTCAAACAATGTCAAATGAGATTTGCGAGTCGCTCTTCACCAGCAGCAAACCATTGGGATTTTGAATGTTTGATAATAATTCTGTATGCTTCATGCAAATGCTTGAGTTTGTAATCAGCTTTGAATCTCACATTCGTGCGAGACCTTGACGGTGGTTTGATGAATCGAGCCGATAAGAGTCAGACAGCTTCCATCTCACTTCAAGTTGCAACATTGTGTTTCAACTGGAGAAACGAGACTTATTTTACACAGCAGTCTTCTGATGTGTGCGAGACTGTGTGTGTGCCTGCGCACTCATCTGAGACATGTGCAATGCATAGGATGCATATACATTTGTGTGACAAAGCATGCATCTATGATTGCTTGTTTTATACCTGTTTGTGTCTGCTTGTTGACTATTGTGTCAAGGGAAGGACTCAAAGAAACATTGTTTTTATATTGGTGTGTGTGTGTGTGTGTGTGTCTCTTTCTATGTTTATGTCTGTTTGGGGATGCACAGGATAACAAATAAAACTGAGAAGCTGTTCGCCTGCACCACATCTGACAACAGCTGCACGGTATGGCACGGCAAAACAGTGAGGCTCTACTTTTGCATCACCATCACAGCACACGGGCGCAACGGGGACATATCGTCACAAAGACCGTGTCAGCCTGGTCGGACTGAAGGTGAGGCCGCTGTGCTTCCCTGACTTGCACCTGTATTGTTCCTGCTTACTTCTCTTTCACTCATCTCTCCTTTTCTCTTCTTTCTCAGTGATGTTGCCTCCAGTAACTTTGAAGAGCATAAAGTCAGTCGGTCGCAGTCCTCGGTGTCTGGCCGTAACCTGGAGCTATGTCCCAGGTTGCTTTCCTCTGGCTCGCGATGAAATCAAATCTGGAGACCTGGAATCCCAAATCGAGTTCACAGCACAGGGGCAGGTCTGCAACTTCCAAATAGGACTAAACATAAAACCACACACACCTGCATGAAGGATCCCATTCAGAATATTATTGGTGCCGTTTCATAAAGTTAAGACAATGTCTCACGAAATCTGAGCAAGTGGCACACAATGTAAAAAGTTGCGTGATTAATGAATACATTGTAATGTTTTTATTATTATTATTAAAATGCTTCACGTTCCACTTTCAAGAATAAAAAACAAACGTGTAGCTTCCTCACAAGTTGATCTTCATCTTACTTTGTGCCGTTTATCTTTCCTGTACAGTTTGATGCGCAGGTGGAAAACGTGACAGTCAAAGACGTCAGCTTCCTGGTTTGTCTCTTCAGGCCTGACACTTTATACACTGTCAGGCTTCGTCATCGCTACAAAGGACCAGAGAGTCCATGGAGCCTGTGGAGCAAGGACCTACAGGGAAGGACAGGAGAGGACGGTGAGACAAAACAGAGAGGACAATCTTGTGTATTTGATGAAATACTTAATCACTGTAGTCCTACTAAATAATGAAACCAGTGCTGGATATCGCAGTTAGTGCCTAGGGCACCCCAGGCACCCCCCCCCCTTTTTTTAAACACACAAGAGTTCTATTGCTTTCTAAATTGATAACTTTTAATTTGTTACTTTCAGTACATACTGCAGCTGCCCTTACAAAGTACGTAGTGTTGCATGCAGTATTCATTAAATTGGCACATACTACTTTGTCATTACTGCTTGAACCTAAACCCTCTTGCTCATGTATTGCTCAAGTAATTTGCTTTCATCCTTTGGACACCATGAATGTAAACAAAGGTTTTGCCGGGTCCGTCCACTAAATGTTGAGGATACATCCCTGCAAAGGGAAAAAGTATTTGACTTGCTGGTGGCACTAGAGGAAGTTGTCACACGTCAGCAATTAGTGACACGTATACGAGAACGGGATATATGAACATACAAGACATTTCCACCTCGTACTTTCCCTGTAATTAAAGGCATAATGTGTTCTCTAGTTTTCACTGCTGACAAAGCGGATGCATGCCACCACCACATTTGTTATTGTATTCAATAACATTCTGCTGTATCTCCTTCAATGTATTTTCGAAAATATTTTCCCCCTCCTTCCCTCATGTAGCTCCATCTGAAGCACCAGCTTTCTGGAGGCAAGTGAAACAAACAGACAAGAACGGTTTGAGACTCACCTCACTGCTCTGGAAGGTGTGTGTGTTGAAGTGTGTGTGTGTGCGTGTGTGTGAATTTGCGTCATGTGAATCATTTTGTCCCTTTGAGCCGTCAAGATTTACAGTTTAATAACTTTTGGATGCGATTGGTTTTTAATCACCATCCCCTCACTAAATATCCCTCATTCGTTTTTACGTCTCTCTGAAATGACTAATTGAACGCATCATAGTCTGATTGAAGTTGAGAGCGTAGTTGAGATAGCTGTAGAAAGAGGAAGAGAGAATTCAATTTCATACAAACTCTTTTTACATAACGTCATTTTCTCATTTAAAGCTCCATCATCTCACATCAGCTCACCTTTACTTCTCACTTTTTGTTTTCTGGTTGGTTTTCAGCCCTTGCCTCACCTTATAGCCAATGGCAGAGTTCTCTTCTTCAATGTGACCTGTCAGACAAAAAGCGCCCAGGTCCTGAACGATCACATGAGCTGCAGAGATTTGCACCATGCGAGTACGTCCTGCAGCTTGCTCCTGCCTGCTGAGCCATGCTCCTGCGCTCTCACGGCCTCCACCTCTGCAGGGACCTCGCCAGAAGCCCGAATATGGCTCAGTGGAGCTTCTGAGACAGGTAGGGTGTCATGACGTCAAGGTACAGCCAACGATGCCATTGTTCATCATAACCCGAGTCTTAAATTCTACCCATACACAACTTTGCCCATCATTTAAGTAACTTTGATCCCTTTAAAAAGGTTCTCTCTGGGATTCAGTGTCAATGCTCCTTTGCAAGGGTTACCCAGGTCCTTGGAACTCTACTGGAGAGATTAATTATTCTGTCTATTGCATTAATAGAATAGAATAGAATAGAAAAGTAAGACAACACGCTATCTGTACTCAACACTACAAGTTTCCACTGTGTCTTCCGGCATCACGACGCAACAACATAAAGCGAAAGAAAAAGGTTTTATCTCTCTGCAGGGTCCTTTCTATTATGTTGTCAGACCAATGATAATAATCTGAGTTTGTCAGTTGCAAAAAAAAGCTCTTTTAGTTGATGTACATTGATGGTGAGGAGTGTTAACATTACAGCCTGTTGAGCAGTTGCTGTCTGCAGCGCTGTCCCTTAATACCGAAACAATCGAAAGAAATTGTTGTCCCCATGAGTCTCTTTTTTCAGGTTGAAAATACCAAAGGCACCCTTTTCACTGTAAATAAAGCCATGCCTTTAAACTACTCCATTACTTCTCTTCAGAGCCACCACCCCCGAGCCAATTCACTGCAGATCGACTGAATGACAGCGCCTTGGATGTTCGTTGGACGGCTCCAGTTTATAGGTCAACGAGCGGCTTTGCAGTGGAGTGGTTTGCTGTCAGAGAGAGAACCAGTAGCATCCTTTACTGGGAAAAGCTGAATAGTTCCTGTACAGCTCTGATCATCACAGGTAATCCAACAATACGTACAACAGCCTACCGTGGAAAGTATTAGGACTACGTATGTTCCACTGTTAGTTCTTAAAGGTGCTAATTTTATAAAAAGCCTAACAGCCACCCTCCAATTGCCATCGCCATGTTGAGAGCCATGTGGAGACAATACCTCAATCATAGATATGCTGAATTTGGAATTTAGCACCTTTAATGATGAAATGATGAAACAATTAGCCGTGGAACAGATTCAATTTTTTTATTCATCAAGTAGAATCACCAATACTGATAATTACTTCGGCCTTTTTATCGTTTTAGAGGGTATAAAGCCGATGGAGCGTTATGCTGTTTCTGTCAAAGGGCTGCATGGTGAGAGAGGGGCGGGGCACAACCGGACGGTTCCCATTTATACACGCCAAGGAGGTACGTGATGTACATTGTCTCATGCCAAAAGGTGAAAGTAGGTCCAGACCAGGACAGCTTCATTTCTACTTATGATGGCGATAAATCGAACAACAAAACTGGTCACAAATGTAGACTTTTCTTTTTTTTAAAGGCTCTGTAATTTCCTAACATAACTGGGGACTGTAGTTTTTGGGAAACATCATTCTCCAGGAGTCATTTGTGCATTTGTTTGGGGGGGGGGGGGATATTTTTAGCTGCTGCTGAACACAGCAGGAAGGTGTATGTGGTATCAACACAAAAAATGAACTGTAGTGTTCAAGTTTATCGTAATGAAGTGACATGTCACCCAAAGCAATTCATCATCATTGCAACAATGGAGGTCTAGTGCACAGAGCAACAAGTTTGGCTTTGCAGGCAATACTTGCCAGTAAGTTACATCTTGTTTTTTACAGGACATCACAGGACTTAGTGTTTGTGAGCTAAACTATTGTCTGTGTTATAACTTGGGTACTTGCTCTACGTCTTTTCCCTTGATTGCTGCCAAACCGTGATGGTGTTGTCTCAGTCTTTTTACGTTGTATCAAGCATGCAACAGAGGAAAAGAGAACTATAACATTCAACAAATTGTTGAATTCATTTCCGCCTCTGCTGGTATGTTGATGAAGTCATGTCAGCCTGTTTGTGAGAAAACAATATCAAATTAGTTTGATTGTAAGCCAATATTGTCAGACCAGACGACATCTGCTCAGCAGGTTGAAGCAGCAACACGTTAACCAGACCGGTTGTTGTGAAATAGAGACCGAGATCCAGCCTCCTTCTCACAATCACTTCTGTGGATGATCCTCACCAACCCCCCTCTGCTCTTATATAGTGCCCTCGGCTGGTCCTAAAGTGGTGGTGCAGAAGATCTCCGGCAGCAGAGTGGAGCTCACGTGGAGTCCTGTACCTGTGGAGCAGCTTCATGGTTTCATCCGCTACTACACAATCTTCTACACAACAGCAAACCAACAAGACAGGAGTGAGTGATACACACACTTTCAAGCCCGCTGAGGCGACGCTGGCCCGCACTTTACACACGCATTAATCCAGATGCATTAATCCAGATGCATTAATCCAGACGCATTAATCCAGATGCATTAATCCAGATGCATTAATCCAGATGCATTAATCCAGATGTGTGTAAAAGGAAATGCTGGAGAGTAAGCGGCCTGTTGAGTGTCTTTGAGTAGGATGAGAGTAGTGTTGGATTTGCGTTTGTTTCAAAATCCAATATTCAACATTGACAACGTCATTCATCTATTTTTCTCGACACGTTAATTGTAGTTCTGTGGCAATGAGTCAGTAGTTTTATTCCATTTCCTTTTGCAGATGACTTTAAATATATATCATTGATTTGTCGGTTACATACACATGTGTATGTTTGTGATGCATTCAAAAAAAAAACTAAAACATATTCCATTTGGTTGATTATTCTTAATCCTAAACTCATTAACGAAGGCTTGCCTTAAATAAATAAAATGCAAAACGTTGTTCCAAAAACAACCACATAAATAATTTAAAACACAATGATACAGACTATACACTTAAGACATTGTCAAAGGTTAAAGTAATATATCTTCAGATGACACGATTGTCCTTATCTTTGTATCCTTATGAAGGGAGAATGAACACTTGCAGTGAGGTCATGGATATTTCATACTTTACTATTTGAATTGTTTTTTCATATTTTTGTTTTCATTCCTGTTCTTTATTACTTCATCACATTTGGTCCATGTTGTTCCTTTTCTTGTTTATTCAGAAAAGAATGTGCCCGGTCAAGATCTCCGTTCCTCTCTGAAGGATCTGTCACCTGGCAACTACAACATCTGTTTGGTGGCCAACACTGACGCTGGAGCTGGAGCAGCTGGGCCCATGGTTGATGTGCACATAGGTAAAGACTGGAAACACACACATATGTATATTGCTGTTTCTTTAACTAAACTTAGTATGTGTGTGTGTGAAGAGGCTGAGGAAACCCCGATGCTGCTGTATGCCATCCTTTCTGTCATTCTGACTTTACTGGCGTTGGTGCTGATGGGCTGCCTGGCACAGAATAAAAGGTAAGATCTCCGTGCACTAAACAACACAAAAACACCTGCTCAAAGTTCAGTGCCCTACTTTTACTGTTTTACCTACCTCGTACATTTGGCACATCATTTTATAATATATATATTTTTTTCTTTCTGTTATGTTTTTCCTAACAAATAACTTCGTAGACTAAAACAGAAGCTGTGTCAAGACGTACCTGATCCTTCCCACAGCAGCATGGCCCACTGGACCCCAAAAAGCCCGTCGGAGGTAACTTTTAACCCCTCTCCCATCCTAAATCCAACATACTGTACTGTTCACTTGTTTCTGCTGCCAAAAGTGGAAAATAGAAAACTGTATACTTCCGTAAATAAAATACAATTTTAAAATTAGATTTGTGTTTTTCACCTCAGAGTATGAAGTGGCCTGCAATCGCAGAGAGAACCGAAATCCAATACTCTGACGTTATTTTGCTTGGTGAAAGTGAGCTGCAGAACTTCAATCTGGACCTCAGCTCTCAAAGTAATCTCCAAACATATTCCTCGTCATACTGCTACTCTCCGCTCCCAGTTTCAGAGGCTCAAACGCCTCAAAATACCAGAAAATCTGAGAAGAGTTGCATCAAAAGCTCAACTAGTGCCCAGACGACCTCCAGCGCTGATCTCTCCTCCAGCTCCTCCATCTACTCCAATGTCCTCTTCTCTCCAACGCTGGAAGGTCCCCCTACACCTGATCCATCCCTCTCCTACCTCCACTCCAATGACTGGCAGCAAAGCACTGTCAACGCCGTTAAGCTGCAGCTAGGTGGAGACAGTGAGCCGTCTCTGCAGAGCAGGAACGCCACCATATCTGACTCACCTCTCTCACAAACAGATGAACTGAAAACCTTCCGTCTTTTTCTGAGTCAGCATCAAAGCCCTGTCTCCTCTTCTGACTTCAGCAGCATCTCTCGTTCCTCCGTCCTGCCTCCTCACCCAGCTGACGTCACGTCACCCCAACACACTTTTTCTCAAAGCCTCAACAACTCTGTTCCTTCGCTGCAGCCCGACACCTTCACTCGCCCCGGTGATACTTTTACTGGGACTTTTCCTCCCTCTGATTTTGTGGATATCTCTCTCTGTCCTATGGAGTGTGATCCTTACATCTCCTCTGCTATTTAGTTTCATGCCAGGGAATTAAAAAAAATATTAGTTTTATTACAGTGTCCATAAAACATATGCACAGCCTGTCTTTTTTATTAAAATTTTCAGTTTTTTCTTTACAACACAATCTATTCATAAAAATTACATAATTTCATCTTTACAAGTGGATTGTACATCAGAAACAAATTTTCTGATTATTTTTAAATCAGTCTGATCAAGAAATTAGTTTTTCTCCGGCATTCTTTAATGCTGAGTATACAAAACAAATTTAAAGGAATAGTTTGACATTTTGGGAAATAGACTTATTTATTTGCGTGCCGTATCTGGTTCCCCTTGCTTCCAGTCGTTATGCTAAGCTAAGCTAATCGGCTGCAGGTTGTAGCTTCGTATTTACTGTACGGTCATGCCAGTGGTGTCGATCTCTTCATGTAACTCTATAGGCAAGAAAGACAATAAGCATGTTTCTCAAAACATCAAACTATTACTTTATTTGCACTACTAAGTTTGAATCGGACAAGACAAGACATGAACAAAGGAGGTTGGATAGTTTTTATGGACACTATTATCTGTGATTGACATGACATTTTTGTACATGTTTAAACCACTGACTGTTTTATAATGTTTTTTGACAATGTGCTACGATACACAGCTCATACATATTGTACTGAATGTTGAGCCATGGCTTGAATACTGAGGAATGTAAATAACACAAAACGCGGCTTGCAACACCGTCTTCTGTACATATTGTATACACTGATGTGCCCGTTTTATTTTTCTTTATTCAGTGCGCCTTTATTTATAAATGTGCTATTATACATATACGACCTATTTAGGATGTCCCTGCCAGTTAACAGCATCTCTTCTCCCCCTGTACATATTTTTTCAGTTACACACTTGCAATGAAAACTCACATATCTGAAATTCAGACCTCTTAAAACGCTGCTCAGCCTTACAATGAGCCATCGTGTGAATCAGTGTTTGTCACTGATTACTTCAGAAATGAAGTTATTTTCAGTCTATGTTGTTGGTACAGTCTGTTTGTGCATTCAAATCAATGCGCCACCATTTCCACATTAAAACAGAACATATGTTGTGTGTGAAAGTTTGGATTCATAACTTATTCGTCCTGCATAACTTGTGTTTTCAGTTGAGCAGATATCGTTTAGACTGGAAAGTTTACTCGGTATGTTTGTCGCCCTTTTTATGGCACAGGTGATACCATTAACAATGTTTCTGCTCTATTCAAGTCTCCTAGTTAGCCATGGCAGTGTAACAGTGAGCCCGCACAATACCGGGACACTGAAACTGAAGCAGCTAAATTGATTTCAGCCATGAAATGTATGATTTACACTTGTGCTTTTCCTGCTGTGACATCTCAAAATGTCTTCTGTGGAAAAAAGGCCTTAGGATAAGGAGTCAAAGTCTTGGTGAAGCACACAGTGGTAGAAATAAACTGTCAGATTAAAGAGTTTGAGGGTTCTAACACTGCATTGCTTTCCTACAGTATGCCGCTTTAAAAAATAGAGCTATCACATTTGTATGCCCATATTATTCTGCCAAGAAAAGTAAGGAATGATAAAACAATTAAAATGCTCAGGAAGACAAAGCTATGACATATTAAAAGTCAAACCCCTGACTTGTGTGGGTGTTATGACTTTCAAAGTAAAAGCTGAGATACTGAGTCAGATATGTGATGCTCAAACAATTTACGTTAAAAGTCAAATTTCTGATCGTTTAATCCCGAACTTTTTGTTTCCCTTGGGAAAAATGTTTCCATAATATGGACATGAATAAGTGAAAGTTAGAATACTATTCTGTACATATAATATAAAATACTTAAATTCCAAATGAAATCAGTGTGAGTCACCCTCAAATACTTTTTGGCCCCTGGGGGAACTCTTTAATCTGGCAATGTTAGTGAGACCTAGTGAGTAACTGTTACTATACTAATATACCACATGAGGTGTGTGAGGTGGGTGCCATGCTTTTACCACGTGGTAAAAAAGGGAAATGTTTCTGCTTGGATTCGATAACCCAAATCAAGAATGCAAAGCAGAGAAAAAGCTTTCGGGAAGTAAAATCCTTTGTGGGCGACTTCAGAGCGCTGTTGATGCAGAAAGACGCGCCCCCTGTGCGTAAAAAGGCAGGACAGGCAGGACGCAGCTCTACGCAGCGCAACGCGTCCTCTGCTGCTCACCTGAAGCAGCGCAGCGTAGGCTACAGAGAAACAGACAGGCGGACAGGTACACAGGGAAGCGGAGCCGGAAGAACGAGCAGGTCGACTTGTCCAGATAGTTTCTTCCACAGTAACTCCAGAAGTTTCCTCGATTACAACTCTGCCCTTTGCTTTTTTTTTAAACGAGATTTATTTATGAGAGTGAAGCGGCGTTGGAGAAACCATGACAGAGCAAAGAAAGAAGTTGATTCTGATCGGGGTGGATATTCTTTGTGTCTTTGTTGGTGAGTGACTACCCTTGTTCTCCCCTCTTGACAATATGGCTGAACTTATGCTTACTTTCAGACTGTAGAGCTCATCTGGTCTGCGTTCATTTGTGTCTTTTTTTTGTTGTGGAGTTGAATCAACACTCCAAAATGATGTTAAAGGGGGGGGGGCAGCTTTTACTGAAAATAATGTGCACGGTGACTCATGGGAGTGCCCAACACACACACGCGCGCGCTCGTGCGAGATTTATAGAGCTATCACAGGTCACTTGTTGCTTCATGACTGTCTGGACGTGTATAAGATATTGATACCGAGTCCTGTCTCAAAAGGTAACTTGCACATAATTCTGATGCAAATGAGAAGGAGTGTTCACTGCAGTACAATTTCAACTTTGCAAGTCATCATTGGTCTCTATCTTGTTCAAACAAGACACACTGAGTCTTTCCCAACACTGAGTAAGAATGCTGCTGCTCTTTGGTTGTCACTTCACTGATTTCACTTCTAAAATCATTTGGGTTGAGACATATAGGACACATCCTACCTCACTATCTGGCTTTCAGAATGTTGATTTGCTGAGGCGATGATGGACTCCCAATCTGAATTAGTTGTTTTTTGACTGCAGGTCATAGGTTTGCTGTGTGGAAGTAAGCGCAAAGTGCAGTTTGTGCATCTCCAGCTGTAAGATCTGTAAATGCATGTTCATGCTTTTTCTGCACATTAGTTTCTTCCTGCCCTCTCTCTTTAAATATGGGTTTGAAGGAAAAGCAAAGATCATTCTCATGAATCTCTCTCTCTCTGTGACAGTTAAAATCCTGTTTTGGAAACTTGTGTGAGAGAAGAAGCAACCCTCTGGGGCTCTATGTGACTACTGTACTGTAGATGGAACGAAACAACTTGTTGCAACTCGCTTCTGGACTCCAGAGACGACACAAAGTCCATTAACAGATTTGACATCTTCCAGCTCTTTGTGTCACATCTCTGAGACCATGAGGCTGACAAAGGTTGTAGTTGAGATGATGAAGGGCTTCAAAGATGTTCATTTCCCCACTGAGTTTATTTTCTTGTAGATGTTTTTGGTTGAACTAACTCGCCTGCAGTGGAATCCCTGTAAGGGCAACAAGAAACATTGAAGATTACAACATTTGTAGATCCATCTGTTGTCTGACGGGGAGGAATGATAATGACCGTTCGGCTGTTCAACCCCCCTCAAAGTGTGTGTGTGTGTGTGTGTGTGTGTGTGTGTGTGTGTGTGTGTGTGTGTGTGTGTGTGTGTGTGTGTGTGTGTGTGTGTGTGTGTGTGTGTGTGTGTGTGTGTGTGTGTGTGTGTGTGTGTGTGTGTGTGTGTGTGTGTGTGTGTATGAAGGGAGAAAGAAAGAGTTGAGACTTTAGGGATGAGCTCAAAAAATAAATTGTCTGGCATAAAGGTGAGGTAAAGATGTTTTAGACATAATTAGCTGATTCAGTCACATTCTTTCCTAGTTGGTCAGGACAAAATACCTCAAATTAAGTGATCGTTCATCATGAAGGAGTACAGCTGTGAAATCGCATCAACTAAAGGTTTCTCAGTTGACAATTTATTTAGCTGAATTCAATTGAGAAACTTTTAAAACTGCCAGATGAATAGCAGTAATCATAAGCTCAAATATTGTAATGTTTTGAAATAGATTTGCCTCAATATGAATACATAAAACAATACAATGCAGGATCTCCATCTGTACTTAAGGAAACACTTTCAAGATTTTGATTTAATTGAAGCAATTTTTCAGGAAAAAAAATCATCTTTAATATCATAAAGTTCCTTGCCTTCCATTCGTAGATTGAATATTTTTAATCTTTCAGACTTCTTGGTCGGACAAAACATCTTTGATAACATCACCTGGCGCTCTAGGAAACTGATGGTGATTGTCTTTTTTTTTCTGCTGATTTACAATCGAGAAAAGAATCTGCAGATGAATCAATAACAAAAACAGTCATCAGTTGCAGCCCGAGACCAAACAAGTAGAATGAGTCAAAGTTCGTGTTTTTTTTTAGCCACAATGCACAAATACTGTATGACTGCAATAAACATCAAGACAAAGTCAGAAAATAGTGAAAGTCACAATTTCACAGACCAATAAGACACTATAGCAACACGTTGGCCATCATTTTTATATTCCTTCTTTTAATCATTGCGTCTTCTACTCCCTTGTTGCTTTTGTTTTCTTTCAACTGAAGAGCATGGAGCGTAAACTGGCATCAGGTGTGATCTCCCATTTTGTGTGTGTTTGAGTGAGTGAGTGAGTGAGTGAGATATGGCAAGAATGTGCTGAGTGTCCAGATAGTAACTGACACTGTGATTCTGTTCAGTATTTTATTTCTCCCTCTTCCCCTTTGCAGTCCAACCTCCATCCTGCCCTTATTTGTTATCACTGCACACCCACCCCCCCCCACACACACACACACACACACACACTACTGCACGTAGGCGCTCACACAGGCAGATGCCACCCAGCAGAACGTCTGTCTGTTGTTGCACTGTCGGTTATCAGATTCATGATACAGTTACATTTCACAGTCAAATTGAGCTCAGAATAAAGACTGGAAACATGGTTCATGTCTGAAGGTACATAATTATGACTATTAGCACCTCGTAAAGCTCACTGCTGAACATGTTATATTTCAGTTGATTTTATCGAAAACCAAAGTGCGAAAACTAAATATTGCCAATGTATCGGGTTATTAGCTGGACTATTTCTCATAATTTAATAAATAATTCATATTTATGACTCTGGGTATTGGTCTGCACAATAGCCTAATGATGATGCCAATAATTCTTACACGAAGTGACAGATTCAGACGATTTTTTTTATTCCTAATCCTTTCACTTTATTTTTAACACTCCATATCATTTATTCACTACGACATTGTGTCCCAGGTTTGATGTCTGGAGACAAACTGCTGTTGTCTGTGGTCAGGAATATGGGAGGTGCAGGTCAGCAACCTCCTTAAACTTAAAAGCAAATACCAGTCATTCTGAAAATTCACATGTTGGTCAGATGAACTCAGACAGGTCAGTAACTATTTGTGAGCTTGAATGCCTCACTCCCACATATGCAAGAGTTAACTGTAATATTATGAATCAGTTAGAAAATATGCAATGCAACACACTGCTTATTTACTGTCCCCACTTTAAAGATACAGCATGTGTTTTCGAATTCAGCATTAGCAGTTATATATGTTCTTTTGTGTATTTCTGGCTGAAACAGGATGTTGGTTCAGGACAAAGTGAGTAAAGACAGTTAAGTGTCTGTTAATGTGAACCAGTGCAAATAAAAGGGGCAAAAAATAGCTTCAAAGAGAGTTGAGTTAATTTTCCAGTTGTGTGTCATGGGTACCTTGGAAGGTGGTGAATGATTAGTAGATTGTGTTGCACATCTTCTAAATGATATGCACTTTATAAAGGGGCTGCATTCATTCATCTGGTGACTATTTTCTTATTTCATGGAATCATTGTTTGGTGGAATGGCCATTGCATGTTCCCAGAGACCAGGGTGACGTCTCAAAATGTCTTGTTTTGTCCAAAGCTTTAAAGAATGACAAATAATAAATCGGTTGTCACAAAAGCAGATTCATTTTCTTTAATCAGTAAATTGATTCATCAACGAATCGTTTCAGCTCTAGATGTAAAATGACTCGGCCAATGGTCAGCGATGACGATTAATGATTTTCTTTTGTTACGGTGAGGATCAGCAGTGAGGGAAGCGAAAGTGTTTCTTTACCTGTATGAATCCAGCCACACTCGTACAAGTCACGACAAGCTTTAGGATTTAACTGAAGCGTCTGCAGAGTTTTGTGACAATGCTTGTGTGTTGACGACAGCAGTTGTTGTTTGTCCCTGCTGAGTGTTATTTATGTGCCATTTTAACATTTTGCTCACATGCTTGAGATGCCTCCCCCCCCAACTGTTTAACACGTGTGCACACATACATACATACATCATACGTCTCTTCAGGAGAGATATGAGCTTCTGAAGGATGAAGAGTTACAGACTGCTTCAACATATCACAAACTGTAAGTTCTTCAGTGAGAGCGCACCTCAGCCGAGGACAACCACACTATCCTGTTTAATGTACGTTAATAGAAGGAAGTGTTTGGAACTGTACAACCTGCTTTAACCACAAAGTGAAACACAATCGGGACTCGTGTGCCAGATTCTTTCTCTTTCAAGCAAGAAACAGGACACTATATGTCAGCTAAGTTCTTTACAGTAGTGTCAATTGCCAGCTTAAAAGAGTCTGTGTTGGCAGACAGAAAAAACAGGAAGTGGAGGAGTATTTCTACTCCTTTTCAAAGGTGGACGAAACTCTGGTCTGAAGGGCTTAAAGTAGTGTTGCTCAACCTTTTCATTCAAACAATTTCATTAAAAGCTGCAATATACCAAGATAAAGCATTTCCCCATCCAGGACTTTCCCAGGCAGAATCCATGGCCTAACAGGAAATGATGCGCTTTCTTTTCAACAACACTTTTTTCCGGGTTTAGTAGAGGATTAGCACCCACAAAACGTGAAGAACGATGATAGCCATTATGGAGAGAACAGACACTGGGAATCTCAGTGCAGAGATCTCACACCAATGAGCACCACAGATGAAGCCAAAATAAACAAAAGAAGAAGTTAAATATTGGTTTTCTGAGCACCTCGGTGTGATGTGGTACACTAGTTTCGAATCCCCCGTTTGCTGCAGAGGCACAAATCTAACAGTCGTCTGTTGAGATTTAACCTCAAACAAATGGACACCTACGACACGGTTACCTGTTTCCTATCAATGTCTCAGTTATTTAGATGAGGACTCATCTTGAGGGCTAAATAACAGGAACACTTTCCACTTCCTGCCGGGTCAGAGGTCAAGGGTATGTTGCACTTGTCTCTGATCCCAAATTCCATCATGTTTATTTTCTCAAAGTGGAATCGGGGGTAAGCTCTTGCCAGAGGAGATTGTGAAAGCGTAAGACAATACTTTCCCTTCTTCCTTTTTTATCTCGTCTGTGGTTGTTTTGTTACCGAGGACAAAAAGTCAGCGGAAACTTTGTGTGTGTGTGTGTGTGTGTGTGTGTGTACACACTCATTGAACTCATTTCTACATTGTTTGAGGCTGTAAAAGAGGAAAAGAAACTCAACAAGTGAAATGTCATGGTAGGATGATACAAACTGTTACAGTCCACCTAGGAAGGATGTAGGTAATGAGAAAGGAGTTAAGAAAAGGCAAGTTGAGAATATTCTCAGACTCTGAAACATTTAGTCACCGTGGCTTTTACTTTTTAAAAATGTTATCTTTAAAGTAGACTCTCCGACTTGCAAAGCAGCAAATAAATGACTTTGGACACGGTCAGTAGCCGTTTCCTCCTGCCTGCAATCTTTATGCTAAGCTAGGCTAACCACGTCCTGACTCCGGCTCTCTACTTAACAATTACAAGAGCGACAGAAATCTTCTCGTCTAACTTTTGCTACGAAAGGGAACAAATGTATTTATCAAACTGTTACTTAAGTACTTTCAGATACTTGAGATATCGCCGAGATAAACTTAGAACACTGACAGAAAAATCACTGGAATTCAGTTTATTACAGACAAATGAAGTCCTTTTCTTTTGGAAGGAAAGGAATTCTGCAGTTTTTTTTTTGTTAGTAAATTGGGGGAATGACCCTCTGTCCCCCTCAGCTCCACCCAGCCCCTGGGAGAGGAGACCGCCCTGCCAGAAAAAAATGGCCTATCAAAACATACAGGCCTTCTGGAATAATAGCAGATAAAAGCAGTCGGCCCCACTCGGATAATAGGAACGCTCCATGGGCTCGGCGCCCAGAGGCTGTTGGAGCATGTTTGATACGAAGAGAAATTGACTTTCTCACTGATTCTGTTGTTCAATAAGCTTAGCAGTGGTTGTGTGTGTGTGTGTGTGTCTCTGTTTTGAAGGCCATTGCCCAACTGTGTCCACTCACGTCCCCACCCTGGCAGTGTGTAGCCGCCACAGGCTCTTATCTAAATGTTATGCTTGCACCCTGCAGAATAAACAATGGTTGGACCTCACTTCAAAAGGAAGCTGAGAGCACGCATGACCTGCTGGAATAATGAACTCTTGAGATGTGAAGAGCAAAAAGAGGGGCTTCCTTTCATGAAAATAAATTCTCTTCAATGAGGTTAACGGCTTGTCATCAAAGATCATTGATGGCACTTGCTTAGAAAATGGAATAAATATTAAATGAGGCATAGTGGCCCGTCTCTGTGTTCCTCAGGCAGTGTGTAGTGAATTAAACTCGTGGGTGGAGCAGACTGATTGGTGCTTGAAGAGTAAGTCAATCGAAAAAAATGAAGCGTCATATTTGCGTATTTGTCTGCACAAAATAACACAGACGACTGTAAAATCAACTTCACCGTTTACATTCACTCTTACAGCGTCGTTTCCAGTTTCAACGTCTTCCTTTGTTTATTCACACTTATCGTGTTGTGCATTCATATTCCTCCGAGTAGTAGGAAGCAAAGGAGAGTAAACACTGGCTCTAAATATTCACACTTGACAGACTCTGGACCAGTAGACATCCACATTTGTACACATGACATCTCGTTAAAATGAGCGTCCCAAAATGACGCAAGATGATTTAAGGTGAGACGTTGACCATGAATGGCAAATGTTTGGACGTTGACCATAAATGGGCATTGAGTCTCTTTAGTTGTTGCACATTTTCACAAATTGTGGTTAACTACAGACACGACCCAACGTAACCTTTCTGGAACATGTTTTCCTGTGTTTACAAGTCCTCATGTCTTCCATTGAGTCCTGCCTGTCACACACTCCGAAGGGAAGGAAGCAATATGTTAGTCTCGAGCCACTCTTATGGCATTGCCCAGTAAATATACAGTCCAGCTCCCGCTTGCAAAAACAAACATTCCTCACTCCTCATCCGCTTTAGGAGTTCAGTGATGAGCTCTTGAAAACAGGAAAAGTATTTAAGAGTTGCCTGGAAGGTCCCTGACATCAGTCCTGGAGATTGGACTGTTGCCCCGGCTCAGATTTAAGAGAGTGTTTTCTGCTGCTGCTGTGCAACTCTGACCTTTGAGTCTTTTGTTCACACAAAAACTATTCGTCATTATAAACTTGCATGCCTTTAAAAAAAAAAAACCTCTGTAGGTTATAGACCCGTTTTTTGTACGAGAGTGTGGTTTCACATTTTTTTTGTATGCGTGTGAATGTGTGTCCTAGTTCAATCCTCAGCTCCCATGCCCTTCGTTGTGTAAACGGTGCCCTGATGTCAAAGGTCATGGCTGTCCTGTCCCGTGTGTTTCCATAGAGAAACTCCATCGAGCGAGCGCGGCCCATGGAGGTGAAGTTGTTGCCGCGGAGCTCTACCGATGACAAATTAATTCACTTGGCAGAGTCGGGCCTTGTGCCCAAAGCTGAAAGATTAGTCTGTCGGTGTGTTCTTAGCTGTTTCCTGAGCTGCATCTCATTGTGTTGCGGTTCACTTGTCGACACACGATTTAATACAGCGTGATTTAATACAGCGTGAAACAGCATCACTGTTTCAGTGCCTGCGTTTACTTAAAGCAGTTACAGTATCTCCACTCTTGAGAATTTTACTTTAAATCAGAGTAGTGAACACCTATTTAAGGGGAATTCTTTTTTATTGTATGCCTTTTGCGACCCAACCCTTGAGTGGTGTCTGCAGAATTACCCCCTAGAGAAAATTTTTGAATTTCATAATCTAAACTGACCATTTTAAAGCATTTTGAAAAGAATATCCCAAATCAGGGGTTCTCAAAGTTTTGACGACTGAGTGCCAGTTTAGGGAGCGAGCATATAATTGAGGGCGGCACAGGGAAAGTGCACGCTGCGAATGATGGACTGCACAAAATGTCTCTAAGTGCCGGTATTGGTCTGCAGACCCCACTTTGAGAAACTATTTAATAAACTATGCCTTTTTTTCTCATATTAATGACAAATAACTCCTTTGGAAGGTTGGCTCCACCTCGTGGCACCGTTAACCCTATGAGACCCGACATATACTGTTGTATGACTTTTTTTTACTTTAACTTTTTATGACTTTTTTTACATACTGTACTATGACTTTTTTTTGAAAGGCTATACTATGATATCTTTATGACTTTTTTGCCATGTTACACTGCCTTTTTTCTGGCAGTTTTTCGACACTACACTGTTTTTTTTTATGACTTTCTCGACAGACTATAGCATTACTTTTTTCTTGCGTTTTTTACATACTCAGCTATGGCTTTCTTCCGGCTATTTTCGACTTACTGTACCATGACTTTTAAATTTATTTTTGAGGAACTATTATGTTTTTTTTAACATGCCATTCATATATATTACTTTTTTCAGTTTTTTCATAACATCATATACGATGGCTTTTTTACAACACATTTTTTTCAACATGCTATACTATGAATCTTTATGACTTTTACAACATACTACAATATGACTTTCAAGAAATGTATCATGACATTTTATGCCTTACTATATTAAGGCTTGTTTGTAACATTTTTATGACAAACATTATGACTTTCATATAATCCTTTGTGTCTCTTCTTCTAGCGGCTCTGCCCTCAGCCATCCTGACACTGATGTTCAGCCCGTACCAAAGAGGAATCTACTGCGACGATAAGAGTATTAGCTATCCCTACAGGAGAGACACCATCTCCCATGGAGCAATGGCTGCCGTCACCATCACCTGCTCCATCCTCATTGTTAGTCCCTACATCATGTTCTTCTGAGAAATGTTGTGACACAGTAATACAAATAAAACAGACCAAAAAAAAGATTCCTTTCCCAAAGATTTTATTTCCCAATTTACCTGAAAATCCTTCATTAAGTCTCTTCAATCTGCTCCACAGATCACCACGGGAGAAGCCTACCTTGTTCACACAAAGCGTCTGCACTCCAACTCCCAGTTCAACCAGTACTCGTCAGCTCTTTACAAGGTGGTTGGCACCTTCCTGTTTGGAGCAGCTGTCAGCCAATCACTGACCGACCTGGCCAAGTTCACGATAGGTCGTCCTCGTCCAAACTTCTTGTCCGTGTGCGCTCCGGTCAGCTGTAACGGATACATTCTGCAGATCAACTGTACCGGCTCCCAGCGCAATGTAACTGAATCCAGGTGAATCCCGCTGCCTTCACCAAACTTCACTTCATAACAAAGATTTATAAAGACTGACATATTTTGGGATTCAAGTTGCTGATAGCTCATATAAGAGCTGATATTGTTTAGCATTAAACATGTCTAGCTTTGTCAGTATGGCTTAATTTTAACCATTATTAACAAAATCCTAATGGAAGCCAGGACAAGAATCATTTTAATGGTAATGCACAAGTGAAATCCCATCAAAATGTCCTATTGGGATTATTTAAGAATTGGTGTGTTTGTTCTATTATAAATGTGTAATTACATTTCTTTATCACTTCATTATCGTGTTTAGTGAAAGAAAGCTTGATCATTTTGTACATGAATTGTGTTTAATTTCTGTTTTGCTGCTCAGGTTGTCCTTCTACTCCGGCCACTCGTCCTTCGGGATGTACTGCATGCTCTTTTTGTCGGTGAGTGTGTCTTCTCCGTTGTTTGCTTGAGACTTTCTGTAGCTTTGAAATGTCTTTTTACCAAAGACACCCGCAAGTGACTCAAAACAGGAGGCGGTGGTCAACACAGGCGCGATGGAAACATCATTGTTTCATGATTACACATTTGTACAATAGCCGGAAGAAGATGGATTCAACTATTTTATTACTGTTAGTGTTGAGGAATGTGAGTTTCATACACGGCGCTGTTCTGTGGCAGAGCTCTGACCTTTCTGTGGCGTAAGCGGGCTGGGTCCGCCAAAAGAGAAATCAAATGGGAACAAATATTTTCTATTCAGATAAGATTGTATATTGTCATTATTTCTAGTTTGAAATTGTGTCCTTTCTGTGGGAAATCACAGAGTTTATGCAGGAATCTTGAAGTTAAATTTAGATAAATAAATATTTTTCATTTCATTATATAGAAGAAGATACAACTAGTGGGAACCTTGTTTATTTTTTGTACAATTAAATGTGATTTTGAGTAGCGGTTCATTGTAAATTCATGTACAAGTTGATTTAAAAATAAGAATGTGTGTGTTTGTGTGTCAAGCTCTACATCCAGGCCCGAATGCAGGGGAAGTGGACGCGACTGGTTCGACCGACCATCCAGTTCTTCCTGGTGGCGTTTTCATTTTATGTCGGATACACGCGTGTGTCTGACTACAAACACCACTGGAGTGACGTACTGGTGGGGCTGCTGCAGGGAGCGCTCATCGCTGTACTCACTGTGAGTGCAACAATGTGTTTCTGTGTCTTTTGTACACAAAGATTGTAGGATTACAGGTGTTTTTAAAGCCCCTATGTGCAGGATGTTTATGATTATAGGCGCACATGATCAGAAAACACCCAAAAAGTGTATCTCAAGACTTTTGTCAACTCCAAAACGTTCTAGTCTACCAGCAGTACGTTGCCACAAACAGAAACTGGTAATTGTGAATTCCATAAATTTAACAAATGGACAACTTGCAGTGTAGAAATGTATGGTAAATATATCGAATAACTTCCAGACACCAACTCTAACAAAAACAACTGGCATGCAATAGATTATGGGATACTGAGGGCTACACACACTGCCTGTGATAGTTACTCTTCCTCTGTTCTCTAAGGTCCGATACGTGTCCGACTTCTTCAAGCAGCGCCCCCCACTCTGCACACACACGGCCGAAGCAGAGATCGAAAACCTTGAACGCAAACCGAGCCCGCAGCCTCCCGACTCGCAGCACAGAAACCACTACAACTACTCTGGACCTGTATGAGCTCTTTGCAGCAGCAGCTTCTGCCAACCTGGGCCTACACACACTCTAACAGCAGCTCCGTCACCAAAGGACCTGAGACTTATACAGAAAAACAACACAATGCAGTAACCACTAACTAGAAATCCAGACTAGACCTGCTCCACTCAGCAAACTGCTTCCAAACTATTTTACAGCTTTGAAAACTCAGATTCCCCAAACCTGTTGAAACAGAAGCTCCACCTTTTGTGTGTGTGTGTGTGTGTGTGTGCTGCGAAAACAAGTGTGGTTGTTTTTGTGTACATGTGAAACGAGTTGTTCAGTTCGAAAGTGTGCAATATTCGATTTTTTTTTGTCGCTTTTTTTCTTCTTCATTTTGTGCTGCTTTTATGAGACAAATGTTTCAAATTTGTGGCGGAGAATTGAAGTTAAAGTGAAAAGCAAAGACTGCCAAAGAGATCTGTAAATTTCAAAAACACCAAAGAGTGACAACCTTGGTGGCTGAATGTTTTCCACTTTGTTGCTTACTGCAGTCAAATAAGACTTGTTTTACCTACACTGGAGCTGGATTATATCTGCCTGTTCCGTCATTTGTTTATCGTTCCTCGACAGATGTCTATATTTAAGTGTCTTTAGACCATATGCATGTGTAATGATGGACTGCTTTAACAATAGACATGATTTTGTATAGTGCAAACATTTATTTTGTTTTATAACTTCTGTATCTAATAAAAAAGTGTCGCTTTTTAAGAATGCATTACCACTACTTTGCTGTGATGTTACAGTGCAACCTTTTGAGCTGGCAACATGGTTCTTTCTTCTATCTATATCTATATACTCTATCTAGACAGATATATCGATATATCTATATATATAGATATCGATATATCTATATCTATATATATAGATATAAACTTCAAAGTGAAACAGATGGCCATTTTTTATTTATTTTTTCTTAATTCAAGTGCTTGTAAAACCACAATTTCTCTTTAAGTCTGACAAACTGGATCTTCCTTCCCTTTTTATAAAAACATGTTTCACTTATTGTGAAACTGCCCATAATGTACTCCTCTTTCCTTCAGCCTGTCGGCTGTTTTGTGTCGTTTTTCTCCATAAATATTAGCCAGCATGATGTGTACGAGTGCTTACTTCAACACCAGGGACAAACAAATGCAAAGGGAGTCTCTTTTGTGATGCAAGGAAATACTTTCTCATTGAGCTTTTCTCTGCTGTGTTGCTTTACACACTGACGCAGGGTTCATGTCTAGACTTGCTACTGACGGCTGTGTGATTCCTCAGTGCCAAAGGAATGGGGCTGTTGGGCCACGTCAGAGGAGTTTGTTTATTTGTTTTTTAAAGCAAGTTATCACACTTGCTAGATCAGAGTGCTGTGAATGTCTTCTCTCGTCTTGAATGAAATTCATTGGCACAGTTATAAACTGACTGAATTTCAGCATTTACACTCAGTCATTTAGCAGACGCTTTTATCCAAAGCGACTTACAATTCACAGTCTATCACATTTCTACACCGTGGGCACAACTACGGGAGAAATTTTTGGGGTTAAGTGTCTTGCTCAAGGACACATCGACATGCGGCTAGCAGAGCCGGCACCGGGGATTGAACCGCCGACCCTCTGATTGAAAGACGGCCCTGCTAGCCACTTAGCCACAGTCGCCCACAATACATTACATCATTTTGGATTTATTTAAGTAAAAAAAATGGCGCAATCCTTTAATTTTTGATGGAACGCACAGAAAGCAAATCTTTGTGTCAGCCTAAGTGTGAAAGGTGTGAACGCAAAACAAAATCCAGGTAAAGAGTGACTTAAAAAGGTGCAGGGGTGAGCTTGATTTGGCGTCACCCAGCGGTGAGGTTGCAACTTCTCCCGCATGCAAAACTTGTAGGAGAACCACGCCAGCCAACGCTGAAACGCGATTGGCCTCATCTAGAGCCAGTCGTAAGTGTAGCTTAGGTCCTTTGGAGAACAGCAAAGTTAATGTGTAGTGGGAGGGGAGCAGTAATGAAAACAACTAATTTAAACGTGATTATACACGAAAGAAAACTATTATATTCCATTTCTGCTAATAGATCTCCCTAAATGTTACACAGTTCCTGTTAAATATTTGTCCACCAGACAGAAAGAACAAACAAGTCCGTCAACTGGAATATGTTCAGCTTACCCCATACCTTGTCTGCTTGTTTTATTAACAAGTAAATATTGGCCGATATTTTATCCGATTTTTGTAACTGAAATATTGGCATTGGCCTCACGGATCCAATATTGATGGGGCAGTTGTGATTTAACCAGTTCTTTCTGTTCTGGGGATACTCCAGGGTAACAAGGGCGTTAAAGAGAGGATACATTTTCATAATGTAATGCTTTGAGCATGAAAAAACTGAGAAAATATTGTAATTCTGTTCTTTCGTAAAGTCTTTCAACCTGCATTGCTCCACGAGGTTCCCGCTGAGCAGGTAAGTGTACAGTTTTTAGAGCTTTATTTTTTTTTGTCGTTACTGGAAGCAACGTGGATGAGAGCTACAAGAGTCAACCGGAACACTAAAGTTACAGATCATGAACCAAAACAACGAGCTGAAAGACTCAAACTGTGAAGAACTAAGAAATTCAGTGACGTAATAAATCTATGACAACACTTTTGACATTACAGAGTCATTATTATAAAAATAACTATCAGAGCAGCCAAAGATTTAAGGCCCTCGTTAAATCTGGCATTGTGGTTCGATGACTTATTCAGTGAGGTTACTAATTGGGGGAAAATTTCGCAACGCGTAGTTTTTTTATTTTTACATGTTCCTGTAATGAGATGCATCCTTCAAAACGACAACTTGTGCACGAATCAACCAAAGCTCATACCACAAAATATTAACTCAAGCTGCAGAAGAGTTGAAAATCAAACTAACATTTGTTGTCATCAGGCTCACAAAAGCTACATTTCATGAATCTCAAAATCACTTCATGTACTCACGCCCCCCCCACAGACCAACCAAAGACAAATGAGCACTCTCAATCACATCTTTTATTTGTAAGGCACCAGAGAAGCTTCCTTACTGCTAAAAGGTTGATTCATTCTCATTAGAGTACACAGTTGCTTGTTTACATCTTTGTATTTTTTTTTTTTTGCCCCAGGTATCTTAAAATGAGACTGTGTTCATAAACACATTGAACTGGTTTTTGTTTGCACAAAAGAAAAAGATAAAACATTTACAAACCTAGAAAACAATGTTAAGTGTTACTGCCTACTGAGAGAATGGGAGAAAAAACAGGAAAAACGACATGGTATACAACATTGTGCCTCTCTTTAACTGTAGGCTTGTAATGCACACATACAACACCAAAGTCTTCCATGATACACACACGTTAAAAAGCAGCTTTGAAATATACAAAAATGCTTTAAAAATATGTATATTGATATATTCATATGTATACAAATTGGCCCTTCACAGCAAAAACAAACACACATACCATTCATATGTCTGAGTTTTGCCAAAGGAGGTTTTTCTACAAAGACTGATGTCAGCATATAGAGCGCAAATGACTAACCGATCTGTTCTCGCACTCTATATGTTAAGGTCAACTCTCCAGGGAGGGAAAATCACCTACACTAGCACAGACAGGAAGAAGAAAAACTAAGAGCACTGAGCCACAACTGAAGTGCCTTTCAAATTAAAAGTTTAAGCTCAGATCTCGGAGGGTGCTCAGATGCTGAAGGTGGGTTGTCAAAGCTCTGGAAAGCACTCACATTAGAGGGGAATACCAGCGCACATCTGCAGTGTACAGATGCTTGTCCCACAGTCAGGAAATGAAGACTCGAAGAGGACCGTGAACACAGCGCTGCTGCCCTCTGCTGCCGAAAATATGAACAGTCATTCCTCAACTCCAGCTGTGTCCCAATTCCATCAGACATACTAACTGCAAACACACTGTATGCATTTAGTATAAGCATTCAATACACCACAAGTTCTGTAATCAAAATGTTTTCCCATAATAGTTGTTCCACTACCATCAATTACACTTTGATTTGCATTCTCAAAAATCAACTGTGCAATCCAGTACACACACACTACTATTTAGTATGCCAGAAAAAGATGCGTTCAAAATGCACTCAGTACAGAAAACATTTGCCCTTAAAAAGTAGATACTGTTGCATTCAATTAAGGCATACTACGTCCTCATAACATTGCATCTTGAACTTTAAACCCCTATTCTCTTACTGCGCAAAGGATTGTGGGTCAGATAAGCCAGAACAACATGGTGGCTTGCATACTACAAAATGTGCACGAGAGCATCCTGCTATTTTTTGGCGTACTGCATTTGACATACTATTTATCGGGCCGTACTAAATCCATTTCTGGTATACTAAATAGTATGGTGGTACGAGTATTGGAATGCACAGTATGTCTCAATACATAGTGTGTCAGGAACACCAGGGTGTCTTACTGCAACCGGTCGCATTTTGCCGAATGCAAGCCAGCATGCTTCTCTGGCTGTTCTGACCCACAATCCTCTGCTGCAGTGGCTATATGAGCAAGAGTGTCAAAGTTTAAGGTGCAAAGTTATGACGAAGTAGTATGTCACAATTGAATGCACACTGCATGCAACATTACGTACTGTTAACGGCAACCCTTTAAAGCAGAGAGGCGGACATTTATCCACATGACAATGTGACAGAAAAAGAGCAACAGGAGAGAAGTTCCTGCCATTTCTGTCACCTCCACACACATCTGGGCCAATTGCTGCATTGGGTGGGTGTAAATGGCGGATTGTCAGTTTTCCAACAGTTATAGAAATCGACAGACTGACTAATTAAATTTCGGGGGGGGGGGGGGGGGGGGGAGAGAGTTAAAGCACAGAGAAGCACTTCTGATGAAGTATCCCGATGCTTTCAGTGGATTTCAAATCCAAACTACTTACAGATATTAGTATTTTTTTTGGTTTGTTCACACTAGCATCGTTTCTGACCGCTAAATCTACACAAACAAGTCAAAAGTTATTGACATTCGACTCTCATTACCGGCTATGTTGAAGTCCAAAAAGGCAGAATTCTGTATAATCAGTTAGGGCTGAGCAATATGACGCTAAGTAGACAGTATATACACACTATATAGATGAGCATGTAGTTTGGAATTGGAAAAAATGTAAAAACATCTCAATTCTTTTGCAAAAGGACACAATAATTTATTCACCAGGACAAATTCTGACTGTGGGAATCTGGTTTTCTGAGGGAACGCTTGGTTGATGTTGCTAACAGAGCTTTAGCAACTCACTCCGGACACATTCTTCAAAAAAAACAATGCGAAAATCAAAACAAAAAAAAGGAAAAGAAGGGAGGGGATCTTCCCTTGACAATAACACACAAGTTAAACAAGACAGGAAAAGACAGGTGCTTGATACAGTCCCAGTATGAACTGAAGTGCTCTTCTACCTTACAGAAATACAGTACTCGTACGTCTTTTACGACCATCTGGTTCTGAAGTTTAGATCCTGTTCAAGTTTGTCTTGGTCAGTTAAAGGGTGGACCAGTACGAGGAAGGGGTGGCTTGAGGAAAATACAAAAGGTGCTTTCAGAAAAAAATAAAGTTAAATTAAACAAGTGTTTTCTTCTTTCTAACAACATTCACTCAAGCACACATGTTAAATGTCTAATTAGCCTATCTCTAACTTCACGAAAACACCATGTCAAAATAAAGTCAATTTATTTCAGAGCTTAAATTCTTGTCATTTAAAGATGAGTCATGGTCCATGCCACGTAGTGCGTGCAGCAGCAGCTAGGCCTATGAAACCTCAAAGGTTAACTAACATTTGTACAACCTATATGTTTTCAATTGAATTAAATCCAATTTATTGGGGATTGAGGTACACAGATAAGGTTAATGCATCCAGTGGTTGGTCGTATGAAAATGCAAAAAATGGTGAAACGTCATGTGATTTATGTTTGAATGCACCCGACAAGCGAAACGTCTCTTTAAAAACATCCCATTTAACATCAGACTAAGATTCAATTTGGGCCCCAAGTACATAAATGAATGGGATCCAACTACAAACAGCTCCAGTCAACATTTTTCATTTTGTGAAAAGAAAAGAAAAAAAGAAAAGATGGCACTGTTGTACGCTATGACCGGAGGAACCGAGATGTTTGAGGAAAAACTCTGGACTGAAGAGGACATGAACATTAAAAAAAAAAAAGAAAAAAAAAAAGAATAATAATTCAGAAATATAACCCAGTGAGAGGCAGATCTGTGTAAGGGACACTGCTGTTAGCTTTCATCCTCAGCGCTTTCATCCTCAGCGCTCACTCCAAATGGGAAAACATTTATCTCAGTTAAGCCTAACAACAGTGGCTTACACTACAAAAAAAAACAAAAAAACGCATCTATTTTAAGTCTAGAAGCCTGAACCGAGTCAATTACCACTAATTGATAAGAACATTTAACTCTCACTCTCAGCCATTCAGCAGTTTCATTCTCTGCACATCCACAAATCTGTCCTCTCTGCATGTCATCATCCCTGCAGTTACTCTTCTACATCAACACTCAGCAGACAGGCAGCCAGACTTACATCAATCTCCATTTACAGTTTTACCTTTTTTTTGTTTTTTGTTATAGACACTTCCCCTCCCCCACAACTACCCCCTCCAAACCTCCTTGCCGTGTCTGCACTAGTCTGACTTGTCCCCATCCTCTCCTCGGGGTGCTCTCTCTGCGGCTTCCCGGGCCTTGTCCTCCTTCACCGCCTGGGCCTGGCCGTGGGAGTAGTTGGCCAGGATGGAGGAGAGGGAGAGCAGGCCGGAGCTGGAGGAGACGGCGGGCAGGGAGGGCGGGGTGAGGCCCAGGGGCAGCGAGTTCACGGGCAGGGCCAGGCCCTGGAGCTGGGACAGGTGCTGCACCTGGAGCTGTTGCTGGAAACACACACATGGCACAGAAAGGTAGTTAGTGCTTCTTCTTTGGCAGAGAATGAAGTCGCTCTCCCTCTGCGTGTGTCGTTATCCGAGCTTTTCCTCGCTTTGTTTACAAAGCCGGGTCAGCGACGCGTGCATGCGAGTGCCTGCGAGCGTGCCCGCTGGCTAACTCAGGGCAGCTGCTCTCAAACGGTGGATTCAGCTAACAATGCCGTCCCGACCGACAGCGTTGTTGTAGAAGCGTGGCACATACCATCAGTTTAACGCTGTTAGCTCTGTCACCATTGTTTGCACTGTTCAAAACACTCCCAATCTTTTATCTTGCACCTTCAACATTATTTGTATCATTCTGTGTGCCTATTGGCTAAAAACATATGTGGAAAATTGATTTGGTTTTATTTCATGTTTGGGATGAGACACAACTCACCAATCATCTTTACCCACATGGAGGAAAAAAACAAACAACTCACCCGTATGATGGAGTTCATCTCAGGGGGCGTGACTTGCTTGGCTCTCTCTATGGCGCCCATGACTTGCTGTTGATGCTAAAAACAAGACAAGACTAGACTTGGTCATGCACTTGACATCTAAGTGCATTAACATGACCTGAACTCTTCAGCAAGAGAGAGGACAAGTGACAAGATTGGACATATTTTTTTAGAAAACCGAGTCACCGCTGATTTGCTAGTTTATATAGGATTAAAAAATACAACCAGAACGTAAAGTAAACAAGATGGTTTGATTGTACAGTTAGCCCCTTAAGCTGTGTGTGCTTACCTCTTGTGACAGGTAAGGCAGCACCTGAGCACAGATGCCATTCAGTCTCTTCACTATCTCAGCCTGGAAAGAAAACAGAACAATCAGAACCGCAAACTACCAGATCTCGACTACCGACGGGATTCACAACAGGAAACGGTGATTACCTGTTTGTGCATTTCAATGTTCAGCCCGTAGGACATTTCATAGTACTAGAAAAACAAAGGAGAAAAAGTTAAACATCGTAAACTGAAGCTTTATACTACTCAGTACATTTGTCATACACAGACTTATATGTAGGTATATTATATGTGTGGAGTATGTACTGAGAAATGTAGATGCCGTTGTCATGTGATCTGTAATTGGGCATCATAAAAAGCGTTGAAAGCAGAATCCGTTACTGATCATGAGATGAGTGAACCCGAGGAAGCCACTCAGTGAAACGCAATCTGTGACTAAGTACGACAAAAGGAACATTCTCGGTGTGCTTGTATACTGACACTGCAACACTAAGTGACTTTGGTTGGTATATTACAGGAGATGAAGATTAACAGCCACATGTCAGTGAGTTAATGGAACACTTACCATGATATAGTGACGCTGCATCTCTGACTTTTCAGAGGCCAGTTTATCACACTCCAACTTCAAACTGGAAAAAAAACAATATTAATATTAAACACTAAAGATCAGTTTATACTAAGCTACGGTGCTCGCTTGCTGGCTGTAGGTTCATGTTTAGAACATAGACGTATGGGCTCATTTCCCACAATGTCTAACAATTCGTTTCGATTAGATTACGCGATGCTGAGCCTCCGTGTACCAGTAAATACAATTTGATTCGAATAAATTCTATTTGCTGAATTACAAAAAGCATTTAGGGGTGGGATGCAAGATAATGGGTTTCTTTAAAAGCAGATACCCATAACCAACATGTCCCTATTCTTAAAGCAACCGAGGCAGAAGGAAAATTAACCGAGAGGTATTTCTCACAAGTCAGTTGCCCCAACAATAAAATATGGGAAGATGTTTCAGACTGAAATGATATCAAAACGGAAAATGTGGCACCTTTTACGTGGATGTCCAGTCAGTGTTGATGGTATATGTAGTTCATTGAAGCAAAAGATATCCTCCGTGTGTGTGCTATATTGACCAAGAAACGGGAGTGTACATTTTACAGTGTTTTGGCTGACTGGTATTCGGCTGGAGAGAGGCCCCTCCAGAGTCTGAGCTGCTGAGCGCAAACACTGACTTTTCTTAAATTGCCCTCCGATGCAACCACGAACGGAATCATTCTGCTGTATTGAATGCCAGCAACAACCCCTAAAGAGGAAGCTGTGCATTTGTAACGATGCATGAAAGTTGTCCTGATTGGGACAGAGGTGTGCTGGAGACCCCAGGGATAAACTTGAAAAGACAACCCAGACCAGCAGGTGTGATTTTTGTCATTTGCTAATTTATTGGTCTGCCTTCAAAGAATGATTGAGAGCCACCAAAAAAAGCTGCTACAGTGGGGCAGCTGCTCGGTGGGCAGCCGGCACAGCAGAGAGACACAGTGGGGGAAACCGGTGTGTCGAGTCAGCAAGACGGGTTTGGAGAGTTTTAATTTATGTCTGAATGAAGTGTGTTTTACGGTAAGTCAACGTGCCAATTAGGCCGGTTTTAGTTTAGTGTAAGAGAGAAACTTGAATTCAGAAGGTGTACGGTCGTATTTTTCTATTTAGGTTTAACAATATTCACTTCATTGATATTTGGAGTGTATTTATAAGAAGAAAAAAAAAAGCTTGTTTAATGGAGAAAACTCGAAAGCAATGCATCCTGGTACATGTAGGCACAGCTCCGCTAGCAGGAGAACTCAGTTTCCTTGTGCTATTGACAATAAAGCATGCACGGAGGAATTTATTTCTTCAGTGGACTACATTTACCAGCAGCACTGATGGACATCCACATAAAAAAGGTGGCAAATGTTCCCTTTAACGGTGTGTATGGATGTGTTAACCGCATACCTGTGGTACTGTGCTTGGAGGAACTGGAACTCATCCTTGATGCGGTCACAGGAGTCGGAAGTAGTGAACTTGAGAGGTTGACTGGACTGAGAGGATGCCTGGACAGCAGAGTAACATACTCAGTTTAATTCACAAAGATCCCTGCATCCAGGTCCAGACAGTCAGTCTGAAACCATACTTTGGATGCCTAACAATTCCCAACCAGTCCAGCAATAAAGGAATATTAAAAAAAAGTAATTTTCAGTGGTTGTGTTTGTTGGGAGACAGCAGTTTGACCTCTGAGAGGATAGCTAAAATGAAGGCCAGCCTAAACGGGGCTTCGTGTCTGAACGTACTGTATAAAATGAGATAAGGAAGGAGACAGTTTAATTTGCTGACAAATTGATATGAAACATCAGTCTCTCGAAAAACCACTGGTCCGACCTTTTTGGGACCAAAGAGTGTGTTGATTGAGGGAAATGTGTTTAAAGAAGGCGAGATTAAAGCAAGCCGGTGCTGACCATATGTGAGATTTATTTAGCCGCATAGGAAGTCTGGTTCATGTATAGACTACACTTAAACCATTAATCCAAAGCTGTAATCCAGGGTTTATCCAGTTCACTAAACCGCATTACTCTCTCAATAAGTGGCACAAGGGCAAGAGGTTTCCAGTGGGATTATGGGGCTGAACAGAGAGTCACCCAGTTACACACAGGTCAAAACCCTGCGTCCAAAACACTCAGTGTACTAGTGTACTGTATTTAAGTCTACAAATATAGTGCAGAAACTATTGCTTTCTTTATATTTTAGATACTAAACAGTTAATTGAGTAATGAAACAAAGTAAAGGTCGATAACAAAACATTACCACAGAGCTAGAGGTGAAACGATCAACAGAAAATATTTATTTTACATGAAATGAATTGAATAATTTATTCAATTCAAAAAAATTAGAACGTTCAATATTCACTTTTTTCCTGCTTCTCAAATAATCACAAATTAATGTTTGTTATTTATAATTTCAAAGGTGTTTTGAAATGTTACATTATTTGTAGATGTGTTGGTTTTATTTCCACTATTTTCCCAAATTTCTTAGACTAAGAAAAATCTATTTGTCATAAAAGTAACTGAGGATTATTTTCATTAACAACAAATGTGTCTGTCACAGCTCTCCAGAAATAGATGGCTGGAGAGGAACAACTGCATTACAGTGGTTCAGCTTCCTACCTATAAAGAAACTGGCCCATATTGCTTGCCATAGTTTGACATCATTGTAAACTGGATATGTTGTGATTTGTCCTGCTGGTCATACAAAAGAAGGCATTTTAAGAAAACTGAAAAGGCGTTTTTCACTATTTTCTAATACTTGTTAATGTGTGTTTGTTTCAGCCCCAATCGTTTCACTTCTGTACATGTTTAATACTGATTAGCATGCTAACTGCTATAACTTGATTCACAATAGTTTAGCGTTTCCAGTGGTGCTTTAGTTGAGGCTTTTTCAGAAGTCTAATTATGTGTGAACCTTTTTCCTGACTTGGCATTAGTTGATTCCTTCTTGTTTTTAGTTTAGTCATTAAAAGTTTCTTTATCGAATGTATATTGAATAAATTAAAAGAGCAGTTATTGTCTAATATGTCTTTAAATTCACCCGTTACAAGGCTGTTTAGCTCTTTTAGCCTTCTAACTTTAGCTCTTTTTACAGCTGTCAAATGAAAATGGAAACTTGCAACCGTTGTGACACTAAATCATTTAAGAGATAAAACCTTTTCTTTAAAAAGCAACAGTTGTATATAAGTTAACTACATCTGCCTTCCCCTTGTATCTAAGCTACTCTGTCTATTGACAGTAGACACACTAAATCAAGCTAGCATCACCACGCACACTATCATGCTAACTTGCTCTCACAGACTGAGGCTAACACATGAACTTAAACTAGCTGTTTTGACGAACGGCTACGCTAACGGCAGACTGTGTTCGCATCCAAATACAGAAAATAAAGCTGGTATTTAAGTGACATACATTTTAACTCTCAAGCTGCTTTCTACCCTCGAACCATAAAGGTGAATACGTCGTGAGGATATATAGAGATGCATTGTGAGCTGACAGCTACCTGCAGCTAGTATCAGCTGTCGGCTGCTAGCTAGCAGTTAGCTCGGCTCGCTTTAGTTAGTTGCTTTAGTTTCCTACTGAGAGAAGTTCCACTAGCCAACTTACCGAGTGCCTTGATTGAGGAAACATCATGTCAGCAGTGTGTTTCGCTGTGTTCCTCTTTTGGTTTAATCGAATTACCGGGCTAGCTGGCTAAGCTAACAGGTCCCCAGATATGATTAAATGATTGGAGACGCTCTTCGCACTTTGTACTCTGTCATCGTTTAAAATAACGTTAGCTAACGCGAAAGCAGCAGGAGCCGAAGATCGTATTCTGGTCTTCGCGGTGAGGAGAACCACCGCCTCCGAGGCTGAGTCGGCTAACAAAAAAATAAAAAGCTCTTCAAACGAACATCAGGGTTCTTTTTTTCTTTCTTTTTGGAATAACGTTAACGTTACACCTCCCCGGGGAAACCCTGGATGTTGACACATGAGCCGCTGACTTTCCTCTGCTTTGAAGAGAAGAGCGGCACCAACCGGAAAACAAACCTAGCAGCGGATCCGCGGGCGCCCCTACTGGCAGACAGTGGAACTGACCCGCTCATCTCAATAGGAGCAGTTTCTGCATCCACTGAGCATACATAGATGTCGGTCATTTAATCAATTGCACATTCATTTGGGGGTGGAAGGAGTTCTAATATTTTTACTCAGCAATAGTGATCTGTAAAAATACTTACAAGTGGAAGTCCTACATCCAAGAACAGCTAAATGTACTTAAGGTATTAAAGTAAAAGTATTTGTTGGGGAGAATGGTCCCTCTTTCAGAGATATATATAGAGATAGATAGATATAGATATCTCACACTCACGCAATCATAAATCATATTGAAATATTACTGTTGCTTTGACGCTCGCATTTAATGTTACAGTTGGTGGAGGTGGAACTAATTTTAACTACTTTTTATACTGTTGGAAAGTTTTATCTAGCACTTTTTGTTGTAAAATCTTAATATGCAAGGTAACTATCGACTCCAACTGTCAACTTCAAATGTAGTGAAGTAAAAAGTACATTACCATTTGAAATGTAGTGAGGTAAAGTTTAAGTTGCATAACATTTAAATATTAAAGTAAATTTACCTGAAAAATGTACTGTAGTAACTTTCCGCCACTGGAGAATACTGCCTAAATATGTGGCCATGTAATGCACTGGAGCCCTTTTTAATTTAATGTTATACTATGCTCACATGAATCACAGGAATCTTTTCCTATTACACAGGAATGTAATATTGTGTTTAATCCAGTTATCACGATACCTGACACAGAAAACTCTGAGTACTATTTTTGTATAAGAATACTGGGTGAGACTCTGGTCTCTGTGCCCTGTGTATAGTCTGAAGGCTACTGAATGGGAACGTGGAAGGTACAGGGTAAAAATGCAATGCATAGAAGGGAGTTTAATAGTTCAATTGGGCATCGGCATGCATGTTTGCCTTTATCATACAACCACTAAGAGACATTTTCAAATTCTAAACAGGGTTTTTCAGAAAAAACAAATCTCTTCAAATCCCCAAATTAATTTCAGTGCCCGAAAAACATTTTATTTAAATAATCCCAAACTGTTTCATAGAATTTCCCAAATCCTGAACATGTTCCCATAGGTCCACCCAGCTGACAACCAGGACATGAAGGCGTGCCTAATATTGCAGACCAGCATCTTCTGTTCCTGCAGTTTCCATTAGGTATCATAATTCAATCAAAAACCTGAATAGTTTGCATTTTAAATTCCTTTGATGGCCCACAGTGGCTGCTTGATTTGCTCCCACTGGAGAGATTTCTTTTGTTGTTAAATTTGAAACTTAAGATCAATGGAATTCACAATAATGAGCTTTGCTTTTGAGATTTACCAAAAAAAAAAAAAATGCATATTTCAGATGCAACTTTAAAAATATAAAATCATAAAACCCACTCAACACACACACGCACACACACACACACACACAATGAGCAAGTATAGGAACAAATTTATTTCAATTTAAAACAGATACCTTGTCATTAAGTTTCTCTCTTAGAAGGCGGCAATGATCATAAATCATGTTCATGTTCATGTTTGAATGATGATCAGGCAACAGTGGTTGAAACAAATGCATGAAACACATAAAAAATATGGCAAGAGTTATGTAAATCAATAACCGATAATAACCAACTGATTGAACCCCCTTCATCGAGGGCTTTGCTTCAATGAAAACATCAAAGCCCTCACTTCCAACACAAAATAAACAACACATGCAACTATAATTACAGTTTCTTAAAAAACAGCAGATTATCTTTTAAATCTTCAATCTTAAATACAGAATAAAGTCTTTGTGTGTCATTAATCATCTATCCTTTTAGTCTCTGGTGTGTTATATTTAAAAGGGGGGGGGCGTCTCAGGTGGTGGTCCTTTGATGATGACCACAGCATTGGCACTTAGAGAGAGCGGGGTTGGCACACTCAGTATAATACATCATTTACATTTGGTTTACATACAAAATGAGAGAAAAAAAAAAAAAACAGCGTTTTATACACCACTACACAATTGACCTTCAGGTTTCATTGGAGTGAGGAAAAATAAATCAAGCGGTCCAAAATAATAGAGTTCTGGTAATGTTTTCTTATGATACAGGAAGTGAAAAACACAAAAAAAGGGAAATAGATTTAAGTTTTTGAAATATGCACCGACTTCCACACTGATGTCCAAAGAAAATTACGTTTGATTCCGCTTATTCCAACAAGCCCACAGGCAGGGAAATCACACAACCACGGTTACCCGAAAAAGGTCACAGAGCACGCTCCGAAACAGCAAAAGGACCGAAACACCATCTTTCATTATTCAAGGCAATGAAAGTCAAAGAAAAATGAATAAGAGGGTGTTTTAGTGAAAAACCAATCCAGTGTTTCACTGGTCGTCGCTCAAAACTGACAAGAATCAAAGAATGAGACGGAGATTTAGGTTTTGTACTGACTTGGCTTCTCTTGGCTTGTACATGTTGAGATAAAATGGGTCAGAAACACACTGCGGGCCGCCAACACGCTCCCAAAACCACACCAAGCAGCCAGTCGGCCCTTCACCACGGACCACTGCTGTAGTGTCCAAGTTTGAAGATAAAACGTTACTCGTCACCGTTAAAGTGGGCTGCACTCAACAACACAGTACATCTTAAACATACTTGGGAATCCATACTAGTATATTGTTCCACTTAAATACTGGCATCCTCTTTCTGACGGCAGTCCAGCAGATGGCTGTCTGCTTTCTTCCCGCTCAAGGTTAGTGTCATTTTCAGCAGACAAAATGGCAGTTAAGTAGTTTAGAAATATACATTTTAGCCCCATTAATCTAGTGTTCACTGTAACTTAGTTTTTAGACCGATTCTCTTGTCTTTTTGGCAGCCTGTCGTTTCTGTTCACCGAAGAAAATCAACAGACGTGAAAATGGTTTGAGACGTTTCGTCATCTTGGTTTCTCTAAAAGTGTCGTTGTAATGCAGTTGAGGAAACAGACTGGTGAGAGCTCATCTTAGTTTAAAGGGTGCACGAATCAGATATGTGAGATTGTTTCACATCAGACTCATTTTGTTTTGACCTAAAAATAAAACACTTCCAGTAAGTTCCATACAGTGTGGTGTAGATATTAAACCTGGACAGAAAGAGCACAGTTCTCCATCAGGAGATTGGTTGGATTGGTGCATCCCTCTTTGAATGCAATATCAAGGGACTGTTGAAGCAGCCCCTTCTCACTTAACAAACAATCGCACAATAATGTTTTTAAAAAGGTGACTCAATATCAACTGTGAATTGGATTCTCTCAGGATCAAGTTGGAACTCTGCAAGTTACGTCTCATACCTGCTGGAGTGAACAGAAGCCGATAGCTGCTCGCAAAGAAGGAAATCAATTTAAAAATAGGAGAAATGGTCATCAATAAAGTAAAATATCTGTAGTTAATGGATTAAAACATGCAAAGTCACAAGCATGGCCATAAAGTCAAATACTGGGGGGGGGGGGGGGGGGGGGGAGACATGAAATACTTGTCCTGGTAGTAGTGTATTTAGTGAAAAGTGTTTGTACACTGCGTGAGGCATCACAGGTAACACTGATACAAATAAGTAGAAGTGAAGGGTGGAGAGTCAGATAATGGGTCCACCTAATTCACCAAAGGGCCGGATACTTAAAATAGACAAAGAACCGTTTAGTGTTGGTAAACTCTCTTCTCACACACACACACACACGCACACGCACACACTATGCTGCATTTACACCCTGCCTATACTTCCTATAGCACAGTAATCTCTAGTAGTGGATGACTTGTTCACTGTGGTCCTGTACTCTACTGTCTGATGTACTGCGATAGCCCTTAATGAGGATGAAAAATAAGTCACCTGTAGAAAAGGTCAAAGACCAAAAAAAAAAAAAAGAAAAAAAAAAAAAAAAAGTATATCTGCACTTCACTGGCACTATCAAAGCAAGCCTCAAAAAACTGGAAATTATCAACACAAAAACAAACTACTGAATTTTTGTGTTAAATTACAAATGGCAAGCATGGACCGCACGGGTCGTCAATCATTGACAAAAAAAGTCCACCTACGTTCGTACTGTACATTTTTCTAGGTATGCATTACAGCGCCGAGTCTATAAACCGAGAGGAAATACAAGTTTCTCTCTTTTATTTCCTTCTTTTTCTTAAATCAAACAAAACAAATGTGAGGGCTCCTACAGAAAACCAAACAGTATAATCATGGATGGAGTTGTGATGACAAAGTACAACTGGAAATGTCTCAATAAGAAATAGAAAGCAGAGATAAAGTTCTTACTGTACCAGACATTCAGGGTTTTTTAGTTTAGTTTTTTTTTTTTTTTTTTTTTTTTTTTTAACAGCAGTTCAGACTCAAGTAGGCTCCGCCATGAGAAAATGAGCACTTCAACATGACAGACTCAAAAGCAATCAAATTATTAACACCTTCAAACCTGGTCCATAAATTAGATAAATTAAAAAAATTTAAAAAAATCTTTAATTACTCTTAAAATCATCTCGTCACCATACTGTGGAGATTTCTACCAGCCCTAGTTAATATAGTCTGGAGCCAGAGCGGTCGCAGTAGTAGAGAGGAACCTCTTTTCTCAGACTATTTCTCCTTCCGTTTCCTCTACACCACTCAGCTCCGTGTAGTCAAGTGAACAAAATCCATAATCACAGTATTACTTACTACCATAAATTCATAGGAAAGAACTGTATGCTAATGAAAGAAGTTGATTTTTTTTGTAGATTTATTTTTTTTTGCCAAAGATGGTGTACCACAGAGCGTTTTTTTTGTACAGGAGTGTTTTGTGTATATGTATTTACAAACTAATATACACAAACAATTTTGCAGACTTCAGAGTGCGTTTTCTGTGAAAGGGTCATAACCCCCCCCCCCCACTCAACAGCAAGCAATCTATATATAACAAAGTGACTATACAGTAAAAAAACAAAAAAAACAGAAACACATCCTGATGTGATGTCAGTCAGGAAGTGTGTCTGATTGGACGGCTGAGTGACGCAGGTGTGACGTCATCAGAGATGTAACCGCATGGATTCCATTCACACCGCAGCACTGTGGTGTGGGCGTGTTTAATTTACAGCTTGTGTTTTGTTGAATAAGCTACTTGCAGCCCGAGCTGCAGATGTGCTCCGTGGGCTGATCAACACTGATGACATCACGCTCCCCTCTACATCTGCTTCCGCCAATCGGAGCAGAGCCCGTGTCGAAAGCAGGGTCCTCTCACCCGCTACTAGTGTTTTTGTAATAAGGGTGTGTAATCAGTGGAGCCAGATGCTGTGATGGTCACATGGACGAGTGTCCCTGTGAATCCACACAGAAAACATCTGGAGGAGGGGAAGCAATGTGATTAACTTAAAAAAAACCAAAAAAAAAACCACCACAAAAATCTTTAAAGGATACTTATGTCAAGTAAAAATTCTGGTTGCTTCTTTTTTTTTTTTTTTAAAGATGTCCGTTTTGCAAAGTTTAAAAGTTGTAATCGCTTTTCTTACGAATTCTTATCACCATTCCTTTGAGTCATTTGTTAAATAGAAGACGTAGCAACAAATTTCTATCATTAAAAAGATTTTTTTTTTTTTAGAACTCAGCAATTAAGAGATTTTGATTAGCTATGTCTTGCCCTCTCGTGCTTTTAACTCAAGTGTGTTTATTAATGCATTTACTTCATAATATATATATATATATATATATATATATATATATATATATATATATATATATATATATATTTTTTTTGCAATTGTGATGCCGACACTGGTGGGTACATTCATAGATGCTAGATGGAGACAGAATCCTCGGCCCCGTCCCCTAGTGTCCGGTGTGAGGCTTCACTTTCTGCCCAAGTCACTCTGTCTCAAGAAGCATGATTCCACCCACTGGTTCCTAGTTGGTTTCAGGAGATACAGCACTCGCTTCCTTCCACACCGATAGGAGCTCACAAAGGACACGACAGAGGATCTGATCTCACACTGAGGGTCAACTCCGGAGGGCCAAAGGGGTTCGATGCCGCTATTCACCAATACACAGCTCCTCGCTCCTCAATGCTGCCCCAAATACACACACAAGTACGTACCCCACACACACACACACACACACACACACACACACACACACACACACACACACACACCAAAGTCCCCTTCAGTCACTGTACAGTCCTTGTGAAAAGTTTGTGTGCCAGATAAAAAGTGCCAGAGCCAGCAGCCGAGGCCACATCTGACACACGGAGCAGCTTTGGGAGGAGCGGGTACTCTGACACAACAAGCTGTCCGAATGACGGAGGAAGAGGGCGAGCTTTGGTGAAAGAGGAGGGGCGGCGTTTGCAGGTGGGAGGATTTGTGAATGTACTGTACTGGGAAAAAAAAAGAAGGAAGGGTTCTGTTAGTGAGCGTATGTGGGTGTGTGTGTGTAAGCAGACATGGTGTGCCGTGTAATGCATGTGAACTTGAGCGCACACTCCCAAAGAGGTGTGCTTTTGTGCAATGGGGGAGGAGATGTGCCGTTGTCGTAGGCAGGCCCTCACACCAGATTGTACTCTTTGAGGTTGAGCTGTAGGATGGTGTCCTTGACAGCTGCAAACACAAAGCGGATGTTCTCCGTGTCCGTGGCACAAGTAAAGTGAGAGTAGATGATCTTATCGCTGTCTGGGTTTAAGTCCACAAACATCTTGAGAATGAACTCCCGTGCTGCCTGTGCATCTCTCTGGGGACCTGGGACACAGAGACAGACAAGCACATGCAAAAATTGTTCACATTATTATTATTATAAACTGAGCACAAAAAGGAGTGGGTCAGCAATTTGGGAAACGCGTGTATTCCTGATGGATACATGTCTGCGCATGTAGTACTGAGCTTTAGACGGGAGGGTTAGCGTAGCATAATGACTGGGAAACGGCTTACATGACCAGAAAAAGACGACTGTGGTGTTCCCTTCTTGCCAATGAATACCCGGTTGTCTCTGGTAAGGCCTTCTTCCATTGGTGGCGTTGTTGCAAATAGTCCGCAATGCAAATATGTCATTTAAAAAGCCCTACTTTGCCCAATAAAACCTGCAAAGCAGTGGATGTCTTGTAGCCCCATAATCTTATAGGCGTATTTAATCTGTTTCGGACTTCATTAAAAGTGGAAGCGGTTTCATTATTTTTCTTGCAGTTTTGAATAACATTCACATTAGCTCCATCTAAGGGGGCGGCTTCCGACGGTCCATTGCTAGATTAGTCAACATACACACACATACACACACACACACACACCAACGTATAGATGATCTCACCATCAAACTCTGGGAAATAGTCCACCAAGTGTGAGTAGGAGATTTTCTCCTCTAGCAGGTCCTTCTTGTTGAGGAAGAGGATGACGGAGGAGTTTTGAAACCACGGATAGGTAATGATAGTCCTGAATAAAGCTTTACTCTCCTCCATGCGGTTCTGGTGCAGAGAGCAGGGGAACAGTGAGAAAAGTCATGTTTGTTCGTTTAAATTCACTCATCTCATTGAGATGTATGCATTTCAACACAAGTTATTGTCATGCTGCCTGTGTGTGTGTGTGTGTGTGTGTGTGTGTGTGAACAACACTGGGCCTCATTCACCAATATCTTCCCACGTTTTTTTCTTGAATTTTGTCTTCAGACGGTTAGATAAGTCCAAATCATGACGTGTTCAGAAATGTGTTCTTGTAATGAGAAATCCTATTGTAAACTGAACTTGTGCATGCGTAAAAGCCCCACTAATCCACATATAAGGGCATGAGACTGCAGGGCTGTGTGCACACCAACTGAAAACAAAAGTTGAGAAGATTGAGTCAAGATCACCTAAATTAAACTAACAATGGTGGAGCACCAGGCTCCAAATGTAAAAACAAATGCAATAGTCCTGAAGAATGGTTGGTGAATGAGGCCTATTGTGTTTTAGCAACATTTGGCATTTTTTTCTTGCGTATTAACTGAATGGTCAAGGTACTTTGATGTCCACCTACCTCATTGTCGGACTCCACCAGGACCTGGTCGTACTCACTCAGCGCCACAAGAAACATGATGGAGGTGACATTCTCAAAGCAGTGAATCCACTTCCTCCTCTCTGACCTCTGACCTCCGACATCCACCATCCTGACGGCAGGATGAAGGACAAGTGAAGAATCAAGAAGGGGAAAAAAAAAATAATATTAGCAAAGATGTTCTCGTTACCCTGAATGTCTGGTAAAGGCTGAAAGGACAGTGCTTTTAAAAACGTTCTTAAAAGGGAGGTGTTGAATCCATCAAGATGCATTTACTTGTGATAAAACTTTACAATAGAGGAACACACTTGTTTCAGGTCCTGAAGTCATTCTCTGGTGTATGTCTTCCTTAAACAGTTTCAGCCCATGACCCAAATAAAGATAAAGTCTCTCATCCTGGGACCAATGAAAGCCATAACCTGTTCTTACTGTCATTTATTTTTGGGTGCTGACATATCGTGTAAAATTATTTTAAAAAGAGGCTATCATGCAATCCTAATAATGATATTTCAAGCCAACTAGTTTGGGGAAAAAACAAGACTTGATGGGTTCAACACCTTAAGAGATTTAATCCTATTCACAAGTTCTTGTCTATGTGTTTTAAAGGGTTTCAGAGCAAACAGGAGCAGATCTCTACATTTGACAAGGAACTAAACAAACAGTGTAGTGCGAATATGCTTTTGTCCTTGTAAATAGGCGAGTCATGCATGCCACCACAAAGATAAAAGCTTCCCGTGTGACACAGATCTAGGATCAGTTTCACAACCAATGCCACTCAGTTTCGGAAATTGTGTTACTTTCATCGTTTGTCAAAAGTGCAGTCGCACTGTCTGAGCAGAAGCAGACAAACTGCAGGATCAGAAACCAACAGACATGTTTGGAATGATCAGTCGTCATTTGGCTCTTCCCCGCAGATAACGAATGAGAATCTATGGTTGTATAGTGAAGATGGAAGCACTGCAATACACAGGTAGCTGTGTAGCAGATTGTCTATCTGGTTGTGCATCTCAGAGGGAAAGTAATATTCTTGCTGGAAGTCTTAAACTGAGAGGCATACATTACATCCGATACTAGATCAGTCTGTACTTCTGTTTATGTGCTACTGTGAAAGTGAAAAGGTCAGAATGCATTCATTTCTCTACTCGACAGCTTTCTCAACCTCCCCTGGTGTGTGTGTGATAAAGCACCACACAGACAATTTGTGAAGTTTTGAAACGCACTTTGAGAGGACAAATGGGGAAACTGGAGGAACAATGAAATGAAGGACAAAGATGAGATGGAGAGGGGCACAGGAAGAAAAGACAGACAGGAGGCAGTGTTGAAATGTTGATGTAAGATACAGAGGGCACCTCTGGTGGCGGGATCCTTTTCATGGTAGAAGGACGCCTCCTATGTAACCCAATGACAAACTACAAGCTGAGAAAACTGCATCACAAGTCGAATGATGTATACGTTGGATGTATGACTTCAGCACATGTGCGTGCAGGCCGACAAGCAGGCATTTGTTGAAGCCGTTCAAGAAGAGCAGTCCTAAAGCTGATGGATGTGTGAATCCTCATGAGGTTTCTGCTTCCCTGAGCTTCTCCTTGACACGGTCATACTTCACTCGTCAGGGAGTTCAGGTCCCAGTGTCATTAAGCCTTCATTTGTGACGACCGATTCAGTAACATCTCGCCGGTCAAAAACCTTTCATGTCGAGCCGTCATACAAACTGCATCGGTACAACTTAAGGCTGAACTTCCTGTACTTTGTTGGACCTCTGGACACACAGGTGCAAACCTCAAGACAAAGTGAGCCATGATCTTCTGAGAGAGCTGCACAAATCTAATATAAATTCACAAGGGTGCCCCCTGGTGGTGGCCCAGTCCACCGGGGTCCACAGAGACCCAGGGCCAATACAGGCCCTGCAGGACCTGCTGCCCAAAATAACATTCCTCTACCGCGGAGAGGACGACCTCGTTTCTTCTGCCAGCCGGAGAGAGGAGAGGAGGAAGAGAGGACGTGACCCATTTACAGAGACCAGGCACCAGAATGTAGGACTGTGTTCATCAGGGGGCTGTGTGATATGTGTGCGGTTTGTGGCAGGCGGTAAAAGAAAATGTAGGACGTAAAATGGTTATGACTTTAATGTCTATGATTGCAGGGGAAGGGTTAAGGAGTAAGAATGGGATACAGACACTCATCAATGAATCAGTTGAAAGTCACAGATTACAAGTTCTTTCCAGTAATTTGGTGGACAAAAAAAAAACATGGGTTTATTTGGCGTTTTTGGACAAAAACACATCAGAGGACGTATGGGTTGATGATGAACAAGGAGAGACTGAGCCAAAACGGGTATCTTTCTACCTGAAAATGATGCTTTGCAAGTCGAATGGGTACTCTATGATTCCTGTAGTGGGGATGCGCACCCTGAGCACATCCTGCTGAGTGGGAAGATAGCTGGAATCTGCAATACGATCCAGATCGGAAAGATAACTACAGGCGGGCCGGTCGAGGAAAAAAAAAAGAGAGATGAAGAGAAAAAACGAGACAGAAAAACAGTTATATAAAGCGTGACAAGCAATTACCGCAACCCCCCCTGCAATTCCAGGAAGTGTGGATCAGTCCTGTTGAGGAAGCGTCACAGAAAAGGCCACATCTCAGAAACATAGGGTGTTAGTTCGTTAGTGTCACTGCTCCACCAACACTCTATCCAAAAAAACAACACAAGACTTTTGATGTCAGCTGTTAACTTGCAACCGCAGCTTTTAGTTTACTTGACTTTTTTTTTCCCCAAGTACTTTCGTGGGTTATGTTGTGTGGTGGCATCAGTGACAGTAGGAGCAGTGTTTCAGCAGCACATACGGCAGCACTTGGATTAGATAAAGAAGGTTTGGCCAAGTATGACATCAAGGATAGCAGGAAGCATATACCATATCAATTTGTAATTTCATTTTTAAAAGTTCAAATTCTTTTGTTTTTAAGACTGTGCCCAGATTTGATATGAACTTCCTGGTGAATCTTTGGCATCACTCACCCTTCTTCATCTAGTGTTCGGTGGCTGCTCTCCAAACGCGACAGTGCAACATGTCCGGCCTTCGTTTTGTTCCTGGAGCCAGAACATTAGCACAGTTCTGAACACAAACCACTGATATCTAATCAGGTTGACTAACACAACATCATCTGTATTTCTCTCTACATGACAACTTGGTCTATTTAGACAAATAAGTATGAGCTTTCCCCATACAGTTGTAATGAGGACATTTTTTATTTTATTTTTTTTAGAGGGTACAATTTACAAAAGCCTTGCCCTTGTTCCACTAATGTGTTAGTATCCTGACAGTGATCAGTGGTTTCTGTCCTCTAGCCACGGTGATGCTGCAGTCCTGGTGCCATGGGGGTACCTGAAGATGCAGTTCTCCAGGTCAAACGGGTACTCTATTATACCCGTGGTGGGTACACGGACCCTCAGCACATCCTGCTGGGTGGGAACGTATCCCTCTGCAGTCACGCGGTCTATATCGCTAAGATAACTGGAGATGAACAACACTGAAATGAAGTCAGATTCAATGATTTTCTTCTCATCCTCACATACACACCAGACATCAGAAAACAAATGGATAGCTAACGTATTTACCATAACATACACATTCCCAACAAAGCAGGCACACCTGCATGCACACTGACATGAAGCATCATTAATCTGTAGTACAGCAAATCAACAACCAGGGGGCCCGGTGAGTTACGTGCCTTTCGATATTCAGCCTGGGGTCACAGATTATTGGGACGTCATTATGGCAAATACACACAACAGGAGGCTGACATTTTTGGCTACAAGCACAATAATTGTACACCGGGGGGGCCAAGTGTATCTCTTACTACTGGCATTCAGACATTTAAATCAATCATGGTGAAATGACTTCAAAGTCACTGTTTTAATCTCTTTCAGCTAGATGAGACAGCATGAACTAAAGTAATGAGCAAACAGTTATCATATAGTAGACAACCATCTATGGTGGACTATAACAAACATGTAAAATACCCGCTTTTATAGCTGTGGCGTGTCCATTTTTTCATATCAGGTTGTTAAATCGTGAAATAGGCTGCTCAATTTTGCGATATGTCAGCTGTATACGGACAACGGGCTTACAAGGTAATTATACACAGGTAGTTACACACACAACCTGCCACCAACAACACAACCAAACACACTTATTACTCTAAAAACTGGTGTCCTGATCTCTGGTCTGGAGAGCAAGTGAACTGTCACATTAATTATAGCACACCTCCATACTTTAGATCCTGGACATGTATGCGGTTGCCACAAACACACTAACGACGCTTTTCCACATGATCTATTAGTGGACAAAGTTAACCCAGACAGACTGTTTTACATAGGTTTGGGAACAGATACATTATTGTTGTATAACTAGAGAATCAATTACATTGTAATTTTGTAAATTTGCAAAAGGATCCCCATCAGATCCTGGCACTGAAATCTGCATCAGTTCCTAAACCAGCATCACAGACATACACTTAACTCAGTCACACATATAGCATTCTTAAACCCTAGATTTCTCCACACGTAGACACACAAAGACAGAAACGGACGGACGTACTATTTCGTGGAGTCAGAGAGCTGGTACTCTCTGCGGCGGTCATAGGCCTCCTGGATCCCTGGGTCGGACCACAGGATTTTGATAGCTGCGATGAAGTGATAGTCAAACCCATTGATCTTCTCAATGTCCACCTCCTTCACAAGCATGGCGTTGGACTGAAAAAACACAAGCAATGGGAAAAAAAAGTTGAGATAAATCGAGATGTAAGACAATGATGAACTTGTTCCTGAAGACATTTGTAGGTAACTTTCTTTGTTGTCCATTTGGACTTGGTGGCTGATGACCCACATATTCTACTTATTCTACAAAATGAAGGTTTCTGCGGGACAAATTCAACGCATATCTTCTGGTGCAACTGAACATTTTTTCCTAAGAATGAAACGCAGTTGGTCTAACTGGGAAAACAACAGATTGTAGGATGATAAATAGCAGTAGCTCCCATGAACTTTGCTACACTTTGTGTGTGTGTGTTACTAGAGCGCAGAGCCTGAGACCATCTCTGCCAGATCTGCCGTACCAAAATGCCATCAAAAGTGGAGATGACCCCGGAAGAGAGAGATGAGAGCTGAGGACAAAGCTAAGCTAACCCAGCTAGGACCTAATGCTATTCCACTACCCGGCCTACGCTGATGTCCAGACAGCAGGACAGAGCGCAGGACTCCGCTGGGACGAGAGGAGGAGGCTCTGTGTTTACAGCAATGATTGTTGGTGCTCAAACACAGAGTTGATGTTGAATCTTTAACGTTAAGATGCCTCGAGAAGGTTTATCCATGTGAAGAGTAACAGACATGACGGACATTAGACAATGGTCATACTGTAAATGTATAATGCACAACAGACATGCTATGAGGAGGAGAAAAAAGAGAAACACCTTTAGTGGGCCACAACCATGACATGTCTATCCAAAGAGGCACAACATCCTTGTTTCCCCACATACATTCATACCCTACCCACTATTAGATGTTTTCATAGCTGTGACTTGATATTAGATACGTGGGACAGAAATTAATACTTTTCTTAACTTTACAGCACTTACTAATATATACACACACACAATATTACTGTGATCTAACTATATGGGCCCATTGTGCTGTATCCATAGAAATGGAGTAGAATGGACATTGTTTGCAGAAGTCATTTGCCTAAAATAAAATGGTGATTGTTAGTTGTTATACACACACATCAGTGGGGCTGTATGTGTGTGTCACACAATGTTGCTCCGCCCCTAAACCGGCTGCAGAGATAGTCAGAGCCAATCAACCACAGTAGCATACAATAGACTGTGTAGTTGTATTGTTCACACACCATCGGTAACTAGTTTCAGTTATTTTAATGTATGTACAAATCAAACGGATGCCTCCGGTACCGAGAAATTAAGTGGAAATACCATAAATATATCTCCGTTAATGGCAACAATTCAGGGGGTGAATTTGTCTACAACTCGCCCGTTTAAATTATATTTTATAAGGTCTCTCTCCATTAAAGGGTTTTTCCTGTTCCGGCGCGAGGGTTCCGGGACAGAGGATGTCACACGTGTACAGATTGTAAAGCCCTCTGAGGCAAATTTGTAGTTTGTGATTTTGGGCTATACAAAAATAAATTGAATTGAATGGCCGCTTTGAGTGACAGGTGGGTGCTGTCTTAGGTCCATATTCTATAGTGCAAAATACTCAATTATCGTGGCTGGGGCTTGCTTAAAATCCAAATGATTTCTGATAGGCTATGGTCTTTCACTGCACACTATCCCCGTGGAAGTTTAGAAATCACACCTTTCAAATAACCAAAGGCGACTCTGGAACAAATGACCGTTAGGATATTTTCTTATTACCGAGTCAGTCCTTACCCGATTCTGTTCAAATTTGTAGGGGATCTTAAGGGTCTCAGTGGCGCGGACCATGGCCTGCATGGAGGTGAAGATGTTCTGGTAAACAAGCCGGATGAAGCCTCTCTTATCTTCGTCTGAGTACCCAGCTCCGTGAATGATTCTCATCTGCTTGATGAAAGTGCTCTTGCCACTTTCTCCGGTACCTGAACAGAACAAGGGAGGCAAATAGTTTGTGTAGTTAGAAATGCAGCAAACTTAGTGTGGGCACAGTGAGACGGCACGGCAAAGGCCTGCGCAGTCTTGTTTAAGACGTAATACACTCTAAACACACACAGTACGACAGTACAGTCTTCTATCAAGGGTACAAAACATCTAAAGAAAATACTACACTTCATAAGCCCAGTGAAGTCCCTTTCCAATCATCAAGTGTCAAAAAAAACTATTCGGATCAATATTTGGTATTCAAATTAAGTGAAATAAAGTAATTGTACTGGACACACATTATTTTTTAGCGCTGGTGTTGCCTCAAGTCTTTAATATTCTCATGTAAAGGATTTATTTCATCCAAGAGAAATTAAAAGGGTAAGGAGTACATAAATCTATTCGTGTGCTCCTTGTCCAAAACGAATAAACAGACTTTTTTCAGCACAAGAAGCAGTACGACGGTGATTCTGATGATAGAACATTGGCAACCATTTTGAGAAATTGGCAAACTGCTCTTGGCCTACACACACACACACACACATATATATAAAAAATAGGAACGGCACATAGCAATTGTGCACCCCGCTATAAATAATTGTGTCGCATTAGTGATGTTTGACTATTGCCGTTGCAGTCAGCGCTGCATGGGCATCGGTGCATTTACTCACGTGTGCGTACAGGCATCTGTTTTAGAGATAAAATGATAAAAAGCAAACTACAAAGAATTTATTTACTGTAATAAAAATGTTATGCCAAATAATGACCTGAACTTTATGGTAAACCTGGATTTTTATCCAAAAAACCCCGCACATTTTCTGTTTATTACACAACCAAGAGAACATTTACTTGATCACAATATTCTATTAAAAATCACATTTCCCGTGATCAGGATTATATTCATATTGCTCACTCCACTTAAGCGCTAGAGCCCCTTCCCTTCCAATTAGTGGACAACTCATTTTGAAATCTGATTTCTCATTTGTGCAAAAGACGATCACAAAAACCTCAAGTCTGCGATCTGAGACAGATGATCCACGAAAAGGCAAAAATGGCAGAAAACGTTGATGCCAGCTGAAGAGATCCAAGAACATGCTGCAGCCCGTTTGTGTATCTGATGTTTTATTGGTGTTCATTCATTACCAGCATAAGCCGGTAAAAATGAAGTGATGGTCTAAAGATGTCAGTTTTACATGTTATAAAATCCCTCTACAGAAATTGCAAATATATTAACTAAAGCTGGTTACGAGCGCTTATATTTCAAAACGTCAGGATGTTATCGCACAGTCTGGAGAGTGAACGAATCAACAATGTTTCCAGGAAGAAGAGGAGATATGAGTGTGTGTGGGGGGGGAAATACAAGCCAATTTGATGAAGACGACGTGCCCTACATTTAGTATCTAGCACTGAACTGCCTCTGCCAAAAGGTGACAGCAGGGGTCGTTGTCAAAAAGGCTGCATTCCTTCAGTGATCCTCTGACCTCCTGAGCCCATATCTGGCTGGAAGATCATCACTTCGAGTGGTGTCAGGTTTCCAGATTCACACATATCACCCAACACACCAAGCCAAGTGGGGGATTATTAATTTTTCCACTGAATTTCAGGGTGTTTTGGTAGATGCAGAATAAATCTTTTGAAGAAGACGAAGAAGAAGACTAAGATGAAGAAAGCTGATGAGTGAAATGAAAAAAGGGATCCAGCACATCTATACTATCTGCAGAAATGAAAGGGAAAGACGAGGAGGAAAACACACACATCTCAACACCACCTACATTCAAGGTTTTTGAAGAGCAGCCATATTTCCGTTACCATAGCAACCCCTCATCTGTCTCCCTCTCTTTTTAGTTCCTGTGTTTTTTATTTTTTTTAAACCCCTCCTATCCACCCCTTCTCTCTCTCTCTCCTCTCTCGTAGCAGACGGTAAATATAACTGCGAGACCCTCAGAGACTTTTGGGGGTGGGCTGGTGTGAAGTCAGTACCGGGGGGGGGGGGGGGTCCTAACACCAAGGACTAAAGAAATGTTGGGGAGATAGAGCAGCTTATCCTTTGATGCAAGAGGATAATCTCAGATTCAAAAAGGGGAAATGATCCTCCTCCATCTCTTCCAACAAAATGCCCAATTTTGGAGAACAGAGACCAGACAGACGGTGATTCACTAAAGACATCTTTATCGTTTATCCTGGGTGAATCAACGCTTGCTTTGCAGAAGGAGCTAATAAAACCTGTGATCGTCAAGCTAACAAAAAGGAGCACGGAGAGCATTTTCTTTGTATTGCGCTGTGGCACTAATGTCCCGGTAGTGAGCAAGAGGATCGCTCTCCAGCTTGATGTCTGATTTATTTCTCGTGACCCCGTCACAAGATCTCCCTCTGCTGTGTTCTCTTTAAGTATCATGTCCCTCTTTCACCAGACAACACACTACGAGCCTATCTCCCCAGATTGTACCAGCAGCACCAGCCACAACCGTTAACATGCCCTCACCAGCTCTCCCCACAAATATACTCTCTCGCTCTCTCTCCCTACCCCCTTTTTCACAACCCCTCCTAACTTCCCTGAGGCTAGAAATATGCCTCTCCATTCTCCTCCATCTGTGTCAAGAATTTTGGATATTCATAACTAGAATCCGTCCATTCTTTTTTGGATATGACCTAGAAAAAAGGGGTCACCTTTTAATAGCTCACACACTACTTGGGTTTGATAACGCTTTCTGTGCCAGGTAGGTAAGACAAAAGGAGCTCAGCTTGTGGCCCAGTGCAAGGTACACTACACAGCCCACACAAAAACACTGTCTCAGATCAGAGCGAGAAGTCGGAATCAGGGGAAACCAAACAACAATGTGCATACAATTAAAACTAGCTCTGAACAGCCTAACTAAGAAGAACTAGTGAAATGCAAACATTGTGTGGATAGTTAGTAACAGCTAGCCATCTTGTTAAGACGCCGCACACTTCACCTGTATCCTCCGTTGCCCCGCTAGCTTTCATAAGCCTTTACATAACGTGACTGATGTCAGCTTGTGACACGACACCGGATGACTTGACACACCGCTGTCTTAGTGCAGCAGATTCGGTTGAGCATAGGTCGTCCGTCTATCAGGATATGTCCGTGTGTGTGTGTGCGTGTGCGTGTGTGTGAGAGAAGGGACTGCTTTGTTTGCACGGTCTGCTCATATCCCATCATTTTTTCTCATTGTGCATCCCCATGCAGTCCACAAAAGGCCTCATGCGCAAGCAGGGCAATCCCTGTTAAACCTGGCTTCCCTCTGCAATGACCGTCACAGCTTTCCTTTAATAAAGCGATGTGGATTATCGGCAACATGGCTAACCTGCATGTAAATTCACACAGACGCATAACGGTCCATTGGTATGAACAGAGTCATCTTATCTGGGTTGATGAACGGCCCTTTTAGGCAGTGCTTGACAATCCAATCTCAGTAGTTAGAAGAAATTTGCATAGACACAGCAGAGGTTTAAGTCTTATCAAAACCTCAAAATTGGCATCAGCCAGACGTTGGCCTTTTATAGGAGCACGCTGGAAAGATGCTGTACGAATCAGACAGTCACAAGGCTAACCGAAATGTAGCATGGGTCTAAAATCCTTCACTAAATTCTTCTTAGAAACTGGCCTCTTTCTGGCGTACAAAGGAAAGGGAATGAGTCAAGGCAGCCCGGAGCTACACAACATACACCAGCTGCCTAACCAACTGTGGACACACGGATCCTGTGGTCAACCTCAAGGCATGGATGTTACCTTCACTGTGATGGGCCATTTTCTTTCCATTTTTCCCTGCAATGACTTGGGCAACACACCGTACAGGACTCCAGCAAACACGCGCGAGCATAAAGACAACAGAAAGAGGACTCTCTCTCAGCTCTACTGCAGCTTTCCAACATGTGTTGCCTGCTGTCAGGATCTGGGCACAACTCCACTGCGTTGTGCTGATGTCTCTGCATCTGCCGAGTGCTCAGTGTGCGTCACAGCTGTAAATTGAATATACTGTAAATGGTATAGCCTGCACCGCATATTAAACACAAGTTCATCTGTCCACCTTAGGATAGCTTTTGTCTGTTCAACAGAGAGTATGCGCCGAGTGCCGTTCTGGTCGAGTAGGAGTGGGTGAGCAAAAATCAAATTAAATGCAGGCTTTACAAAAAGGCTTTGAGGAAGCGGCAGTATTTTAGTCTGCAATACACACTGTGCTGGGCTGCTACAAACTAGAAACGGACACCAGATCCTAGATGTTGACATTGTTTCTTAAACCATGGCACTCTTAAGAAAATCTCATCATGGAGATTATAATCACTCCGTGTCCATACTAGGGGTGACGAAAAGGTGGTGTTGACAATTACACCGGACATATTGCAAAAAGAAAAACATTTGTCGGTGACGCACAATATCATTAGAGCTCTTATTTTGCACTTTAAACACCCGTTTCCCCTGTGTTAACTGTTTCTCTTGTTAAATGCTAAATATAGGTGAAAAAAATAGTATAGAGTACTATTGTCTTCCCGTAAAACAGTTATAAATGTTGCATGACTCATCCTGCACTCAGAGGCGTGTACAAAAATTCATCCAATCAAATGAGACCTCATCGTTTGTGGTCCGTAGTCAGCCGACAGAGCAATATGGAGAGAGCAGTAAACAAGCCAAAGCTTGGGCTATTGTCACTCATGTGATGAATTACAGGAAATGACGCCATCTCCTTGGTCTCTGGAGTAAAGGTTTGAAAAGTGTCAGCGGCAGAGGTGAACAATACAACAGAGAAAAGTGTAGCGGCAAATGCATGATTAAAGGGTTCTGCTTTAAAAACAGAAACACCTTCTGTCTGGTTTTTCTCCTCCGTTTTGGAATGGGTCCACAGACTGTATGAAGTGGACCTAATCATAGTGATGTCACCCATTGGTTTGTGGACTGCCGCGATAAAGCCTCGAGTTCAGCGATTTGGCCGTCGCCATCTTGACTTTTTGCTACCAGTAATCGGAAGTTAGACTTCTTTTTGCAAACGTGTCCCAGTGGCAGTAAATCCAAAATATTGCCAAATAGGCGCCTTTGCTTTGACGCCAAATCCTCCGCCATCGTCTTATCGGTCTACTCTCATCACATGACGAGTGAAATCAGACTCCTGTTACTCCAATGCATTAAAGTCTATGATTGTAGCGTCCATCATCAAAAAAAGAAAAAGCAAAACGATTTATGCTCGAACACCATGTAACTACGAATTCTGCACCAAGCCCAGTCAACACATGTACTGCTCTCTGGTGCATTGAGGTAAACGTATCCACATTAGGTTTTCCACACTAGAAATCCCAAACCACAATGCAAGCCTGACATCCGCCATCAAATGACAAGTGTAAGCATGCTCCATCGCTCCAAATCCAACTCAAAATTGAAAGTTGAAGTGACACGAGTTAAAATGGAACGATCACAAGAGACGTGTGGGCTTTACTGTACGCAGCAGCTGGTTGGAGTAAACAGGAATGAACATGCCACCCTGTCAGCACAGAGGGCTGAAGACACTGAACTAAGAGGCACTGTCCCCGTCCTGTGGGGACTGAGGTAGCGGCGGTATATGAGACAGCCTCATTCACCCCCAAATCTCCAGAGAGCGAGCCGCGACCCCATTTAGGTACGAGTGCATGTGTTCATCGGTGCACTGGTGAGCAACTGTGTAATAGACACCATGTCGTAGGGAAGTGACTTTAATTTCATACTATAGTTCAACATTATAAATGAATGAATCTAACTGGACACTAGATACCGTACGGAGTGAGAAACAGACTGCGTTAAAGCCACAGAACCTACTGCAATCGTGCGTCACGAGTTGTCCGACTGTACAAACAGTGCCTCCATCACACTCTCATAACAAAACATTTCTAAACAAATTTAAGTGCCGCACAAAGTAGCTGCAGTGTTTCCAAGGCCTCACGCATAATGCAGGACACACGCACAGACTTGTCGTCGCCATAAAACCAAAACCAATCCACACAAATGTACACTTTTCATGTCAACAAATCATTACATAGAGGCAATGAATTTTAGATTCTCCAAAGTTACATTAAAGACTATCTTTGGGGCCCCTGGAGGCCGTAAGGCCCTGACCTGCAATATCCCACGTTTGAGTTGAGTTAGGGATCTTTATTGCATGTCATGCCCAATCTCTTTCATTTTTGTCCTCTCTCTGCTACCAGTTTCCGCTCCTACTGGTGTCGTGCCAAAGCAACCTTGTTTCCAATGGTTAATATATAATACTGTGACAAAAAAAAAAACTTGTTAAATATGATAATAACAGCATATTTATCAGCCGTGTGCTCGAGATCAGACTGGAGCCGTGAACACTTAAACGATGGGTGAGCTTACTCGCTATCTTCCTACGTTTTAAACAGAAAACAGATGTTTTATATTTTGATACTTAATGGAAATGACATATAATACAATATAGCCAACAGCAAGTACCTCGTTAGGGGCCATGTTTAGTTACCTGACATATCTCCTTCAGCCAGCTGTGTTAATGTCTCAGCCACACACACGTTCCTCACACAGGCAGCTATGGCACATAGTAAAACATAAACAAGGAATATACTGCAATTCATTTTCAGTGGGATGTAATTTGTCCAGTAACCTGAAGCTATTTTATTTGGAGATTTGTTTGATTGAGAGATGGTCCTGTAACTTGGTGCAGTTATGTATTGGTCAATCTTTTACTACGATACGATTGCATTTCAAGTTTCCATGAAAGACAAGTAACAAAAATGTGTAAACGTGTATGCCGTCATATATAGTTCTTAGACAGAAAATTGAAATGTGCAAAAATCAGAAGGTTAGACTTTTAAGAATCGGCTAAGAAAACTGCAATCGGTGCATCTCTATTCTTTACCAAAGAGAATCAATTTCTTTTCTTACAAAATCAAAAGTCAAAAAGTGAATGAATCTTACTCAATGATGACTGTTGCCAAAATATTTCCATTCACAGAAATGCTGAAACCGCATTCATAATGAACCACAGAGAAGCACAACGTGGTTGTCAAAGTGTTCCTCTGTACATCAGAGAATACATTAATATGCCACATGTTAGCTTGTCTTAACTCTCAAATATTACAAAAGCCCGTTTCATGATTTCCATATTAAAAAGTATTAGATCTGATCACGATAAAGAGGATTTCAGGAATAACTGGCCATCCGCATAGCTCCTCACATTCACAGCGAGGAGTCGAGCCAGAAGATCCCTATTGCCATATATGATCAAAATAAGACGGCTTGGCAAAAGAAGGAAGGTCAGCAATAAACATCTGAGCCTCTCCCTTGATCCTCTTCCTAGTTCAATCAGGCTGTTCCTCTGAAGGATGTCTGAACCCGATACCGAGACGTACTGCATAGACAAGAAAAACTCAATCAATGAGGACTTTGACGTAATTCTCAGGAGTTTTTAACCGATTGCCAGACATTCTTCATATATCATGTGAAGCACACATTTTCATGAAAAGCGAACGCCAACTGGTACAACGACAGCTTGACTGGGAGCTTACAGTTTGTCCCGGTCAGCACTTTTGGGAAACCCTAAAGCGTTTGCCCTTCCCTCTCACTTTACTGACCGCTCCAGCAGTTCATTTACCCGATGCAGCAAAGGCCACAGCTACTGGTCCACTGTGTTTTGACCAAGTAGAGGCAAACCACTGGTCTGTGAAGCAGGAAGCAGTCAGTATGGCCCGATATGGCCTCAGTCAGAGGCAGCCAGACTGTGGTCAATCCTGCAGCCCTGGCAGAGTTGTTATTTTCTGACCAAGTATGATGTTTAACAGCAAAACCAACCCTAACATTTACCCTCTCTCAGTCTGGAAACACCATGCCTGTGTCTGGCATCAAATCAAACAAAACCCCATAACTGTTTTATCGACGAGGCATGGCTGTTCTGGCAATGCACCGTGACCATATAGCAAACCCTGGCAGGAAGGGAGAGGAACACCAAGGGAGGGTGGACCTGAATTAGTGCAAGAAAAACACTTTGTTGGGAGAATGCTGCAGCATCAGTCAATCTAGAGGTGAACAAACTTGCAGATTAATCATATTGTATGTCTGCACCGTTTAGTCGTTTTTTTAAGCAGGAAATACTAAACACTTGCTGGTTCCAGCCACTCAAAATGGGAGAATTTTACTTTTTTTGTTTTTAAATTTCTGGAAATGGATTAACCTATCTTTGCATTTTGGACATGACGGGCAAGACAAACTATTTCAAAATGTCACATTGAGCAATCGGAAATTAAAAATGTATGAAGTATTTTTAGTTTCCAAATGATATGAAATTAGAGAGCGGCTGCAAACCGTCTCATTGGATAAACTAGAACTAGAAGCTAATGCCGTTTTTGTTTGATAAATGACTGAAATCATTTAGATCGCCACAATTGTTGTTGAATCATTTTATTTTGATCAATAGTTTTAGCTCTACCCTCGAAAATAAATCCAGACACACAAGACTAGATGAGAGGTGAATTATGATACCTTAAAAAGAAATATGGATCACTCACATGCCTCCACAAAATATTCCAGTACTAATATGTATATATAAATCCATACAACGAAAATTGAGAATACTTGGCCAGAAGGAGCAGATGGGCACTTTGCATTGAGTCTAGCTGAAATATAAAACCCGTCTCCTGTAAGGTAGCAAATGACCGGAGTCAACTAAGATGGATTAATATCCAGTACTCAATATCTCGTCCTTCCTCTTTAAAATACATTTGATGAAACACTGTGGTTGAATAGATTTAGTCGCTTCATTATTTGTCCTCGAGGAGGAAACTCTTTCAGAAACAGAGGTTGTCTTCGTTCTCCAGTGATGTGTGGAGAGGCAGGCGGCTCACTGAAGGCTGCGGGCCGGTGAATAATGCCAGGGGGGGATAATAGGAGTCAGTGACATCCCAAAGTCTCAGCAGCAGATGTGTTTAACCAAGCCTATTAAGACCTACACTAATCCTGCCTTACACGTCCTTATCCAGGCGTCCACTGACAGCCTTAACTCACACAGGATGGGCCACTTACACCATGACTGATAGCAGGTCGTGCTTGCTCTCTGCCGTTCACACACAAACACTTTCACAAGTGTTTTTTAATGTCTGCTGTCAAAATTAGGGATGTATTGAAAAAAACAACACACCAGATGGTTGTGCAATGTTTTACACACAGTGAAAAATAATTACCTTATGTTTTAAATATCCTGGAATCAACCAAAAACGTTTATTGATCATCTGGCGGGAGAAATTTGATTGCAGCACACAAGCAAACCCTTTCAAAACTGCGACACAAAAACAAAACACCCCTCTGTTGACACGCTCACGTTGGCCACCAGGTAGAATAGAGTGCACAAACTTATGACGGAATAGAATATGTCCCATCGACGGTGTGGCTCTAGTGTGGCCTACTTATCCGAGCTGAGGTATCCAGCAGGGAAATGAAAAGGAGACATGTCAAATAACCAGGGCTGCTTTCGGTGGGGGAGAAATGGGAGCAAACGTTTTGAAACCAAGGATGCAACCTAGAAAATTCTAATTGTCCTAAAAAAAATTTTTTTTTTTTTTTTTAAAGGACACTTTCCTTATTCCAAGGAGCTTTCACACATCTGTTTTAAGTGGCTGGCGGGTAACATGCACACAGTTAAACGTTAGAAGATGCTTGCACACAAAATACATTTTTCTGAAAGCAACGCAAGTACACTGGTGATAAAGCATAGCCCAATGTTCCTTTTTGTGTCCAGAGAACAATGAATCAATGCAGTACAGTGCAACTTGTTCAACAGCAACTCCCTCTTGCCCACACACCAGCTATAAAAATAGCCAACATTAACCTACTCAGCTAGACTCCAGGATGAGGGGGCAAATCCCTCAGTATCCTCTGGAAGTGGTAGATGTGTGACACTGGGGGGGGGGGGGGGGGGGCCCTAATACATATTAGAAAATGATAATAAAATGAATAGACAACCAAGCAAGGACTAACTGAGGCACCTGAAGCTTCATCCAGTTGAACAAAATGTTATGCAACCTGGTGAAAGCAACAGTGTAAAGCAATCCAAAGCTGCTGCTTCTTTTATCAAGTGGCCATCTCCGCCTTTCAACCATCACCAGCTATCAAACCACGGGGGCAGTTTTTTTTATGTTAGCCGACTAATTAGCTTGAGAGCTAGTCAATGATGTCAAAACTGGCCCACTGACAAGCATGTGGTATAGCCTGCAACATTAAAACGGTGACATCTTAGTAACTTCGATGCCAAATGATCCGTTGTCTGCACACCAATGCAAATACATATTACTCGAGTAAAGAGCCAGTGCGGCTAGCTAGCCAGCCAGTCTTTGCAAATATGCACATTAAAGCAGCCAGCTTGCGGTTTTTTTTTTTTATTATTTTTTTTTTTTACTCCGACCACGCATTTCGCAAATTCATGTGATCACGTTTCTCGTACAATCAAAACCTAGCCAGCTAGCAGCATATTCGCTAGCATTGCCAAGAAGGCCCAAGAACGTGAGTTGTCCATACAACGACACACAAGACGTGACAATTAAAACGTGTGACATGTTACATACCGAGAAGAAGTAATTTCAGCTCTCTCCTGGAGTCGCGCTTGTCTCGGCGGAGTTGTTTGTCAATTTCTGCATTGATTCGTTTCGACTCCTTCGCCTCTTCGCTCAGGCAGCACGCCATCATGGACTCCAGAGTCATCCCCTCTGGTGTGGGCAGCCCGGTTAAGACGGGACGCGATACACGGTCTCAGTTTATTAATCTCAGGCGAGGAGGTAGTCTGTCTGTCTGGATGTACGGATGGACGGGACTAGCGCGGGGCCTCGCTGTCAAGTTGTCCCCCTCAGCCGAGAACAACTGCGACTTCACCCGGGTGTTCTCGGCAAAATCACAGGAGATCCGGACGTCAAGAGACGGCCTTAATACAGTTAATGTTAAAACTACTGCCGCAGATTAGCCACTTAATACCCGTTTTATATCATTAACCCCCTCCGCTGTCTTTTCCTGTGTCACTGTGGTCGAAATTCAATCTTCACAATCTGCCAAAAAGTGGTTCAAAACTGCAGCCTCGCGACATCCGAGCCCGTAACAATTGATTTTCTCTGCAGCCTCACCAACGGTAGCTAGCTGGTTCACGCTAAAACAAGTAGTATTCCTAGCTGGTCGGCTAGCATTAGCGTGATCGCCGTTATTGCACTTATCTACGCGGCAGCAATGCGTCCGTTTTCTTAAGTAACTACATGAGCTAACGTGGGCTAAATTGCACGTAGCGGCTGCACGAGAGCAGAGCCTCGCTAGCTCTCTTAACGACGCCTCGACTAATGTGTCAACCCGCAGTGATTGAAAACCAGCGAGCTGGTCGAAGGAATTCGTCCGCCTAGCTAGCGATAGCAGGGCAGCACCCTATCACGTCCTGACTCATCTTGACGGTAAAACACGAGGCTACTACCACCGCCTTAAAGAGGGGTAAGATGGGCCCGGCCCGGGTGGCTTTTGCCAGAAATGTATTCGCTGCAAACAGCTGGCTTTCCTCGCTGGAACAAGGTCGGAACACACTCCAAGTCTGATGCCGAGCGAGGAGGAGGAGATACTGGGGTGTTGAGTGACAGGCGGGGGGCTTGCATGAAACATTGTTTTTGACAGACCAATTGAATGGGCGAGGGCGGGTCCTCCAGGATGGGATCCGACTGTGTGCACACAATATGCAAAACCCCAATATGCATTAGGAAGGGCTTGTTTTTCGGGTTTTATACACTCTTTAAATACAGGCACCACCTGCTGCATAATCTGCACTGCTGGGAAACAATGTTTTTAAAAATCTGGTGCAACATGGTGATTTACCAAGACATAATTAATTTCATTAAGTAGTCAATCCTCATCAATAACCTGCAGTATAATGCAAGCAGCATCAGACAGGACTGATTAGCGATGAACGTGACATCTTGTGGCTTAGAGCTGAATTGCATGTAACACATGTTCATAGTATTCATTCAACAAGCCCATTGGTCCATATTGGTTTCTAGGAATGTAGCTTTTTTTCCTTTTACATTTTGTACACACTGTGTAAGACATGTTTACATTACACACAGGTTACAAACCATCAGAATCAAAGATGATATCAAACCATGTACAGTAAACCCAGTTAACATAAAACTGTAATCTTTACGCAATTATGCACAACATAAAAATGTACAAAATGGAAAAAAAGAGCACATCATGCAGTCATGATTCATACAAAAATGCTCCAGCCATGATAGTAGCCCCTTCAGGCTGTGATGCGTAATACACAATAGAAAACACTTGTTTCATAGATGAAAAATGAAGGCAAATACATTTACCTTACCACGAGTTGGAACTTGTGAAGATTGGCCAAAGTAAACAGGTGTGTGTATGATTTTAGAAGATTTAAGACTTGATTTGAGGGCGTTGTCAAATTTAGCTTATTTTCAGTCAGTCTTTGCATAACTTGATCCATCTCTGGTTCATTTAGGTTCAACTATGTGTTTGACATCAATGCTTTGTTAACAACCAAAGCACTGTGTGGCTAAAAAAATCGAGTGCAAGTACAAATGTTTACCAGGATTTCAATAAGTCTTTATGTGTTGGAGACTTCTTCAATTACTCTGTTCCTGAAAAAAGTCACAGAAGAGCTTTCGGGCCTCCTCGGCATGACTTTTGTCAGTACTGGTGGAGGGAAGTTGCTTGTGGCTGGGCTGAGGGCTCTCTGCCTCGGCCACCTCCACCTGCCACTCCGCCTTGAAGGCGTCCCCGTGGGACTCGCACATGTTGTGCAGAATGCAGCAAGCTAGAATCATGGTGGGCACCACGTCCAGCCCGCAGTCGTTCCTCTTGCTCAAACACTGCCAGCGCGCCCTCAGCCTCAGCAGCGCCTCCTCAGAGACACGCAACGCTCGGGCGAGCCGTCGATTAAAGCGCCGCTGTGGCTCGGTCAGTGCTGTGTGGCTGGCCCTCCGGCCCTTTTCCCCAGGATAGGCCTTCATCAGCCAGCTCTGCAGAGGGTAGCAGGCGTCCCCCAGCAGCACATACCTAGACACACCAGACGGCTTTCAGTCAGTTACAGCACACCCTGGAAGACTGGAAATCCTAAGAGGACTCGGAATTGCGGCATTTCAACTGCCAATGCCAATTGTAAACATGCAAACAATTTATTAACAACATTAATTTGTGCATGGAGCAAGGACGTTTATGGATGAGACAACAGATGAAAATGGGTCTTATCAACCTTGAAGTTTTTAAGATATCAGATCACCAGTGGTAGATCTTGGAAATCAAGAAAAAGGGTGCAGCTAAACTAAGAATACAACATGAAACCTCTAATATAAAATAACAAATATTATGGACATAATATCTATCAGCAGTCTGTGTATACATGTCAGATGGTGTGTATATGTCAATCCTTCCCACTCCGTCATGAAATTGGCTTTTCAATGATGTTGGGCTAATTCTTTGACAACTGTGGAGATTTCCGAGATGGTGTTTATTTGAGCCGAACAGCAGATGCTGTTTTAAAGTGGACAAATGACTCCTAACAAACAAAAGGATGGAAATGTGGTATCTTTAAATGCCTGAAAAATGTGACGTTTGCACTGAATTGGATCCTGATCCAACCATGATGTTGACGTTTAACTACCTGAGCGGTTTTCCCATGAAGGTAGGTGGCGGGGCAGGCGACAGTCCACCGTCTGCAGCTGTGGCCCACAGGGATGAGTTCTGGAAGATGTCAGCTGGGTCCATCCCACCTGGGAAACTGGCACATACGTCCCAGAATTGCCCCCGGCCACTGACAGCCACCTCAAACACCAAAACGACATGAACTCAACATCCGACAGCTAGCAAACATGTATTGTCAGCGGTATATATGGGTGTCCTCTCTACCTGAGACAGCACTGAGAGCCAGCCAGTGGGGTTGGTGTAGTCAGATGCGTTGTTTGACGGGGTGATGATAGCAGTGTGTAGGGTCGATATGGCAGCAACGCAGTGAGGAAAGCCCCATTTGGACAGGAAGAGCTGTGCTGAATCCTCCAGCTCCTGCTCACTGGGGGGCCGCAGGTAGATGGAGCTGAGGAGGGTCACAATGGCGTGACACATGTCCCTGACACACCTGCACACAGTGGACTTCCCCACACCAAACAGGGTGCTGATGGTGCGGTATTCGATGTTCGATGCCAGGCGCCACAGAGCCACTGCTACGCGTTTCTCCACCGGCAGCGCCAAGCGGAAGCTGGTGTCCTGGCGAGCCAGACGAGGCCTCAGCTTGTCACAGAGGTAGACGAACGTCTCCCTGCTCATACGGAACTTATTCAGCCAATCAGACGGCTGGAATTCCGTCATCACCACGCGCTCCCACCAATCAGTGCTTTGAGTGGTGGTCCAGGGACGTGTGCGGATGCGGGCGTTGGAGCGGATACCTCCTGCTATCATCATCTGAGGAGGATCAATAATGAAATAAAGATTTTCTTTAAATTAATTCACGTTTTTATTTCATCCCGCAAGTCACCGTCTTACAATAGTAAATAAATAATTGATCCTAAGGCTAGATTAGCACCATCACTCATTTATTTTCAAACTGTGCTGTAGATGGGTGGAAGAATACAAAATTTACCATTTCTTAAATGGCGAAATGTTTGTTCGAGTTTATTTGACAACAGCAACAAATTCTACCCAATACATTTTTATTAAACTTAAATCCAAATTCTACATCTATAAATATAAACACACTAACTGCTATGGTTGGTCAAATTAAAAACTATAGCTCTATCATTGCATACAGTGCAAATATAAATTATTATTATTCTGTTTTTTTTGGAGGGGGAGTTCTATGGTTCTCCTACTAAAATGACTCGCATATAATTGTGTTTTATATAATCCACAAATACAGTGTTTAGATATTTTAGTGTTGATAATGTAAAATAAAGTACACCTGATATATTAAGGCAACATACAGCAGTATTTATATGCATGGCCGTGATTATGTTGGGATATGAGGGAGGGAGGGACTGACCATGAGCATCCTTCTCTGTCTCTGGAAGAAGTACTGCCGATGTCTGATGCGTCTTTGAATCTCACTGCGCCTCTGAATGTTTGCGTTGTTTAAGTCTCTCCTGCGCTTCAGCAGCATGTAAGTTATCAAAAACATGAAAGACCGCAGCTGCTCCTCTTCCTCCATGTTGACAAGTTCAAACAGGAGGCAGAACGCCAGTTAACATTGAGTTACGAGGATCACAGTGACGTTCATCAAGCGACTCAGGCGCTAATGCAGGCAACGCTGCTGTCATTTCACCTCAAAGCTGTAAACCGGTGTACTTCCGCCTTCTTCCTGTTTATGAACCCGACTATGAACCAGAGTGGTGCTGCCATCTAGCGGCTGAAACGAGGTAGTGGTTGCATTACTCAAAGTGTGAGACATTTGTCAGATTATGTCAAATAAATTAGCCCATTTTATACAATAATGTTTTAATGGTTTTTAGATTGTCTCTATGTAGGCTACTGCCAGAGTGATTTACAGTCAAAAGATGTATTTTTGAATGACTACATTTGAACTTTTAGTGAGGACTTGCTTCACATGCTTAAATGTAGTTGAAATATTTTTTCCTTGAGTAGATGTAGTTCTGCTCTGTCTCTTTTAGCTTGACCAAACCCGCAGTCTTTTAATCCTTTTACAACTATTGCTGAGGAAGAGTTATGGCCTCCTTGGTCCATCGTTGGTGTTTGGACCTTTTCTGAGTCATCGCTCATGCGTCAGTGACTCCAGCACAAGGAGAAGAGAATTAAAAGATTTTTTATTTATTATGACTCTTATTGTTGTCTGCCTTTTGTCATTGTTTGGAAATATGTGCTGTGAGCACTTTCTCTGCATTCTCTTTAATGGCAGGCTCGAGATAAGACGTTCAAATAAATAAAAGAAATCAGTGAACATTGCATGTTTATTCCCCCCAAAATGTTTTCTGATAAAATGCCTTCACAAGGATAGCATATATCACTTAAATACTGCAATACAACAGCGTCCCAATCTACAGCCTGCAAGAGGACAGCGAGGTCCTAATAAACATCCCTCTCATCAAAAAAACTGGATGTATTACAAGGATTGCATTAGAAATAGATCAGAACAGAGTGTTACTTTCTAATCTGAGCATTTTATGGAAACTGTCGAGATCAATGCTGATCTCAAGGAAAACATTTAGTAAGTCCTTTCCATAGCACGGTAGCTGCTCACTTAGTCACAGCAGATGCTGATTTCTTATCTCTTCCACTTTAATGAGATCAATAAACAAACAATATGTTCTAGTGTACTCCAAAAAAAATAGAATTTGGGTAGTGTCTAGGAGGTAATATCTGTGAGTGTAGGTTAGAGGTTAGAGGAGGTACTGTACACAGAAGGTATTTATTTACTTTATACTTTAGATTGTGTTACATTCATAAATTATGTGGAAATAGACAAGAAACCTAGGACACAACTTTCACTCGAGTGATAAAAAGTTCTGCCGCTGCGTTCTCAAACTCCTTTGCGTCCATATTACCACCCGGGCCCCGTGTCTGCGCTCCAGCCATGGCCTGACCTAACTTGTCTGGAGAGATCTTGGCACTGGCCTCCAGGTAGCGTAAAGCCTTCACGTTAGCCTCCAGACAGGGATTGACTTTAGTATTCGCATTATCACAGCAGTTTGCCTCGCAGCCTTGGGAAGTCTCCAGGGCTTCCTTTAAGGTCCCCAGCACGGCCAGGCACAGCGCCCGCGAGGCAGGCCCTTCGTCCGGGCAGCACACTTCAGCGTAAAGCCTCTGAGCCTGCCGGATGTAGTCTGAGAAAACTGCACATGTGAGCACACCGTGACGGAAGATGTCATAAGGGACGGCCTCGTGGTCTTGGCAATGGAGGCGTTGGAGGAGTGGGGCGGAGGTGGAGGCAGGGACCCCACCCTCACTGCACAGGCACTGCAGAGTCTGTGTGTAGAGGCCTCCCTTCACTCCTCCTCCTCCTCCTTCTGTCGGGCTGTCAGTGCAGGAGCAATCAGGGGCCTCAGGAGCCTCACCTGAACGTCTGAGGTTCAAAAGGTCATAAGCCACACGGACATTGTTGCTGAAGGCTGATCTGGGTTTAAAATGAGAGAAGGGAAAGTAAATGAGTGTTTTCTCTGCGGCAGTTAGAATGAAAAGCTTGTTATTTGTCAATGAACAAAGTGAATTCCATGGATCTCAGATACAAATATCTCAAAACATGGTTAAATAGTACCAGTATAGCCTGTATAGCTCTATATCTCTTGAGGCAATTGTGAAAATATGTTCTTTTGTAATTTGGGTGAACTGACCCAGTAATATTTACAGGATAGTTACAGAGGATTTGAGATACCAGATGTGGTGCAACTTTCTACCATGTCATTTATAAAGGGTTTATGTTGGAATGGCTGTATTAATGGCTATTTAATTGTTCATTCATGCTTTATAGAACCATTAATAAGATCAACTTCATTTGGCTGTTGAGTGACTAATAATTAAGTCTTTAATAGTCGTATAAAGGTTGTATCACTTTCTGTCAAGGGTTCTTCAGATAAGTCTGCAGTTGTACGTTTGAAATAATAGTTAATAAAGGTAATGTGGTCAAGATGCTCTGCAGTTCTTTTACAGAAGATCAGAGGTCAATCAATCTATTGGGGGGTTGTCTTCCTGATGAGTAATTAAGACAAATCAAGTGCCGAAAGAGGACAAACAGCCACAACCTGGCAACCCTACTGTTGTTCTTATTAAATGGCTCATAGCATAAGCAAATCATTAATCAACCAATAATATGCCATTAGTTACAATAAGCCTAAACCCTGTTGCAGTTTGTTATCAGTCCCATTGTCCACGGCACATTGTGCAGCATAGAAATGCTGTATTGTGGCACCATTATCATTGTGGCTCGGCCTGCATGTTATTGACATGGTACTGTGAGTTATTCTAAAACACCCAGGGCTATAATAATCATACATTGATCAAATCCTTTAGATATATCAATATATAATATACATATTATATTATATATAACATACAAGTAACAGCTGATTAATGTAAGTGTGTAGGTACAGTGAGAGGACATAATGAGGGTTTGATCACAGGCCCCATTATAATAATAGTCGGTTCAAAGGGCACAAGTCATGTCAAAGGGGTCTGGTTTAGGACCGTATATCTCTGAAATGTGTCCAGACCTCTGGGAGTGGTGCGCCAGCCTCAGGTGCCACAGCGCCCGGTTGAGATGCTGCTGCTCCTGCGCGCCTGCGCTCAGCGGGCCGTTGTTCAAATGATCCCCGTCGCTGCATCCAGCTGTGCCGGTCTCTGACGCGGAGGCGAGGTTGCAGAAGTGGTCAGCGAGGAACCCGATGGGATCGTCCGATCTGGCCTCCACCATCTTCAGGATGGCTCCGCGGAGCAGCTCTCCCACTCCAGCCTGCGACAGAAACTCCCTGTCGCTGACCGATTTGGTGGCTTTGCCCTCGGGCATCCCTGGAGGAGTAGCCCCGGACCGGCGCTTCTCCTTGTCCGCCATAGCTGATGACGTCCCGTGTCGCAGCAACGGCAGCGGAAGTGATTCAACACCGCTCGGGAGAGACAGGAAACGGTTTACGTAAGTCTATGTTTATTCATCCATATGGCTAGAAAATGTTGCAAAAATCATTGGATGATTTACAAAAAGCCATCCGATGATTTACAACAGCTGAAAGCCCCCAAACACAAAAGACGTGTTTCCACAAAATCAGTCCGCTCTGTCGTGCTGGTTGCTGGGGACGCTGTCTGCCGTGTGTGCGTGCGTCAAGTAGTTAGTTTGTTGCTGAAATAGCCAAATATCTGGCCACGATTTTACTGTGAAGTGTAACACATTGATTCAAGCATATGGAATAAGCACAAAACTGAAATGTGTTGTAGTACAAAGCCTACTCTCCAACACTTCTGGAGCAATTTGCTGCTTTCACCTGTTGGTAATCTAGCCTTATCCCACTCACCTGAAACCCAAATGTATTTTTTTTGTTTTTTTAATACTAGCACAGGTACAATAGGCCACCCAAGATTCACAACAAACCATTCTAATACTTTTTTGATAGCTTACTTTCAGGATGAGATATGTAGAAGCTATAGCCAGCTTTCGATGCTGTGCTGAAATACACAATTTAGTCAAATACACACTCACACACTGTCCAGTTTATGAGTTAGTTAGAGACTCCTCTGACTGATATCTGCTATTGATTAAAATGGCATTGGTCTTATATTCTTGTTTCTAATCACCATGTTTTATATGGTTTCATGTACTTGCTTTTGCAACAATAGCTATTTACCGTTCAGGCAAATAATGCTTATTTGAATTTTGATAGATGGCTTAATGGGAGCAGAGGAGTTAAAAAAAGACAAGCACAAATCCATCATATATGTTCGGTCCAAACAAGGTTTATTGTATATTAAAAAACCCAGGTTACTACAAAGTCTTCATCCCCATTTTTTCTAATTTAGCCTCAAACCAAAACACAAGGCAGTGATAAACAATAACACAAATAATGTGAAGAAGATACCGCTCATTCATCAAACAACAAACAAAGCATTTAACAGTTAAATAGAGCTGCACCACATGTGCTTATTTAATATTGACCTATTTCCAGTAACTATACAACAGTGTTTTACATGTGCATTGCTCACAAAGGACTCGTTGAATAACGACACTAGAACAAAAAAAAGATTACGTGGCTGATTCTACATATAAAAAAAACATTTGAACAAAATTGCCTGCTTTGACCAACGCTACGCTTTGTGGAGAGTAGTGTAGTTTATGGGCCTCTGCTGTTGATGCTCGGTAACTAAAGAGGCCAACGACATGTATGATAATCAAGTGTTGAAGCATCACACACTTCTTTTTTTTTTTAAATAGGCCAAGACTTGCTGAACTCTTGATTTTTAAATGTTAAATTTACTCTGCAAAACAGTGTTTTTGTCAATGATAGATTAATGAGATAGTTCAGGTATCAAGTTTACTATTGCGTAAAGTTAAAGTTCCACCTTGGGCTGTTGTGTTGCGTTTACAATCATAATGCATAAGTTGCATCGTCGACATGGATGCCATTTGTTAAAGGTGTATGGCTCCCGTTGGTGAGGGAACCCATTTTCAAAGCAGCCCCACTGCCATCGACGTAGGTTGGATGTGGAGGCAGGAAGTCTCTCTGCAGCTTGTGCTCCAGCAGCATATGGCTCTGAGGAGGCAGGCCGAGGCACGCTCTGAAAAAGAAAAGGAAGGAGACTGTTGTCAACTTCTGCCACCAATGACACACCTGCATGAAAGGCTTGAAAAGTCCTTCAAATTACAATTCTTCCGTTGAATGTGCATTCTTTGGGGAAAGTGTGTGGTAAACTAGGTTAAGAAACCCAAGCCTTGTCCCCCACCTCATGACGTTTTCTATGCAGGCCCTCTGGCGGAAGAAGGAGTTGATGACCGGTGCCCCAGGTGGGACCAGGGGGGCCTTGCAGAGGAAGGAGAGCAGTGCTAAGACACTGTGGAAGGACTGGAAGTCCTCCTCCCCCTGGGGTCGGATAGCAATGCGCTGACAAAGCTCTGTCAGGATCACCAGGTCCAGGATGATTGGGGTGGCTAGCAGAGAGTCCTGTTGCAAAGACAGAAAGATGAGAATGTGTTATAGAGTGAGAAGGTTATGGCCAACCCACATTAATTAATGCATGGAAAACACAATGCAGTTCCTTGTACATGCAGGAATCGCATTTAAACAATACCAGTGTCTTTTTCTAATACGACCACTAGGAGTCGCCAAATCAAAACTTTTCAAATTCGACACATGAAAGGCTTTTAATGCAAACGATAGTGATTTCATGTGTAGGAATGGTGGTGGACTTAAGCAGCTAGGCCAGTGAAACATGAAACAACTGCATCAATGACCTGAAGAAGTCTCTTTAAATGAGCCTCGGCACTAAGAAGGATGAACAGTAAGCTCTGGCACGCTCGAGCCTCTTCCTCCACCACTACTACTACTGTCAGATGAAGAAGAAGAAGAAGAAGAAGAGATCTGAACGTTGTGTTTAACAAGCAATTAGCAGTTTGGACTCTGGAAATAGTTCTAATCTGCTAGATTTGCCTTTTTCAGCCGCATGTTTCACAGAACTAGATGTAGTGACCACTGACCTCACAGGTGTTGTGCAGAGCGATAGTATTGGTCCCTCCCATCATGATTTCAGAAGTGTATTCATCCATGGCCCGCTTGCTGTCTCCCAAACAGGGAACATACTTAATCACGACCTGAAATGACAGCACAGAGACAGTTTCAAACATCTGACAAGTTGTTGTCAGTAAACATCAATGTGTATCTCATCATCCGGCCGTGTGTGAGTCACTCACACAGTGGTCAGGTTTTTCTCCAGGCTGGTACAATATGGAGTTTGACTTCACCATGTCATCCACCACGTTGCTCTTGGAGATCTCTTTAGAGCGAAACTGCTGAGGAGCCGACAGGTTCTTCCCATCATTGTTGCCAAGATGATTGTAGCTGACGATGGCGGTCGGCTGTCGAGGAAACTTATTCAATCATTGTATCAGGGCGTTTTGTTTTTCATACAGGTTTATAGTGGCTTACTCTACTGTCAGAAGTACATAGAATATAAAAACATGTTAATGTCATCATATATCAAGGCTTTGCTCGTTTGTTCCTATAATGTTGGGATAGCAGTTTGACTGAAGTATTTTCACCCCGGTGAGACGTACCTTGAATCCAGTGTTTTAATCATTGCTCTGAGCCCGTCTTTCTCGACTGTCGGGACCATGTCCTTGCACAGATGGATCGTTATTGCGTTCGTAATGTCGCTGCACCGCTTGCTTTTCTTGTCATATGCTGCCTCGAGCAAATGACTCTTCAAGCGATGTCTGACCCACTCGCGTTAACGTTACTGGTTGACGGCCTCGAATCCGACGGCCGTCATCGCACTCTTGATATTCCAACACATGTTTTCTGCTGAGGTGATGGGGTAAGTTGCTCGTGTTACCATCAGCTGCAACAGCAGTGGCTGGACAAACTCGCAAAACATCGAATTTTTTAAAACCAAAAAACACTTCCAAACAGCAGACCCAGCTCCTCTCTTGGGCACAGACTATCAGTGCATCTCCGGTCTGTCTTTGTTCATCCTGCATCGCTCTGTTCTGTTCTCTAATGTAACGTTAATGTAGAGACGGAGCCTCTCCCAGCTGTTAGCAGACTGTTGTGCTAGCGGGCTAGCTGTACCCAGCATGCCGTTCGGTGGTGAAACTTTATAAATGTACAATTATTAGTGTTACAATTTGTTTATTTGTCACAAACTGTTGTGTCGTGGTGTTCTACCCTGTTAAAGAGCGTTAGTTGTGGGTTATTAATTGTTGTGTTATAAAGTTATAACCACGATTAGAGGTCCTTCTCAATACAGTTAAACCAACTAGCGCCGACTGTAGCGCTCCTAGCGGCGAACAATATATTTTGCCGCCTGTTGAAGAGTGACAGCAGTTGTTTCGTATTCATATTCATATCATACGAGAAATTAAAACCGGTATACCGGTTTGGTAAGTTTGAAGTTGTCATATTTTCTGGTAGGACCATCACATTGTTGCTCTTCCTCTTTTTTTCCCCCGGTTATGTTAATCCTTACACGAACCAAGGGTTTACGTTTAAAGGCAGACACTGCCACACTCTTATAGTCGGTCATAAGTGATGATTAAGAGGGATTATTTTGAGTCTATACTTTATTTTTTTTTGGAAAATAATCCTAATTCTGCCTATAAAATATTTGATCCCTATAAGTGTAAAAAGCAGTGGTTTATGAGACCAGTATCATTTGATCCAGTTAAGGACAATAGATGACAATTTCTCACATTAATGGATTCTCACTTTAATTCTTGTCTTAGATTTCAGTGTTCTTAGCTTTTCTAGTATACTATAACCATGTTAGTAGTGATTCAGTGTGGTTAGTATCAGACCGGTACCATCTATCTGTGCAGGGGCGGGCTGGCCATCGGGGATACCCGGGATTCGGTAGGCCGGCGGGGTCTGGGCCGGTCCAATACCGGACCACCTCCATCATCAACCGGCCCTCGCTCTGAGATCGCCGACCCCGACTGAATTCTATGCTTCACAGAACACGTTAAATTTTCTCCAATACTTAAAGCTCATAGTCACTGACGAAGATTTATACTACTCCTCGCGATCTGTATTCACACTCGTGGTTTCCATCTGCGAGCCGGCGCAACACCCCTGTACACACACACACACACACAATCACACACCCAGAATGCAATCTGCCCCAAAGATGCTTTAATGCTGATTAAAGATATAAATGAGTGAAATACAATTTAGCCAATCAGCGTCCTCAAATAGATTCAGCGCCGGCGCCGGCATTCTGGTCGATAGTAGTTCACGGAGCGTCTCTGATCAGAACTACAGACAAGCCGCCTAAACCCCGCCTCTTCACATTTAGAATGCCACATATAGATAGTGTAAGAAATTTGAGCATAGAACTGTGTGTTTAGTAGATATAATGAAAGTGTTTAATAATTCATAATTAAGAATTCATAATTAGTCATAATCATAAGTGTATTGGGAATGCATAATTAAGATAAACATAAAGTGTTTTAGGATTAGTAGCTAAAAGACATGAAGCTTCTGCCAAGTTGCAGAAGTTTAACGTTTATACTGAAGGATTATCATAGAGGGATTAAACCATAACTGACGGTCATTGAATGTGTTAGTAAACTCAGGGACAGAAAGCCAGACAGACAGAATACACTCCTGGAAGTTAGCCAATAGGAATTGGGATAAACGGAAGAGGAGGTGTTTCGAACGGATGTGGGTGGTTTAATTTAAAGTCTTTTTCTCTCTCACGTGATGGCTCTCAGAGGACCGACGGGTTTTATACCTGAGGAGCTGAGTTGAGTTTTTTGCAAACGGGTTTTATTGATTTAATATTTCATGGAAATAGTGTACTTCACTGTAAATACTGTACTTGCATCAGTGGGATTAAATTCCTTTTAATTGTAAACCAGTTTTGGTAGATTTATTGTTGCAGCGTGTCGACTGTACAAAGCAGCCGGACACGTGCTCTGGCCTCCTCGCTGTGGAACAGACTCAAACGTCCACAATAGTGACATATCTGCTATATGTTATCCTTCCACAATTAATTCTAGATCACTACAGCCTTTTATGTAGATATTTTTTTATTTATGTTTTTATTTATCATATTACTGTTATTTTATTTTGGGGGGGGGGGGGGGGGATTAGTAATGTAATACCGATTTATCAGCAGCATTAACTAAGGTACCACACTTACCTTATTGCTCTCTTGAGTGAAGCGGACTAAGAGTTTGGACTTCCACGCTTCAGGCGACATCCTGCCAGCAACGAGGGGTTTTCTTTCATTTCATTTTTCCAAATTGTGTGTGTTGCGAACTTGAATTAAAGGTAACCTGAATATAGTTAGATTGTATCATTTCCTGTTAAAGGGAATTATTACGGTAACCCTCAAGTTATTAAAGGGAAATATAAAACAGCCCTACCTAGAACATGTGCACCAGCGCCACTGCGTATAACCATCTGATACTATCCCAGAGTTCAGCATATTCATCTAGCAAACTATACCGGAGTGTTACAACAGCCAGTATCATTTTATTCAATGTGTCCATCTGGGCAAATTGGTGGATCCAAATGTTAAAAAAAAACAACATATGATGTAATTTCTTTGTAATCATCCAAAATAATGTTAAGTGTATGGGTATTTTTCCAAGTAGGCCACTGACTGGTCGATACGTGCGATGCATTGAGTGGGCAACGCGCCGTGTATTGAGTGGGCCGGTCTGACAGTAACTCCCGGGCCACTTTTTTCCCCCAGTCCGCTCCTGTATCTGTGTGTCCATTTTCTCACCTTGATACCCGAGCTGACCAGGAAGTCCACCAGCACCGACTTAATCTTGGTCTGACCGGATTTGAAGTCATCTCCTCCGATGAACACCCCATGCTGCACGGCCAGCTCGACGGCCCCCGGTACAAAGGTGTTCTGCGGAGAACCGTTGATGAAGGCACAACCCTCCAGTATGCTGGCCACTGCAAACAGAGTGGAGGGAGAGACCTCTGCTGCTCCATCCTAATGGATGTAGTAAACAGATTATAACCGTTACTGAGTGCATCATCATATTCCAGCATGACTCACATTTCCCCGAGACCCTCTTCACATCATCTCCATAACACAACTTCATTGTCAACTTCATGCCCATCTAAAATTGAGCTGTTCGCTGAAGATCACAAGGCTGTGAAATAGACTATTGCTGAAGACGGGAGATAAAATATAAACTCACCCGTGAGGGGAAAATCATAATTTTCTTCCCCTGATCCGATATAAAAAGGAATAGCTGACTCATTATGGAAATTCATCTACAAATCCACAGTGAAGTGTTAGGAGAGCTAATCTTCTCATCCTCTAAGCTTTATGAATCTCTAAGCGGATGGAGGATTACCGTTTGGTCCTCGGCATTAGGAGGAAATTAAAGTCGAAGTCATGACTACTGGCCACCATCACAGTTTAGGATGGTTTGTAGGACAAGTAAAAGTTAATTATCATACCGAGTCTCTACTGAAACCAATTTAAGGATTTGTGTCTTGAGAGCTTGCATTTTAAAGCTACGTTTCATGAATCTGTACGTTTTCCAAACAAACTCTGTTCTCGGCTCCTGCTCTCACCTGGATTGCAGCGAGCAGGTTCTTTGCCTCGTCGTTGACCCCTGGTATGATATCAGAGAAGCGCTCGGTGTTGGCGGTCCACACCACAATGACTTTGTCCACACCACTCGACTGATGGAACTCCCTTATGTCAGCTCTTATCTGCTCCACCTGGAAGACAATTTACTCTTTTAAGCCAGATTAAAATGACACATGAAGCAAAATGAATTTGAAGTGAAATATATTACATTACAGTCATTTAGCCGACGCTTCTATCCAAATCGACTTACAATCAGATTCTATCACAACGTAGGCACAGCTACGGGAGCAATTTGGGGTTAAGTGTCTTGCTCAAGGACACATCGACGTGCAACTAGCGGAGCCGGGGATCGAACCGCCGATCCTCTGATTGAAGGATGGCCCTGCTCTCCACTTAGCCACAGTCGCCCGCCTATGGATATATGGAGCAGAGACTCCGGCCCTCTTAAACCTGCTGCTCAGGAGACCAAGTGTTACCTGCTCCGCCATGCTTCCAGTGAGGACGTTGTCCGCCCGACTCTCTTGGTTTGCAGCGATGAATTCTGGGATATAGATGGACGGTCTGGGCTTCATGCGGCTCAACTGTGGCCGCAGCTGCTCTTGCAACGACCACTCGAGCACCTGAGCTCTCTCCATCGCTCTGCCAAGATCCATTGAAGAGATATCCCAACCTAAAAACACAAATATATATATATAAATCATTTTCCAGAAAAGGGCAGAGGCTGACCTATGCGGGTCAACACTTTCATCTTATAATAGACTACAGCAGCTCTATAAACAGCTTGCCTGTTAAAGCTCTTCCCTTATGAAGTGTCAGACTAGACTGAGGACACCATACTGGAGCACATCTCTGACCATCTTCACCTCATGGAGAGGCTCTCCTAGAAGCTGCCCTGGGGTCAGATTTCCCTGCCATTTACACTGCTGTTAACAGCTCACTTGCGCTATTATATTACACACACACTTCTCCGTTTCTGTATCAGAGGTTAGGGTTCGAGCAAAGTATCTGCAACTGTCCGTACCGTCAAAGACTATGTCATTAGGGTGCACCATGGGTAGGAGGTCACAGATGGGCACATTGACCTCGCCCTCGGGTCCTGAACCCAGACAAGCAGTAGACGCCTGCAGGAGGGAGCCAAAGTAGTTTGCTTTCTGCAGAATGTGGGAGAAAGAGAAGAGAAAAACACAGATTTCATTCCCTCTACAGACTTTTTTTCTGGTGTGTTTAAGGTTTATTATAACTGAATTAAATCCTTTGAACCAGAGAAAAATGTCAAAAATGGAAATCACAGGAAGCAGCTCATAGAGGTAACAATGTATGCCCATATAAGGAGATATCCCCAAGACCAGAGTTTGTTAAGAAGGGCTTAACTCTCTACTGAACAGGTCAGCATAACCAGCTTATAATGAGTCTTACCACTGTATCGGGGAAATATAGTAGGCTACATTTATAAAACAGGACAAGCAGGTTCTCTCTTTGCTCCCTAGTGCCATTATGGTCTGGTAGTAAAGAGTAACGTAAACATTTGTTGTTTTTCTGCACTATACTGAAATGAATGTAAACTGTGAATGTAAATGTTTAAAAGCACTCCTAGTGGTGGATATTCTGTCACAATATGTTTACTTGTAGAAGTTTTAAACCAAAAAGTACAGTCATTGAATGTATTAAGTGTCTGTGAGAGAAGAGTTTCCAGGTCATGACTAAATAAGGTAATGAGTGCAGTCTGTGCCAAGAGCGGGGGATGGTGAACGCTGGCTGCAAAGAGGGGTGTCGTACCAGACCAAGGGGTCATAGGCCAGGAGGAGCTTATCGGATGATCGATGTGGTGAAGAATGTGAAACATGAGACTTTTCAGTGGCCCAATCCCAACGTCCCCCCCCTTACGGACTCACGGACTTTGAGGCGCGCTCCCACGAAGTCCGTGAGGGTTTAGGGCTGTCCCACTGTCAAATCGTCAAGTGTTTGAGGCTCTCTTGCAGACATTTTGAGCCCTTTCCGAAAGTCAGCATGGTATGCTGACTTGGCCTCAGGGAATTACCCACAAATCATTGCAATGTGACGTGAAACACGGGGTAACCAGCGGACGCATGGAGACATTAAAAAAAAAAAAAGGTAAACAAAGAGGACGGATCACGCGGCTTTTCCTCCAGTGTTTGTGTCACTCACCTTCACGCCAGTCTTGGTTGTCCAGGTGAGGCCCAGCTTGTTGGCCAGTACAGCTGCAGTCACTGTGGTCCCATTGTTGCCTCCCCAGCCCACCAGCATCACACCCAGCTTGGGCACATTTCTCTCTGTGCGAAATGTCATCTCGGTGGTGCGGGGGGTCACCTGTTCCCCAATAAGGAGCAGAATTAGAAGGACACTGTACAAATGACACACCCAGATGCATATACTGTACACACAGAAATGTCAGAAAGGTCCACGTACTGTTATTTTGTTCCCATCTCTGTGAACTGATGTGGTCTCGTAGGGATACTGAGACACAATGTGTGTATCTGTGTACTTCACATTAGGGCTGTTGATTTGAACGTTGACAGACATGGCTGTAGTCTGCGAAGAGAGAAACAAAGAACACTCATCACATATTAGATGACGGTAGGGAAACGGTCTTGAGCTATGTGGTATGACACAGACTCCATACCAATGTCAACACTCACCCAATCACTGACTTTGAGGTACATGATAAAAGTAAATGTTTTATCAAGGTAACGTGATATGTTGCCGCAAAGTGCTGTCCCAGATACATTTACACAATTCCAAGCACTTCCTTGAATTGAGAGACGCCACAACTAACTACAACAAACATCCGCTTCCGGCCACGTTAACAATGACCCGCCCTGCTCAGTCACTGGCTCCTCGTGATACATGCCGAAACCTAACGACTTCAAGCAAAGAAGGTAACGAGTATTAGCCAATCAGAGACAGAGTAAGGCGGGTCACAGCACGTTTCCTGGTTTAGCTATCCCGGCATGAACAAGTACGAGGCAGCGAGTGTGACTATAGGCAGTGGCAAGCGTCAGTCAGGTGTCACAGCAGTGGCAAGCGAGCAGCACTCGTTCGGGAGCCGCATTACCTGAGTGTTGTTACAATTGGATTTTCTGCACACACAAAAATGACTTTGATTTTGAACTTTATTGCATCGAACAATCCACAGATTAATCAAAAAGTTAATTATTGCTGTGTACATGGATTAATATTAAATCGCATGTCGTCAACTATTGTTGCTAACATACTCCCATCGGCCCACATTTATTTATTTATTTATTTATAAGAAGCTACGCTATGCAGAGCTTGCAGCAGAAGCAAAGCAGCGTGGCTGGAACACAAAAAAAAACTGTCGAGTTGAAGTGGGATGCAGAGGATTTGTGGCTTCTTCGACCATCACTGTTGAAAGAGCTGGGAAGTCACGTCAGGCTCTGCGGCAGACCATCAAGGCAGTCTCAGAGGCGGCTGAAAGAAGCAGCCAGTGGATTTGGATCAAGCGGAATGGCCCATGCTGTGCTCCAAATATGTCAGCATAACCCACTTGAGATTCCCCACCTGTTAACCAGTCTCAATGTTGTCAATTTCGGAGACAGCTCGGCACGGCACACAAGCTGAGGGCTGATCATCCCGCAGCTGGCCGCCCTTGGGGAGGGTGTATGGTGTTGAAAGGCCTCAATGACACAATTGAACATTACTGATGTGTTCTGGGCTCAACTGTCCCAAAATTCTACAAGCTAAACCAAACCAAGACCATTTTCAGACATTTTTGGAGTGGACTTTTTATTTAATAGATATACTTTTAAATGACAATAAAACATGATTTATTTTCATTATTTTTAGCGGATTGTTGTAAATGACTACATTAATACTTTGCAGTTAAATATTTAACATTTCTTCAAACACGAAAAAAAATAAGTAATTAACACTTTGATGAACACGTCAGGACATCTTATTTTTGTCACTGTTGAGTCCAGAACCTCTCGGTACTGTGGAACACCGCATGCCTCCCAGCCGTGCCAAAAAACTGTTCCAAGTTATGATCAAAAGTATTTAATATTTAACAGAAGCTAAAACAGTTACAAACTGAATTACTATCAAATGAAATTCCCCCACACAGTCCAGCTCAGCTAGTTAGCTTCCCAGAGGTCCCAAGTGACCTGATTCTTGTCCTGAAAAACCAGTGTCTTATCAACCAAATGTCTATCAGCTCAGTGATTGGCTGACATTCTTCGGACTCGTCCTGCCCTTTGACCTGCTAGTCAGCTGTCCAGGCTCCTCTCTGTCAACTTCGTGTTGACGATGTCTCTGATCCTATCTACATATATGACAGTGGTCGTCAATCTGAAAAGCTTGTCTCAAATCCTTATCTCTCCCCGTCTCAAAACACTCAATCTACATGTGACTATACTTTTAGTTTAATACATTCAATGATTATGTTTTAAGACCTCTACAAGTAAACTTATTGCAGACATATAATATCCTCGATCAGTAAACATATAATACATTCCATAAGTAAATATATTGTGACATTTTAACATATTTTGACATTTAATAACCACCACTAGGGGGTGCTATTGAGCATACCAACAATGCATTTAATATTTAAATTCCTCACATCACCCTCACAGGCAATTCAGTATAATATATATATATATATATATATATATATATATATATATATATATATATATATATATATATATACATACATACATCAAATAAAATACAATGTTTATTTATTGAGATGCCCCTATGGACCTTGTTATAAGAGGTAAAGATCAAGAGAAGTAAACATGAAGTGTAATTAGGAATACTGATGTGAAAGTAAGCTGTGATGGGTTTTCATTTAACATCTCAATTATATGTTGATGCCTCCATGACCAAGTTAAGCAGATGAGACTGAGGACAACTATGTAGAAGAAAAGATGTTCACTTTGCCTAATACAGAGTGCTTACAGAGTTCTCCATGTGTGTCATGGTGTTCTCATGTTTCCTTACTTCCTCATCCCTCACTCCTGTAACTGTCCGTGCTGGATCTGTCCCCGTTGTTTTAAAAATCTAAATAAGTTATTAGCCTCACTGCATCCAGCTAGCCAAACCTATCTGGTGTACAGCTGCTAGAAAAGCTACGCATGTACGACTTTGGCCCCAAGGTGAATCTATTTGAGGATGCTGATTGGCTAAATTGTAGGTCACTCATTTACATCTTTAATCAGCAATTGGCTAAACAGATTCATAGACCCGCCTCTTGTGGGCCATTTCTCCAAGACATGCAGACAGGCGGAGAGGACGTGTGGGAAAAGCATATATTTTGCGCAGATATCCTATTTTACAAATATTACTGGGTACATTCCATATTTCAAAAACACAAATATTGACAATTTGTATATATATTTTTTGTGGCTCAAGGAAGGGCGCTTAAGGTGGGGCCACGCCCCCCTCTATTGGCCAGCCGCCACATATATATTCAAGAAGCCTAGTAGTAGAAACAATGTATCTGTGGAGTCAACAACTGTCAAATCAAATAAAGAAAGTACACATCAATTATATTTTAAAATACAATATATAATAAAGTTTTCAAATTTAACTGGATGGATTATGAACACATAAATACATGTTCTCTCATTTCAAGTAAAATAAGGGCTCCATCTAAAACTAAAATACAATTTTTTTTTGAAAAGCTTGCATCGTGAAAGAAAGTGCTTGATTTTAGAAAAATGAATGAATAGGAAAAAGGGAAAGTGTGGCTGGTGTGAGAAATCTATGTTTAAAAGCGCTCCTAGCGATGGATATTATGCGTCACAATATATTTACTTGTAGAAGTTTTAGACCAAGAGAAAGGTCACTGAATGTATTGTGCACTGTGAGAGAAACCAGAGACTTTATGACACCACTCTAATAAGGTAATAAATTCTTCAACAGGAACTAAACAGTCTTCAGAGAGAGGGGAATGTTGCTGAAATGTTTCTGAGCACAGACTTCAAGAAGGGGAGAGGAATTGGTCAAGGCGTGACCGACTGAAGTCCGAAGGGTTCAGCCAGTCACTGAGCTGATCAATGTGGTGAAGAATGTGTAATACGAGACATTTCAGAGACTCTGGAGGGACAGAGGAGCAGAGGGAGGGGAGGGGGGGGGGGGGATCCTCCCCCTCCCCTCTGCTCATTTTCCTTGATGAGAAATTTTGAGGATAACACTAGTGTGAACTTTTTTCTTCTCTTTTGTTAAATCCATTTCACATCATAACGGTCTCAGTGAACTTTACAAGAAACAATCTCTACACATCTCAACATCTTGCCCTCAGTTCCGATTGGAGTGTTTGGTCTAAAGATGTGCGTATATGGTCTCAGTATTATTGTATCTGAACATATGCGACAGAGTGGTTGAGTAGCGCCAGCAGGAAGAATGAACAAATAAGAATAGGTCCATCCTTTGTTAAAAGCTCTGTTTTCGCGGTCCACTTTTCTCTTTTTAGAACACGCCATGTGAAATTGCTTCTCCGACTCACTTATCTCATGCTCCAAGTCTCACCGGCCTGTGTTCAAATCTCACTCGACTCTAACTGCGTTTCAGAATAGAGATATTCGATTTGCTGAGTAGCGTCACGTGAGATGATATACAATGCATTTAATTGGTCGGTGTGTTTCCTGGACTGATGAACAAGTGCCGTAACGGCTGGAAAAGCTGTGCAGGTTAACTCCGCCAAAATGTATAATTCTTAATTATCCATCAGTTATACGTCTGAGTCCGGATCGCCTGGACTAGCCACTGCGGTGCCAGCGCCACAAGGAGGATCTCGGCCTTGCTAGATAAAGTACCATTTCGTGACTCCCTAGCCGACAACAACTTAATAGTTTCCCAGCAATCCCTGTCAGACCACCTTGGGCTATTTCTGAGGTATAAACACAGGTAATATGTCAATAAATGTATGACAACAAACACGGAAACACTCACCACAAATATGTCAGAATTTGCCTTCGCAGTAGCCCTGGGTTGTCTCGTGGACAGTTTAACGAAAGTCCCCGTTGTCTTTAAAAATGCCGGGTAGAATCCAACCACTGCCTTCAAATTACTTTTCTCCGTTTTACGATGTATTCAATGCAAGTGCCAATCAGACTGCTCCGTGCCCTTATATAACACGGAAATATGAAGAGAGCTTGAAAACCGCGTGCACAATGTCTGAAAATGGCAGAGGGGTGGGTCTTTGTCAATATGCGTAACGTTACGTGTTCTTGTGTACTTAGGAAACGTCATCAGTCTCAGCCCAAGTACTGTTCCAATTCAAAGTTCGCATCGAGCCAAGCACGGTACAAAATGCCCGGATGTGGCTTGCTCCGCCCATTTTACCGGGGATGCATCGGAGATGACTTGTCTGTACTTGGGACAGCCAAATATCCCAGAATGCATTTTGCACCAACAACCGGAAACAAGGACACAAATGGAAGTTGAAACTTTCGTAATACTACTGTTGTTAAGTCACGGAAAGTAATTTTAGGATGTTTTTAGGCGATAAGTTAGTTGCATCAAATATGTGGGCGGTTTGTCAAGATTCAGCCGATTTACAAATCTGCTCCAACGATTTCGGAGATGTGAGGTGTTGCTAGCGGGACCGGCAGTAAACCAGCAGCGGGGGCTCAGCGCTCATGTTACCCGCCTAGAACTGCCTGATCTCGGCAGTAAACCCCGCCAGCACCGGGGGCTCAGCGCTCACGGTGCCCGCCTAGAACAGCCTGATCTCAGCGAGTCTTTTTGAAACTTGCCGCTGGTATTGACGTCTCTGTAGCGTTTTCCTCGTCGGCAAACCATACAGCAATCCGGATCTGATCTCTATATTATATCTATATATAGATATATAATATAATATAATACACTTGTATAATAATATTACATTTTTTATTTTAAATGAAAACAAAAAAGCAGGGTTGTCATGTTTAGTTTGATTGTAAAAATACTTTACAGAAAAATAAAAACGGATTAAACTCATTAGCAAGACCAGCTGAGGTGGTGATGTCATCAAGTAAGCTGCTGTTCCAATTGTCCATACTGTGGTCTCTGTACTTGGAGTCCAGACTCTAAAAGTAGACAAGTCCGTACTTGTGTACCGGTACTTGGGTGTTGAGAAAGGCGGTGTGTGCTGTTGCGCAGTGTGTGATAGAAAATGTCATTGTGCTGTATAATGTTCTACTGTGACTTGATTATATGCTTTATTCTATGTTTTACTTACGTTTATGTTATGTCTATCTTTTGCACAGCTGGTTCTGGCTGTTGGTTATTACTGAGCCGATTACGTGTTTCATCAAATTTATAAATAACGGTAAAATTATTTGATCAATTGAAAAAAAAAAAAAATGAAAAAACTACTTTCAACAGAATGCGTAGCCAAGGCATTGCACAGAGCGCACCACAGGATCCACAGTAAACCACAGGATCTATAGATTAGGATCTGTAGTAAATGTTTTGTTTTAGGTACGATTGTGAAATGTGTAGATTCGAAACAATCCAGATGTCTTGGAGAAACACACCTCTCTCCATCTCACAGACAATGCATTCACTCTGTGTGATGATGTGGCTACGCATTCTGTTTTTCGTATTTTTTTTCAACCCCCGAGGTCAACCCCATATCAGGGCCCAATTTTCTCGAACCCCCGAGTTGATATCAACATGCACCTCATGACAGATTAAATGTGCCTTTCCCTGACTTTTACCAAATGAAAAACAGAGTATATTTCTTCTCTAGAATTCTTTTAGACATATTGCCTGAAGGCTTCACCCTGAGCCTGCCCTCCTCTGGTCCATCAGAGCGAGTCTAACCAGATACTGAGCTGATTGCGTGGAAGATGACCTCTACATTCCTCTGAGAAAATGATTGGATCTTTGACGTGTGTTGTAATAGAGAGATTCGATAAAGAGATGTTCATGGGGCAATTTTGGGAAAATAAACAATATCACTCACATGACAAAATGGACACATGACAAAAGTCGTAATTGCTCTACTTCAGTAGGATATTTCTGCTTTAGGTAAAATATGCTATTTGACCAGGGCCCAATTCAGCAGGTCAGACAGAGCTATATTTACTGCAACAAACCTTTAATTCTCTTCTAGGCTTTTGAGTTTTGTTATCCTAAAATGATATATTATGAAGTGACTGTACCCAAAACATATAAAAGGTTTGGCAGATTGATTCGTGAATGTGGGTTTGAATGACAGACTTTAGCTGAGATAAGTCATATTAGCATGTAAAATATTTTGTATATATATTCACAAATCACCCAACTGGTTGATACACATGCCCTCTTGCCTATAAACCCATATCTTTTAACTCCAGCTCCAGTTTGTAATGCAGGCTTTTTGTTAAAAGGTTAAAGGTTAAAAGGGTACTTTTCTCAGACTTAGAAGCTCCCTCCAGACACCACAGAGGACATCAAACAACTGTTTGCAGTGTGCTACTTCTTAAGTACTTAAAAATAAAATCTAGAGCTGCAACTAACAATTGTTTTCACAACTGATTAATCTTACATTTATTTTCAATCACATAAATTAATTGATCTTTTGGTGTATGAATTGTAAAAAAAAACAACGCCTCCCGCAAGTTCCCAGAGCCCCATATACACATTGCTTGTTTTGTCCGAATAGCAAAAAACAAATATATATTTAAAATACTATAATATTAGAAAAAAATGAGCTTCTCACATTTGAGAGGCTGAAAACAGAATATTCAACATTTTTCCATGAAAAATGAATAATTTATCAATTAACAGACATATATGTAAGTTACCTACATATATTGGCCAAATAAAACATGGGTATATTTTTTTGTAAAATGGACTGTTAGACCCAGGGACTCTAAAAAAGAATACAGTAACAGAAAGGTAACTATTTTATACGACTTTCCAGTCACTATATCCATCCGCCCTCTGATTGGAGGACGTATGTTTACGTAGCAACGTATATACCTTCCGGACCGGAAGATGACGCTCTGGCCAGTCCTAAAAAACTTCCGCCTTAACTTGTAAAGAAAACATAGCAGCTAAAAGGCAATCGACGGCGTAACCAACCGATTTAAGAAGTCAGACCACAGGTAGATACAAGTACACATTGGACACGCATATACCGACTTACACACAGGTTTCAAAGCAGTTTGTTGACGCGTGTTTAGCTCATCAGCAAAAAATCTCCAATTTACTGTAGCTAGCACGTAAGCTACGCTGTTAACTGCTAGCAGTTTGCTATCATCAATTTGGTCGGCCATAGGCCTCAATTGAGTCTCTTTACGGTTAGATCGCGATCAATTTGTCACTCTACACAGCACGTTATTGTTCTGACAATTGATTTTGATAATGTATTGCATTAAATAAAACTCCAAACGTTAGTTAACGTCACACCAGCTACTTTGTTAGCTACGTATACTTAGCCGTCTAGCTAGTCAACTTAGCCTGCCAGTTAGCCAGCCATCGCGTCAGACACTGTAGCTAACGAACAGTAATCTAACTGTACATCTTATAAGACAGGTCAGGAATGACACAAGTACACAGTAAAGCTAGTCAAATACCCAAATGCTTACAATCTAGTTAACAAGAGCTAACAACTAAAAGCAGAGTTGCACTGCCAACTATTTCTCGGTCAGTAATGTTTTCTTGTTCTTTAAATTGGCCTAAATAGATATTCAAAACAGATAGGAAGGAGGACTTGCTTGCAATAACTGCTTGTTTCCTTAATCTTTAGTTGATGTAATCGAATAACTACACATTTAAGTTGCTGTTTGGTCACATTGGCCTTGCTGTCACCAGCAAGGTAACACATAACTGTGCCACTCCCCTAAACCAATCACCAAGGCACATATTCCTGCTTATTAGAAAGATACGTAAAGTTTTACGAGGTTAGATATAAAGTGTTGGTTGGTATCAGTTACACGGGATATGTTAGCTGATAAGCAACAAGAAATTAACAGTAGGGAAATGCTATAAATTGTATGTTTAAGGGAACACAGATTCATGACTGTCATGGTTTGTCCATCAAAGAGTGTTTATGTTTATAACTGTGTAATAACCTGCTCAGTGCATACAGATCCTGCCTAAACTCCCTGCGTGGAAGTCAAAGTATAATTAGTTTTGGCACGCAACATGAAGCCAGGGATCGATGTGCCACTAGTCAGCAGCCATCTGTGACTGTATGAATGTAACTGATAGCTGAAACACTGAATTTCATCATGACACTGCAGAAGGAGCTGTATGTCATGTGGATTGTTTACATCATAGCCAGTACTCGATCCATTTCATCAAGTCAGGATCAGCGGCAATACTAAAACAGTTGATCAAATCAGTGCGTTCCCACTAATAACCAAATTTAAAAAAAGAACCTTCTTAGAATACACTGTACCACCTAAATAGTCAATGTCTTGCCATATAGTCAAACTAAGCTTAATCAGTACCCCGCTGTTTTCTTTCAATTTCTTTTCTCCAGACTCTTGCCAATCTGGAGCGTGTGTGGTTTTCAGAGTGTGTGTGAGTGGGTGAGTGTATGTGTGAGTGTGTGTGAGCTGCAGTTTCCTCCCTACCTTTTCACCAAGAGCTGCTCCTCTCCTGGAGGATGACAATGGAGGAGATGAAGAATGAAGCGGAGACAAACTCCATGGTATCCATGACTCTGTACGCCGTGATGTACCCGGTTTTCAACGAGGTAAAACATCTAATGCTGTCAGCAGTCACCTTTCAATATGTTATGATATTATTTAAAATATATATAAATACACAGACTGATTATAGTTAAGTTACATTTGTGTTAGACTGATAAAAAAGGAGAAACAACTAGAAGTGCAACTGATAAATGCTGAAACAACTCCAGCCTGTCCAGAGTTGGCTGTGATAACGTGTGTTTTCTCTTTTTTTTGTTTCATTAGCTGGAGAGGATCAACCTTTCAGCAGCTCAGACGCTCAGAGCAGCCTTCATAAAGGTACAGCTATGCATGGATCATGACCTGACACATAACAACACAACAGTATCATTCCCATGACCCATCACATTTTCCTGTCATAATATATTTGGTTTATATTTAGACTGCTTCCCAGTTCCCCACTTCTCTTTTTTTAAAAACACATTGAATTTAAAATGTATCTGATGTTCTTCCTCAAGGACACTGACGTGAACGAATCGGGACTGCAGCTAGCGATTATTCTCATTCTCGACTGTTTTGCTGATTATTTTTTTGATTCATTGTTTTAATTATGAATTAGCACAAATATTAAGAAACACCCATTTGAATTTCCAAGAGCCTTATGTGATGTTATCACATGTTTTGTCTCAACAACACGTTGAGAGATCTTACCACTTAGTTTGGTGAGTTCAATGTTATCGTATCCAACAGAATTGATGGCTGGAGGTATATAAAACCCACGTTTTAATAAAGCGTTGTTCTGTGTTCCTATATTTCCTCTCACTGGTGGGAGCCACGCTGTTGCTGCCGATTCACCAGCGAATCGCTGTGAAAGACGCAATCGTTAATCAACCTCCAGCTGAGACATTCTGTTATCACATCAACTCCTTGTTAGTCTCGTGCCTTCTATGCCTCCTCAACACAGTGAAGATACAGAGAGGGCCCAAAACATACAGACATTGGCCTTTTTCTAGAAGAGTTAAAGGAGACATTTGTGAAGCCCTAGGACATGGTTTGATTAGTTATTAGCAATGTAGAAACTGTTAGGTTTATATGAAGTTCATTATGCTTAAGCATCTCCATGCACATGATTGTAATTGAATCAGATGAGACTTTCTTAATGTCTTGATCCTCTTTTTTTTTTTCTATCTATCTATACCCTGCTGTGATTGCACTGGAATAATAAAAGCACATAGATTACCTCTGTGCTGCTGCTGATGAGCAGCAGCGTTCAACGCAAGCACAGATTAAATATTAATGAAGGAGAAGCGGCTTTGTCTTTATGAGATGTGATCACCGTACAGCTGTTTTACCGGGACACGTGTGCGCCTTTTGTTCACTCGTCTCACTGAATGACCTCGCTAATGCTGCGAAACTCGAGGTTGAATTATTCAGGAGGAGAGTTTTCGTGCATTCGTCTGAACGGCTCACAGCGGACATCTGACATTCAACAGAGTTCCAGCTGTGTTCTCTGCCGCTCGGAGCCTCTTCTTGCTTTGGTCGGAGAAGGCGTTCTCTGTCTTATGTATGAATTGCTTCCTTCTGTTCCTCACCCCCGCTTGCCCAATTCTCTTTTGTCAGGCGGAGAGGGAGAACCCTGGCCTGACTCAGGACATCATTATGAAGATCTTGGAGAAAAAGAACGTCCAAATCAACTTCACTGAATCCCTACTGCGCATGGCTGCTGATGATGTGGACGGTGCGTATATAAGAGAGAGAGGTGCTGTGGTGGAAATGGCCTTTTGTAACCCTGAGGTCCAGGTTTCACAGTGATGCAGCTGTATGCCCGGCCTCTCTCCAATTCTTTTGTTCTATCCTGACTTTACCAGCCGGTTTGTTTTCTGTGTCTGTCCAGTTGCATAACTCATCGAGTCTCTGGGAATGTGCTGAACTTTTTTTTTTTTTTTTTTTTCTCCCCCCCCCCCCCCCCCCCTGCAGAGTTCATGATTGACCGACCTGAGCAGGAGTTCCAGGACCTAAATGAGAAGGCCAGAGCTCTGAAACACATTCTCAGCAAAATCCCTGATGAGATCAATGACAGAGTACGCTTCCTACAGACTATCAAGTGAGAGCAAACACACACACACACACACACACACACACCCATTATTGGTGACGATAGTACAAATAACGCAGCGCTGGCCTTATTACGATGATTCACTCAATGTTACCGTCTCTTACATCACCGAGTGTCACACCTCTTGGTTGAATTTGTGTTGTGAAATCGTCTCTTGTGTTGCTGTTGGTTTCCTACAGAGACATAGCCAGCGCCATAAAAGAGCTCCTGGACACGGTCAACAATGTCATTAAGAAATATCAGTACCAGAATCGCAGAGTGAGTAAAAAAACAAACCTGTGTAAGCTGCTCGCTTTTCCCTTGTTTCTTTACGAGGTTTCTGTGTTTATTCTCTTGTTCGTTATTAAGGCTCTGGAGCACCAGAAAAAGGAGTTTGTGAAATACTCCAAAAGTTTCAGCGACACCCTCAAAACATACTTCAAAGACGGAAAGTAAGTGTACCCATAACCCCCCCATGTGTGAGCGTTAGAAGAAGAGTAACACGCGTTTCTAGACAGCCATGTTGCTTGGTTTATTACTGCTAAAATGTTTGTATCAGTTAGTTGATTTGAGGACCATTCTAATGAAATAACATAAGTTGTTTTCAAAGGAATAGTTTGACCTTTTGGGAGTCTGGTTGTCTTAGCTGATTGACAACAAGACTCACTGCCAAGAAGTAGTCCACTTTAGTTTTTATATGTATTAAACAAATGTGATGGAATGCATAGTCAACTTTTCAGATGCCTCTCCACACAGCCAGGCTAGCTGTTTCCCCCGGCTGGTGGTAGCGTCATAATTTGCAAACAAAACTGTGTAGTGTTGTTGCTAAGTAGCCAACTGACTGTAAACTGTTGTTCGTGTTGTATACAGGTCATCTTCTATGTTTGTTTACATTGTATCCACCTCCATTGTACCAATAACCCATGGAGGTTTAAGGAGAACAAAGGACCCGATTGTTTGCAGTGACTCAGCTGGTCATTTGTTAAATAAATGTGTAAATTTGAATGTTGCTCATTGATAGTTTACGATGTTTAAACGGCATCAATGAGCTTCTCCGGTCTGTTTTTCTCAAGTTGTAACTTTGTGTGTTCCCAGGGCAATAAATGTCTTCATCAGTGCAAACCGGCTCATCCACCAAACCAACCTCATACTGCAGACCTTCAAAACCGTGGCCTAGCCCTCAAGAGACCACAGAGGTCCCCCTGTCCTGTGGGGAGCAACTGCTAGGATGGTGGAAGCTTGAAGAGCGCCTGACCCATATATGTAAATTAGAAAGAGTTGATTTTAGGGTTGGGGGTCGATTCCATTGGAGTCGATATTCTAGATTCCAGTTCAAGAGACTGAAAAGTGCCATTTGTTTTGTCAATGAGGATTTTCCAGTCTTGAAATGGAACTGAATGGGCCCAAAGTCTTGGTTGATTTGATTTTATTTGGACAGTTTTAATTTATAACCCTGGTCTTGTTGGGAGTAGGTGAGGCGAGGTGTTTATTAAAGACTAATTGCCATTTTTCTAATATATTCATGTTGATCATTTTACTTTTAGCTTTTCAAATCATGGCTACACATCTCAGACCGCATTCAGCAGGGGTGTGTCTCAGTCGTCTATACTGGTTTTCTCTTCTCGGCTCCTATTTGTGTCATTTTGCCATGGTGTGTATGCGCAGGATCCAGCTGTGGAGAGGACGCAGCGTTGGACATTCGAGAAGCAGACTCGGATATTGTTTCTCTTTATTATCAGAAGACACAAAGCCAAATGACTTCCAGCACAGTGTGCGCCTTACCAAGTCCTGTAACATTCCCTCCTCTCAGTGTCATGAAGCGGAGCCAGTCCCTGCCGTTGGGGGATGTAGAGAGAGAAATGAAAGTTCTGTATTTAACTGATATCTGGTTGCAAATGTTCAATAAATAGTTTCCAAATGATGATGCTTTCTTTAAATGCGTCCGAGTCCAATATGTGTGGAGTCAATTGAGAAAGCGGTTTAAACATTATTTTTTTTATGCTTTTTGGATGTTATGCAAATCCATGAGGCACAAACTGATAGAATTGTTTTACTTTAAGTGCACAGTTCTACTGAGACAATGAGCCAGAAAGCAAAAGTCTTGATTTACTTGCAACATGCTTTATGGGTGAGAAGAACTTAAAAAAAATAACCTTCAAATATCTTAGCCTTTTGCGCAAAGCTTGAGCACTCTTTATGGAGTTTTATTTTGAAAATGACGCCTGTTATTTCGAAGGCCGCGTCACTTGATTTGATGAGCATGCACATCCGCACCAGCAGATGCTTCCTAACCATACCAGGTCATTTCCTTGGTACCGTTCTTGTCAGCTGAAAGACTGTTTAGTTCCTCGGTGCATTTGGACAAAAACATTTCCAGCGTTACCTGGAAACGACGTTCAGATCCTCAACTAGTGAAATAGTTCCTGTTGTAACCGTAACATTTAAAACACTTGTTTACATCAGTAAAGGTGTATAAGTAGTATCGCAAAATGGATAAGTACTCTGCTGTTATGTTGCATGAGATTATTAATGCGTATTCATTATTGAATGCATGGTAGTTAATGCAAAACCAGTTAACCAAAGAACTCCACTGAACTAAAATGTGCAGACCACCAAACAAAGAATAAAGGATTGTTAAGAGGGTTCTTAGCCCATACAGTGCATCATATTTGCAAGGGTGTGGCTTTTATCCAGCTTTTACATAGGTTGCTGTTGGGAAAAATCGAATGATGCCAAAGGCCTGCGTCGTCATGTGAATGTTTGCGTGAACCTCTTTTGACACCAAGCGTCTCAATTGGTTTTGCGATACATCACAGTTGTCTACTAAATGAGCATTTCAGTCTGTCTTAAATAAGAGATAAACCTATTGAACATGTCAATGTTTACGCAGAGCTGATTTGCAACCACGACGTTCCTGATTTAGATTCGGTGACCGAGAACAAATTGTCAAAGAGAAGTGATGTTAGACCTCGTGCAGATTACTCTGTTCGAACGCGATTCGTGTGTTATCCGTTGTGTCAAAGAATTTAGGTTAGGTAAAGTTAGAAAGATATTCAAAGATTCGGACTTCAATAAAGCAACGTTTCGTTAACGATTAATTGAACCGGGAAGTCCAAATCGTTCAATGTCTTTCTAACTTTACCTAAGTAAGAATTTATGCAAATGACGCTGTGCCAGCACACTGGATATATATATATATATATATATATATATATATATATATATATATATATATATATATATACTACGGTGTTAAGATAAAAGGAATCAAACAGAAATATGCCCCACGGTCATAATTATCAGTGATTATTTGGCTGTAAACAGAGTTGTCTGACTGGTTGCACATATGCACATTGAGCTGTTAATCTCCTTGTTAGTAAGCATATCCAGTCTACAGACACAGCATTTGCTATTTACTGTACTGTATATTATATAATGTGTATATTACAGTAACTGATGGGGGATGACAAAGCATTGATGGAAACCTGAGCTAAAGAGGCATCATTGGATTCAGAAGAAAATATGACAGGCGGGGTTAGCTAGTCCCTAATGAATCAGTTTATTTGATGAATTTATGTAAAGTCCCACGAGTTCAAGATGAATCATCAAACATAGTTTTACACTTAACAGGACAAAAGACAAGAGGGATTTTGATGTAAAAGTGTTTTTTGCAGTTAAGAAGAGCTAAATGACTAATTACACAGGATTGAGTACACCAGATAAGAGCAGGAAAAAAACCTGCTGCAGACTTTATCTAATAGAAGTTCAGTAGAGGGCAGATTTATTCAGATTGTATTCATTGCTAAAAGCTCAAAGACGAGTGAAAAGACGTCATGCTCGAGGAGGTGTCCTTGCGCATAGACTGTGAGAGGGTGTGCCGGTGCCAGAGTTTCCAAATTCAAAGCAACAACTAAAAATGAGACGCAGGGGGAGGGTGATTGCAACTGGTTATAACCAGTTAGTCGCACTCTGTACATGAACATTTTTGGAAAGTTGGGCATTCTTGAAATATTCACAACTGAACAGCATTCAATTCAGTGTAGCTCAGTAGCACCGGCAGTATGGTGGCTCTTCAGTGCAAAAAAGGACGACATTTTGGAAAACAATGGTAGTGACATGGCCACCACTGGTGAGGATCACGTTCAACATGTCTGTCCATCCCTTCCATCAGCTCTGCCCCAGCCCAGCTCTCCTCAGCGCCTTGTCCACGCTGGGAATCAGTTGTTCTTGGAAGTCCCACAGTCGTTTGTCCTCATTGAGCTGCTCCAGCGTCAACGACTGCCGCAGAGACACGCGAACATGAATGATCCGACAAACGTCCATTGGAACCGCGAACTGTTGTCCAGAATTCTTGAGCACTTCATGCACCGACGTCCACTCCACCAACCTGTGGTGCACGGACACATAACGGTCTTTGACAAAACTTTCCTTTCAACCAGGATAACCACATATGTATTGGGACTCTGGCATGTTGTCTGAGATGTCACCGTTCAACGTGATAGTACTGTATTTGAACATGTTTTACTATGACATAAAAACTTTGCCTAATATAGTGTTTTATAAAAGGAGCTTCTTTTCAGCTTACCTCGGCTTAACTATCATCTTGTGTGGGTGGTATGACTCTCTGTCGGGGTCCTCCCTGTAGATGTGCTCAAGAATATTAACGCCCGGCACCCCGTTCCATCGAGGCAGGTGAAACCTCCCACTTGGCTCAAAATGTTTCTTGGGGAAGATATGGTTCTCAATGAGGTACACTCCTGTCTACATGAATACAGCATGGAAGATGGAAAGACAATACAAATATTAAATATAATCTAATTCAGTGATATTTGTCAAATGCACACCAGAATTACCCTACATTTGGATGCTGTTGTTGGAGCATCTCCAGCAGAGACATCAGGTTGTTGTGCTTGTACGGCATTATAATCTCATCGATGTCGTTCAGCAGGACGTAGCATGAGCGGTCCATGGATCTGTAAATGCACTCATTAAGCGTGGTCAACTGACTGAAGTAGTGCACGTCCCCCCCGCTCTGTGAGAAGAGCCAGCCGCGAGATGGATTCAGGTGCTGGTCGATGGGCCAGGGCACCATCTCCACGAAGCCCTCCTGGCTGTAGCTCTGCAGCAGGCGGTCGAGGTCTGGGCCGCAGCTGGTGTTGTAGATCACCACCCTGTTCACACCCAGTAACCTGGCGCAAGGAAAAATGGTAAATGATTTGTTTACCCAAATTACAAAATAGAAAAAAACACCCCCAGAGCTACTACACAAGCATGGATAAAAAAAAAACAGCAGAACATGTTTCTGCAAATACTAGCTGTTTGAGATTTTCAAATGTACTTTTATAGAGTCATAAATAATATCATTGTTATAACACCTTAAGCCATCAGAACTAAGGGAGCGACGTACCTCCCTTAAGCCATGAGAACTAAGGGAGGGGGTTTAGTCCTCCTTCGGGCTGCAGAAACCAGAGGAGCGCCGTACCTCCCTTAAGCCATTAGAACTAAGGGAGGGGGTTTCCTCTTTTAAGCCATCAGAACTAAAAGAGAGGTATTCTTTTTTTTTTACTAAAAAGAGAGTGCTATAAAATGAGTAAAACTGGGGGAGGTCTAAGGATGAATGCTTCTTCTCCTTACTACAAATGACAACAATGACAGAAAACAAGAAAATGACAAAGAATGTGAACATAACGTGACTAATTCTCCTGATTTGTATCCAAGCGTACACCTTTGTGAGGTGGTGTGAGGGAGACGGCCTCCTCCGGATGTTCCCCCACCCTCTGCTTCACCCCCAGATCTTCCACAGGCAGCGGAGCTTGCTCAGACTTCACGAGCTCCCAACCATCCGAAAACTCCTCTCCTCTCTCTCCCGCCTCCCACTGTCCCGGAGGCTCTCAGACAAAACAAGGAAACAACTGAGCTCGCGACGGTGCTGGGAAAAGTCATGAGCGAGACTTTTGGCAGACCGCTCTACGAGCCAGAATCCAACAGAAGGGGCACAATACACGGTAAGCCACCTTTACAAATGTCAGACGAATCAGATTTTACTTCAGCAACAGTGCTGAATAACCAAAAAGAAGAAGAAAAAAAAAAACGCACACAGAATGCTGACACATATGTTATTGACTATGATGATGGTAATAATTGATGGGAATAATGAGGTGTCTAAACATGTTTGTTCTAATGTGTATTTCCGAGACAATCAAAGGCGTGGAGCCTTCCGCGGACGGAGCGGAGGATGAGGGAAGAGCAGAGGGGGAGGAGGGTTCGGAGGAGGGAGCAGAGGTGGACGGAGTGGAGCTTGCTTCGTCTGTGGAAAGAGGGGGCATTTGGCACGCACATGCAGGAGCAGACAAAGAGTGGACATGGGGAGGACATCGGAGGAGGGAGACGTCTGGACACCACATTCAACGGATGCAGGTCATGTTAAAAAAACGCACACACACTGATGCACAGACACAAACTGAGGTAAAGAATAATAGATAGAAATATTAGAACTACCGTATATCAAATACAATTGTGGGGTTAGAGCTATTGAAGGGTGTGAAGTAGTATTTTTTGGGTGATTTTGGAGCAGGTACAAACAGAATATCTGTCGGTAGCTACCATTAAGAGAATGAAAGTGGTTTGAAGAACCGATTGACTGTTGTGTGCAAGAGGTTTCTAACTCACCAAATTATTACTGCAGTGTTGATAAACTATGGTCACATTCGAAGGCCGTGCTCTTATCTAAATTTAAACAAAATAAGTGAGACATTTTCTCTCTCCTCTGCAGAGAAAGAGGCTTTGAAAACAATTAATGCAACTAAAATAGCTCATTTCGACCCACCAGGGGAAGAATCTTACTTCATATGGATGAACATGATCATAAAGTAAGCAAGAACAAACTCCAGCTTTGGAAAGAAAAAGTTAAAATATTTGGGTTATGATTTATCTAAGAATGGCCGATACAAAAGAAAAGACGCAAACAAAAAGACAAATGATGTCATTCTTAGGAATGACTCATTTCTGTAAATGTTGGGTTCCTAATTACGCTGAATTAGCTAAACCTTTATCAAAATTGATTTGTGATAAACCTAGGGCAGCACACAACAAATTGTGCTGGACTCTTGAAGCAGCCGAATCCATATAACATTAAAATACATGTGTTTTTGATTATATTCAATTCTTATTGATTTTGATGTTTCGTCTTGTTTTTATGCTTTCACTTATTAAGTAGTTAGATTGGACATTTATTCATTTCTTCATTTATTGACTGATTGATTTATTCATTGATTTTTATTAGAATTTATACTAATTGTATAAACAGGTGGGAATGTTGGGAAAAATCTAAATGACTAATTAGTATGCGTTTAAATGATTAAAGAATGTTCTACATTTAACAGAGGCTCATGTCCTCTGTGGTGTTTAAGGCCTGTGTCCTTGTGCAAACTTTCACTGACACCAGGTCTTCAGCAAATGTTTAGTCTGTTAAGAAACAGTTGATTGCTGAAAGAACACTTCAGCTGTTTGTCCTGAATAAGAATGACAATAATGTACAAAGCGTCAATACTTACGCAGGGCTGATTTGCGATCATGACTTACGAGAAAGTGACCTTTGTACTCGAACGAATTGTTAAAGTGTCGGGATACGTAGACGCCTGTGTGAAACGCGAAATGTGTGTGTGTTGCCCTGTGCCAGCCCACTGCATGTTGTTTACTGAGTATAAATACCAGAGACTCGGAGACAGATCTTCAAGCGGTCTTGATGTACATTCTGTATGTGAATCAACCCTGTCTCCTCCTTTGCAAGGAATAAATGTCCAATGATGAATGATTTTTACACCAGTCTCGAGTGAATTTTTCTAACAATGTCAGACTCATGACATGTTTGTTTCACTTAGAGCTAATTATGTGTCAGTTGGAACTTGACTTTTTGAAAATATGACGGCCCGACTCGGCAGGAACAGAAACACCTGTATGATGTGATGACACTGCAACAGTACCTTTGCGAAGCGAATAATATCCCGTTTGTTTTGAAAAGTTGATTCAGCTCTTTTTTAACTTTGTGGTGTTGTTGGTGTGCTTACCTGTACATCTCCAGGGTCTGTGCAAACTGAAGCACGTTGTTGTAGTCTCCAAACAGGTTTGAGATGCAGACTGTGAAGTTAAACTGTAACTTTTCCTCCTCCTTCCCTTTGGTTTTCTGGTTTCTTATAGGAAGCCAGGTCTGGTTAAAGACCCTCTCTCCGCCTGGCTGAGTCAGGAGGCCGACATGTGTAGCGTTGCAGTTTTGAGGAATCTGACACATTACATCCGTAGTGACGTAGGGAAAACCAAAGTTGTCAGAATGTTGTAAAATTGTTCCTGGATTTGTATTTGATAACTGGCCTGCACAGCAGAAAACACAGTAAAGGGGTTGGATGGAGTCGCTCTTAAATATTCCAATGATGCGTACATCCAAGCCATCCACTCTCTGGTCCATGTAGGCCGACACCAGTAAGTGCTTGGTGCTGTTGAGGGGGGTGATGGTCTGCTCAGAGATCCGCAAGGGGCAAGCAATGTTCAGAACCCCACGTGGCTGTGGGACGGACCTGTACGTCCTGGGTGTTCTCACAGCGATACAGAGGATGAAGATGAGGGTAGCAATGATGAGGAAGTAGAACTTCCCTTTGATTTCTTTTGGCTTATCCATCCAGCCCCAGACGACACAGATTCCCAACCTGAGGCAGAATTAGGAAGAGAGTTCAGAAGACATTTGAGGAACATTACTGCAATGAGACCTCTTTAAGAGGTGAGAATGTGAGCACGTTTAATTTGAAACAATGACTTAATCCTGCACATCAATGAGTTCCTCTTTGTAAGAATACAAGAGTTAAGAAAAGCTTTGTGATGAGCTAAATAGTCTTTGCTGTGTTTGTGATGTCTTCTCGATGCCAAAGTTAATTTGGCGAAATGTTCTGAAGTGAAGAAATGCTTGATCTTCACTTAATCGGTGTTCAGAGTTCAGAAGCAAGGAACAAAGCAAACAAAAGCTGAAATATCCTTAACAACTGTGAATGTGATCAGTGCAGAGAAGTTTACATCTTTGTCAACCTGTTTTCCCATGTTTGTGTTTTTGTTACCAGAGAGATGTTGTGTCTTTTTTTACATTTTAAAAAGACGACTTTCATCATTCAGGCTGATTCTGTTATTTAGGCAAAAACCACTATAAACACTATTATGTTTACCATCTTAGTTTGGTGTGTTAGAACTAAACGGGCTAATTTTGAAAGCAATCAATCAATTGATGGTTGAGACATTCCACTAAAAATCAAACATGTCAACCTTAACAGTTGTTCTCTTCTCTTTCCCTTGTACACTTTCGCCACATGGCCAAATTCTTGCCAGTTGAAACATCTCATGGGTTTATATTCCCTTCCATTTGTTGGGAAAGCAAAGGAGCGTGTTTGAGTTATCAGCATTTAAGAAAACAAAATTATTGACATCGATAGAATTATTAATGTCAGTAAGATTATTAATTGTTGAGTATGCATGAACACATGGAATATGAACGGAATATCACAGCGTTTTACAGTGACTAGTAGAGAGAGGAAGATATGCAATGTACATTTGTCGCCAAAACTATATTCATTTTAATGCTGATATGAGGGACGTCACAGCAATACTTGCATTATTCCGTGAAATTAACTAAATTGAATGAAACAAAGTTTCATATGTAAAGTGTTACATATTGAATCTAAAAGTACCGCAAATCCCTATTAGGATACTCCCAGTCTGCATTTCAAAGTAAAACATCGCGTTTGGTTTAGTTTACGTATTTTTTAAATGAAGGAACATGAACAGTAATTTATGAGCCCATTATTTGGACTAAGTAATATTAAGACTACAATCTAAAATAATGTAAATTATCTAATTTTACTGTGTACTTTTAGAATAATCCAATGTTTAAATTTCCAGGGACCGAGACCAATCTTTTTGATCTAATTTTGATGGAGACTAAAAACTATTTGTTCCATAATGAGTCCGACATAATTTGACGAAGTACTTCCTAAAACTATCTGCACAATTAGGCTGCTATGAAGTACTTTTGCTAGATACTTTTTAAATAATCCAAGGTCAAATTCCCCTCCGGAGAACAAGATTCAGCCCTTTTCTTCTAACTGATGTGGGATAAAACCCCTTTCTTCCATAAGTAGTTTATGAAACTAATATCTTTGGACTAAGTACTTATTAGACTGTTTGCTAAAATACTATGAACTACTTTTAATGTGTACTTCTTCCAAGAATCCAATGTCAAAGTCCCTGCAAGAATAGGCCATTTCGTCAAACAATGCACACTCCGACCACAGGTGCGGCTTGTTTGACCACACAAAGCCTTGACTTTATGGTTTCTGCAGGTTCAACCCTCTCGTGCCCTCTTCTCTGTCCCCCCTTTATCACAATCTCCTATAGAGGTGTGACCAACTGCGTGAACACTTTGCTACAGTTTTACTTTCTGAACAATTCTTCTTTTTCATTTCATGCAATCAGTCACAGCAGCCAACTCTGTGTTGCTCAGGGGCAAATGTATTGTTTCAGAGACTTAACAAAACTACAAAAATAAAGCAAACATGTATATTAAAAGTAACACAAGTGGTGTTTTTGTTTTGTTAAATGGTATATAACATAGCAAACAATAAATTGGTAATCATGCCACTCAAAAGCCACATAGGCTGCTGCATTATAATCAGTGGAGGAAAGTTACTAAGTAGACATTTACTCAAGAACTGTTTGGTTTCATTTTAAGGGTACTTGTACTTTACTTGAATATTTATCGACTACTTTCTACTCTATGTCTCGGAGGCATGTTGTAAATGCCAACACATACAGACCAATACTTAACCGACAATTCCTTGAACTGTCTCACCGCAGCTTGACTTTATCCAAGTGATTTGTTAAGTGTTGGATCCTCGATGTTCCCATCTCTCTTGAAGTCCTGAAGCGACGCAGTGAATTAATGAGTTTGACGAACCTCATCCTGGTTTGAACTCTTTAATCCCTCAGTCAGAAATACAGTATCACGCTGAGTTCCTTTGGACATTGAAGTGCTTCCAGTGTACTCTCCCCTGAGGTGAATATAAAACCTATGCAAACTGCAGCATTGTTTAAATAGAGTTTATATATCTTGTTGGCGTTGAAAGACTTTTAATGGGAAAAGTTCCTCCTTCAGTAAAACTCTGCTCATGACACTTTCAAAGCTTTAGGTTTGATGATTTAGATTTTACATATATTTAGGCTGTTTGTTATAGTATGTTTATGTTCATTATACCTTTTTCTTTTCAATATGATTCCAAGATTGTATTGCACTTACATTATTGTATGTACTCCCCAGTTTATGTTGGTTAGTATTGGTAGCTGTAGTGATCGTCGCTATAGCCAGTTATATTCTGATAATAGTTGTAATTAGGAGTAATATTGTTTTTAAAGAGTTAAATTCCTTTTCCACCAGCAGATGTCACCACAGAGCAAACATTGCCAAACATTCTCTCTTGCTGCTTTGAGTTTGTTGTACTGGCATCATGCCAGAGGTCACAAAAATAGGGCATCTCAGTGGACATGATACTTCTGCCTTTGTCTTTATGGTATCTGTGACCCTTTTGAAAGCCAATAGCAAATAGGAGGGGAGCCATTGAACGCAAATAAATGAGAAAAATTCTGGATTGCATTTCAAGCTTTTCCTCGGGCAGCAATAAGAGGTTTATGCTGAGTGTTATGTGTCAAATTGAGTGAAAGCAGCAACGCAACACGTAGGTACATCATAACCATTAAACCATAAATACAAGAGTTGCATACTTATAATACTAAATAGTACTAAACACATGATCTCATGATACTGGTGAAGCACATAATAATCAGCAGGTTGCTTACTGAGTAAGCGGAGACTGCACCAACAGCCTGAAACAAACAGAAAGCCGGCTCCATCATTGGCTGCAAACTGGACACTCTGGAAAAGGTGGTGGAGAGGAGGACACTGAAGGAACTATTATCCATATTGGATAACCCGGACCACCCTCTCCACCACCCACTGCAGGGACAGCGGAGCACTTTTTATTTTTAATATTTCTTACTGTTATTTTTATTTCTTTACCTGTACCATATTTAGACTTATGCAAATGCAATAACATTCTGCTACCAAATTCACAACCCACACTCTTTATTTTGTCCACAGTAAGCCTAAACTCTTATCTTGCAGATCCACCACACTGTGTTACTTAATAAATTAAATATTTCATTTATAAAGCGAAAGCTGCTCTTCCTTCCCGGCAACAGTCAAAAGACGTCTGAGGTACCAGGCTCTGTAATAATAGCATTCAGCTTGTGATCGTTTATTGCTATTACAACCGGGCATGTTATGTGTTTTAGAAACTTCAAACTTCTTTTACCAGATTTCTGGATCCTGGATGACCAAGTCCCTATACAGACTTGCATGTTTGGTGCAGCAAAAGCTCTTTGTATGACGTGCATAACAAACTTCACTCCAGAACGTTAAACGAATGCAAATTTAAGTCAACGAGTAAAACAAAAGTGAAATTGCAAAATAATACTTTTTTTTCTTCACTTTCCGGTCTTCTCATTACCTGTATCTACAGAACATGTAGTTGTACCTACACATTTGAATACAATCAATCAGTAATGCTATTTAGTAAATGATTTGAACTGGTCATTTAAAGGTGACTGCAAAATGCTACACGCACAGTGGTGCCTCACCAGCCTGATGAACATGAAAATAGTGACGATTCACCATCTTGCTTTATCAAAATAACTACGACAACTGCAACAAAATTGTCCATATATCATCATATCGCTCTCCAAATAAGAGCCTCTTTAAACTGCAGCATCTTCTGGAGCAGATGCTGAAAAGCGCCCAAGAGTGACCATTCAACCTACATTACCTCTATCCATCACATTTGGTGTTACTAAATATATTTCTTATTATTTACTAACCCCATAAAAAGATCAATATCAACAAAGTCCGTCTCTCAGTACTTCTCTACATGCACTCAGCCCAAAGCAAATTAATTTCGCATTAAGATGTAAATCACATCCTTCATTTAGGTTTTCATTTTAAAAAGGTTGTATAAAAAAGCTGGGCATTGTAGTTTTAGCAAACTTTATTCAAACACGATTATGTTATTTGTAAGAGACTATTTTCAGCAGAGGAATTTAGTCTCAAACATGTTTTTACAGTTCAAAAGGAGGACCCAAAACGCAGGTTAAAGGGACAAAAGGCGAGCTTTAGTCATAAAAAGCTGATTCCAAAAGACTCAAACAGGCAAGCAATACAACTTAAGGAGCATGCTGAGGCAAATCCCTGTAAGTGAAGAAACAAAAGCTGAACTGAGAACAAACTGGTGTGAAACGAGAAACCAAAATAGGCAGGAATACTTACAAATGGACACAAGCAACCAAAGCAGAAGCCCTTGTTCCAGCAAACAGGTTAAGTGAAAACTTTGAGTTAATTAATAACCCTGAGATGACGGAAACGCTGTGTTTTCAGCTCCAGAGAGAGAGAGGCAACTGAAACCTGTTGTAGTGACCGATTGGGTGTGGGAGAATGTTTTCTTACTCGCTTCGACATAAAGAGTCCAGGCTTTCACACTTTTGGGTGAGGTTCCTGTTTAATTAGAGTTCACATATTATAATACAATATGATAGCGCTTATAGCTTCTTGGTCTCCTTCTGGTGTGTCTGGCTTGCAGTAAAAACCGTGCAATCTCCCCATCACGCATGAGTAATTACCTATCAGTTGCACCTGTGCCCCATACATCAATTTCCTGCCACACTAACCCACACTGCCACGCGCAGTCAACCTGACTATACATTTATAGTACCCAGACCTAACCAATGGCTCCTACACACCGGCCCCTAATTGTGAAGGTGTGCACAATTACAGTAACCAAACGAAGACTCATAAAAAAACAAAAAGTCCGATTTATTTTCTTCTTTCTCCTGCGTCAGGTGTTACCAACGCGTGACCCAATGCGCTGCTGCTCCTCTTCTTTGGCTGAGACGGCTGCTTATTTGTTTTTGTTAGTTTAGTTTAGTTTGTGCATTTATTACTTCTACACTTGTCTTGTCTCCCTTTATGTTGCCGTAAGAAACTATTTAATCAGGTGGCTGGGCAGCACTGCCAATAAATTCAGATTCACTTGCAAACATGTCAAACAAGCATAAAAAGAAGAATCGAAGTCCTGGTGTCATAAATCAGCTGACAAAAGTCAGTTAGGTACCGAAACAAAATATGAATTGAATAGCGTAAGCAACGAGCAGAGTAGGCCTACTGTGGCAGACCTAAAAGGGGGATGTAACGTGAATACGCCATTAAACCATCGGGTGAGGATGTTCCTCTGACATAAACCTGAAACCCAGAGGCAGTTTAACTGTTTCGGATGCTGTACCGAATATACTAAATATATATAAATACAACTTAAGCAACACGTGATGACAAATTGGCAAGACATTATTATGCGTGTCAAAAAGTCTGTATTTAAACGTGCAATTTGGATTTGCTTCAGGGTGAAATCAGTGCTTTTTTGTGGGTATGACTGGCCTTAACAAGAATAAAAAATAGTATAACTTACTGAAAAGCTGAGTTTTTTCTCTCTTCCTGATGTAGAGCAGTTGAGAGGAAAAAGGTAAAGGCAGAAATGAAAGCGGTCACGTGCAGGTTTTGTGCTCCTCTTATTTTGTTCATCCCTCTCAGGGCGTTACCGGCTGAAAAGGTTGTGCGGAACCCCACGAATGTTTTGTTTCAGCACATAGTAGCTTTGATTTCGTGAAGGTAAAGCTGTACTTAAGCAACAGTAGAAATACTAGTAATACAAATAATTGGTAAAGACCAAAAACGGAGCTATAAGAGAGTGAATATTGGACTAAGTAAGAAACTATTTAATCAGGTGGCTGGGCAGCACTGCAATACTTCTGAGCAATAAACAAGCAATAAACCTGAATTGCAAATGGTAGTAAAGTTCTTGAACTTTCTATAATGTATTGCAATATGTATAAATTAATATTCTTATGGATGCCTGAATGTGTAAGCATTTAAATGTTGCTTATTTCTTTAGGTGGAGCTCCATCTGCATTATTGTTTCACCTAACAATGCTTTAGATGTGATTTTTAGCATGTTTTGTGAGTCAAATCTTATTCTCTTAAAAAGTAGCCGACTGTAGCACTGCAACTGCAGCATGAAATGCCGAATACTTTAAAATTGAACTTAACTCCAAAAAAACTGGAGCCAAAGATATCACACAAAAACCCACTAAGGTCAATGGGAACTCATTTGAGTCAGATGATGGCTTGTGTGGAAAAATGATCGTAATTTAGGTTAAATTATGGTTTCAGGATACTTCTTGGCTGCATGCAACTTGCAGCCTGCCTGGCAAACCAATAAGTGCTAAAAAAAACCCATTCAGCGGCCTCAATAGTGTCTCAAAAGTGAATTGCAGTATGAAAGCAGCTTTGTAAATGTTAGCTGATTGACGAGCGCATTGAGACGATTAAACACTACTTTGTCTTGCAGTGCAAAATCAGTTGAGCAATAATCCCACCTGCTGCGAGAAATAAGTAAACTGTTACTTACAGATCGTAAAGTTTTGCCGATAGCGGGACAATCACCTTCTGCTGAACCTTTCTCCTTATCTTATGTTTTAACAACTCCAGACAAGCTAATGGGTCTACATGTTATATCGCGCCTATTTTTCCCAGATGGTGGCAGTAGGGGTGTTCAGTAGGCTAGACTGAGGTGAGATTCATCAAGCTGTTGCATGAGCCCTCTATTTCCTGCCAATATACTGAGAGAACCTGCATACTCCCACTTCATACCAACATGCATCATTGTTTCCTGCTTAATAACAAACTGCTTTCTTGGGGCAGACTCGTTCATTTTATTACAGCGATGTCAAAAACTTTAAATCACAAAATAGTAATGCATCCTTTTTTTGTCGATGACCCTGTCAATTGTATCAGATTATAGGGATGGAAATACGAAACAGTAGCCAAACAGTGCTAGAGTCTAGTGCTGAAGAGCCGGAGGAGCAACATTGACTAGTTACTCAATGTTGCTCAAACTAGCTCAAAGCTTGATTAAACAAAGCTAAGAATCGACAGAACAAAGAACAGGTGAGACTGAACACATAAATACATTTAAACCCATTTATACACCAATGGCACATCCTTCGGGAGCATTTTGGTGTTAAGTGTCTTGCCCAAGGACACATTGCCATGGACTGGAGGAACCGGGGATTGAATCGCCGACCTTCCGGTTGGAAGACGGTCCGCTCTATTCCTGAGTCAGCAGGATTTATCATCTGGAAACCATGAATCTCTGTCCATCAGTTCCAGCTCTTACCCCTCGTCACTATTGTCAGAAAGTGTGTGTGCAAACTGTTACATGGAAGCTGTCCATCCCATCCTTCAGCGAAACGGCCCTGCTCTCTTTAGCACTTTCTTCACATCTGGCATCGGCTTGTTATTAAAGTCCTACAGTTGCGTGTCCACTTGGATCTTCTCCAGCGGCTGAAGAGACGGTGTCAGTGGAGCGTGAATAATATTATGCTCATTAAGTGCTGCTAACAGGCCGAAATCCCTTCGAGAATGTTTTGTGACGGACTATTTGTTGGCCCCGAGCAGTGACTTACTGGAGCCTTGTCACCGTGAAGTTGCCCCATGGGCATGCATAGAGTCCCACTTGGTGACACCAACGGTGGATCTAATGTAAATTGAAATGTAAATGAAGGAAATCTGGTGGCACTGAGATGGAAATTGATGGAAAATATATCTATTAGTCAGCCCTTAATTAAGACTCCTGTGGGCATCTTGCCACCATTAAGCACACACAGACTATTCAGAGTATTCAGACTATTCAGAGTATTCAGTTACACTGCATTATGTTCCAGTGCATCATTTCTAGCATTGCAACAATGATCAATTTGTAGATCAATTGTTTACTACTATTGGGATTGGCTATGTGTATAATAATGTAACTTTTATTCTCGCTATCCAAAGCATTGAAACAGGACATAGATAGGGTGGAAATCCATAATGTAAATCTGAGAGGTCATGAGATGATTGATGGATAATTTGCCCCTATATGCATTAAAAAGTATAGGCCTATATTCTTGTTCGATGTAGTGGAATAGAAGTATAAAGTAGCAGAACATGGAAATAAGTAATGTGCAAGTTTTTCATAAAGTGCAGTACTTCAGGAAATGCACTTTGTTCCATTCAACCACGGGTTATTAATCATAACAATAATAATGAAATATATTATAAAATGTGTGTTTGTTGCCCTCTGTAATAACAGCCAGCAAAAAAAGAGACTTAGACAGAACAGAAGCCGAGTCATTTTCTCGTAAAGCAGACATTTAGCATCACAGTCAGTGCTGGTAGTTGTGATGGTCGTAATATTCAGATTATATCTGCAGCAGTAATCTATCTTGGAGTAAATATATATATATTTACTTTATTTATTTTTATTTTTTATAAATTTTTTATTGAAAGACACGAGACAATATTAAGACAATACATAGACATAACAACAAGAGGATGACAAGAACCGTGGGATAAAAGCCATCAAATATCATATAGTCAGTGTGTGTGTATGTGTGCGTGTGTGTGAGAATGTCCTTGAGCCTTTTGAGATGGAGGAAAAAAAATATAAAAATAATAATAATAATAATAAAAAACAACAACAACAAACCAAAAAAAAAGAAAAAAAATGAAAAACAGGTAAGTATGTGTGCATATGGATGGTCATGTATGCATGTACGTGGGTTTCAATTGGTTGTCCGGCAAGAAAAACAAAACAGAAATCAACAACAGTAAAAAATACAAAAAAAAAAATATATATATATATATATACACCGGTATATATACTGTACAAATTTCAATATTAATAGAATGGGTGGTGTCACGTTTGTAGAAACATAGTGAGGGATGACCAGGTGGAATGCTGTTCTGTTGTATTGTATATCATAGATGAGGTTAGATTTGAGTAAATATTTTTAAGTGTTTGTGTTGTTTTCCACCAGCAGATGTCACCAAAGGGCAAACATTCACCAGGATTCTCTGCTGCGTCAGTCTGGCTGCCATGTATTTGTTGTGCTCATCATGACAGATGGCACTTACAAACAGCCATCTTTGATATGAGAGATGAAAATACACACTATCCCATAAAAGTCACATCAGATTCTGATACATATGTATTGTGGACTGCTACTGAAAATACTGTATGCTGTAAATATATATATGTATAAGGGGAATCACAGGAATCCTTTACAATTTTCTGCCAATTTTGAGCATGTGCCCAGTCACCTCCAGGTTCCCTTCTAGTACAGAGCACACAGCAGACTATAAACGGCTGCTTCATTATTTGCCTAACCAACTCCTACGCTGCGGCCCCAGGCTCTCTCTGTTAGATTGTGGTAATTTCATTCAACAAAACCTTTATGAATGTGTCCACAGTGAGCACACTATATATTAAAAACATCACAGTCTGTTTCAACAGGCTCCCTCTGTACGACTCTAACTGATATTGTACGGTAATTTGCATTTTATCAAATCAAGAAGAGTCTACACAGCCATGCCAGCAACTAAAGCCGGCATGCTAACACACTCACAACGACAATACTAACAAGCCGATTGTATAGCAGGTATATTGGTGTGCATGTTCACCATCTTAGCATGTTAGCATGCGAGTGTTTGCTAATTAGCGCTTCACATTAGAGATTGGGCTGATGGGAATCTCTTTACCTGAGGTATTTGGTTATGAACCAAAGTATTGGAAAAATGGAAATTTTGACCTGATGATGGTGTTGGATAAAATGTCAGCAGATCCACAACGTTTTTACGATTCCTCTGGGGGCCTTGAATGTATGTAACAAACAAACATTGAAATTAACTTCATGGCGCTAGAGGAGGGAATCACCAAAGTCATTAGGATTCATCCTCTGCACCTTGAATACCTCTTCACTTACCAGATTTCACAGTAATCCATTCATTCGTTGTTGGGATATTTCATTCTGGAGCGCAGAGGTGGAGCAACCGACTGACAATATAACAAGCATGGTATCATTATTTATTTTACACAAACAATGGCAACAAACAAAGAACTAATGGGCTCTTTTTGGACATTAATGGTGTCATAGCTCTAGAATCCCTGTCTTCTGCAGAAGCAGTCCTCTGGAGCGAGCCCATTTCACTGGTATCGTTACACATCTAAACGACTCAGCACTTTGGGAAACATAAATCCAAACAGCTTCAACACACAGGCCCCTGCTCATCCACCAAACACACCTCCTACTGCAGATCTTCAAAAGCCTGGTCTGGCCTACAGAGACCACAAAGGACCCATATATGTCAAATAGAAAGAGTTGATTTTAGGGTTGGGGGTCTAGATTCCAGTTCAAGAGCAATTCAATTTTTTTATCCAGAACCAAACTGGTGCAAAAATAGGATTGATTTAATGTGAACACTTAAGTAGGAGAGGTGAAGTGTTTATCAAAGACAAACGGACATTTTAAAAAAAATCATGTTTATGATTGTACTTTTAGCGTTTCAATCACACGGGCTGCATTTCATTTGGCTGTGTGTCAGTTATCTGAGTTTCTCTTCTAATTGAAGTTCTGTCTCCTCTCACCAAAATCTGCACATAATTGACAAGAGCATCAGAAAGAATTTCACCAATGAGTGAGGAAAATATTAGTGTATCTGCATATTATTTAAAATAAATTGCTGCATAAAAAGCTAATTTGTAAGTCTGGTAAATAAGATCATCTAGCTTTCTTCATTGCAACTAAACACCACTTTGCCCTTTGCAAAAAAAGTTGACCAATGTCTCCACCTGCTGTAAGAATTCCATTCAGACAGCCACACTTAGCACATACAGTGTAGAGTGATTAAAGCTCTGTCACTGGAAAGCTTGTGAATTCCATGTTTTTCCCACATGGTGGCACTGAGGGTGTTTATAGCTGTAGGTAACAGTCCATAAAATTGACTTCTGGTAAGGTGAGATTTATCCAGCTATTACACGTCCCTTTATTAGCCCAGTGTGTCCTGCCAAAAAAGAACAGAGAGAACATGAACATCCCCATTAATATTCTCATTCATCACTGAAAAGCAAGACTTACTCAGGGCACACATCATTTTACTGCAGGGGTATCAGAAATGTTGGATTACAAAACAGTTGTATCGTAGTGTAAGAAAACTGTAAAAGTCATTACAGGGCATTACTGGCTTCAGTTCTGGCTGAACAGAAAACAACAACAACATAAGATCTCAGTCACAGTTCCTTCAGGTACTCCCTACACAGCGCGTTCAATCTGGAGACAGGCAAGTGATTAAAGACTTTGGTGTTGACCTCGTCATTCATATCAATTTACAGGGTTGTAGCCCTATAAATAGCAGTCGGAGATCACCCCAAGGGAGCCATAGATTGGGCTTCGACGCGGTGGTGAGTGTGCTGGAGGAGCTGAAGCAAAATAAAACAATTAATGCTTCATAAATCATTTTAAAGGGGCAGGTAAACCCAAAATCAAAAATGCATATTTTTCCTTTATATAGTGCTAATCATCGATTTAGATCGTTTTGTTGTGAGTTGCCAAGAATCAGAGATATTTGCCGTAGAGATGTCTGCTTTTCCTCCAATATAATGGAAAACGCCCCAAAAATATACATCTCTGGTCTGTACATTAACTTGAGTAATCGGGTAATGATTTCTAAAAAAAAGAGGCATTGCTGATCAGTTCCATAGTTAGTTTTTTAGCCAGTTATAAATATTAACATATTTTGATGCAGATGCAAAGCAGCTTTTTTTTTCCAGAAGGTAAGAGGTCAAACAGGTCATATGAGTTGTCGTCTTCGTGAACTTAAGAGTGCCCTCCCCCCTAACCTCCCATAACAAACTTTATTATAACACAAATGGTCTTTCAAAGCGTATGAAGCTATATTAATCATGTACAATCCAATAGCTCCCCGTGGTAGCGTGTCATACAAAACAACCAACCATTAAGGCAATTAGAAGCTCATATAAGTAATTGTAGTTCCTGTATGAATAATATAGGTTAAGTAATGGTTTTAATGTACTTGTTTTCTGCATCTTGCTCTCTGCTTGGCAACCCAACAAAGGTCTACACTCAATGGAAACGCATGCTCAACATCGACTCTACTCACAGGATCTTCAGCCTCGTTATTGCTCCTGAAGGTCGCGATGGTATTAATGGACAATTTCTCTTGCGAAGGTAAACCGCTCATTAAACAGAGTTGAAACACAACAGAGACTATATTCCCACTGAGCTGTTTGTTCCAATGTTCCCTAAGTCCATTCTTTATATCATAGTGAACGTAAGCAATCTATTTGTTCTTGAGATCTCAAGTTGTATTCAACACCTCAATAGTATATAATGTTGTAGTGTGCAGGGTTTGAAACTAATCGCCGCACACTAAACTTGTTTGGCATTTTGGAGAAAGAAGAAGACGTATTCGACATATTGTCAAATTTGGCAGAACTTTCTCAGCGATTTGTAAGTTTGTATCTGTTTCAATGTGGTGTTTCACTCGTCTGTGGTGGGAACCATTTTGGTTTCATTCCCCAAATGTATGAAGAAGTTGAAGGGATCCATGAAAGAAATGAAAGGTGTTATACTGTAAATGAACAATCCTATGTGGTGTTAACGCTTTGATAACAAAAAGGAAATAAAACAAATCAAGATCAATTGTCTTCTTATTATCCAGACTTGAAACATGTGAAATTGCCATCACATTTACGTAAAGAGGTGAATGGCTGCATTCAACCTAAAGTATCGCAACCGCCGTTTCTAAAGAGTGAAGCCAATCCGGAAGGGCATTGTATTCTCTGTAATGGCCATGAGGGTGCGCGACTCCTCTGGTTGCAAAAAGAAGTCAGAATGTATGGAAAATCAATGAGAAAATGACTCTACTTCTCACTTGATTTATTACCTCAGTAAACAATGAGAACATGAGTTTATGGTCCCAATCGCCAGTTCCAACTCTTCTTCAAGACAGCAAGTTGTTCTTTTCGTAAATGATGGTCCCATTTAGAGTAAAATTGACCAGAAAGCAGTTATGCATTAGGGTGGGGCTACCTTGTGATTGACAGAAGCTGCAAAACCGTAGTCCAAAAACCAATGGGTGACGTCACGGTGACTACGTCCTCTTCTTATATACAGTCTATGGGTAGGCCTGTTCATCTCATCAGATCTGCTGCTCTGTTATGTCTTTCCCCAGCTGAGACTAACTGTGTTGCGTTCGTGTTGCTGTGAACACTGGACTTGACATTGATTCATGCTGACAAGCATATTTGCACCATATCTTCAATGTATCTGAGACGTTGGAGGACAAACGCCTCTCTCTGGTCATTCTCGTCCATCAGATACCGTCCAGTGAATTCGTTTTTCCTCACAAACCCCCAGACATATCCAGAATTGTCCTGCTATCTTTATTGTGGCTGAACACAAACACTTTTTCACACTAAACATCCCCCATATTTTCTAAAATGTTCTCACACTTTCTTCATGGAGGAATACCAAAGTCTGATCATTAATTTTCATGGGAGCGCTGCCTTCAGACCATCTTAGTGGTGTTTTGAGTCGACCGCAAAGACAGAGCGGTGTGATGCAAAGGAGGCTTTAGAGAAGCTGCTTTGCATTTGATCGACCTCTTACTCTTTCATCAGCAGCGATGAGAACTTCTCCTCGGCCACGATTAGAGGGGCATGTAGAGAGATGTAAATTTAGACAAGATCATAGAGAGAGCTGCAAGGCTTAGCCAGCCAGAAGTTAGACAGATAAATCAGGTCAAACTGAACAGGGGACTGAAACCGCAGGATGCATTTGTGCCGAGTTTCAATTGAAAATAAAAGGTCTACTCTTCTTGAAAGCAGTGGCACACACACTTGACCAGATGCAAATGTCCATGCAAATCTTCATTTTAACCTTTAATTACATATTCAGGCTGAGTTTCACTGAGCATGCATAAGGTTTTGCGGTCACATCCAGAAAACAGAAATATACGAGAAGCACATATATTAGAATTCACCAACAATGATGCAAGGTTAGTTATGTTTCTCATCTTTGTCCTGTGCTGGTTTTCAAGATGAAGATAATAAAGACTTGTATAAGTTATAAGAAGAAACATACTTTTATGACTGATATGATATCCACGGATCTCCTCGTCAACAAAGGCCGTTGGTAAAAGGTTCTCCCAACTAAAGCTGTTCACTAAGGTCTCTAATCCAGACAAAAATGATGTTGTTGCTGTTTTAAGGTAAAATATTATATATGTACTCTAAATATAAATATTTTACATATCTCTAAATTCCTGACAATTTCCGAGTAATTTCCTAGGAAGTTTCCTGGAAAGACTCATGCAGTTCTACAATAGTCAGAGGCAGAACAGAGACACAGAATCAGGGTCAACTAAACATGTGAAAATGTTAAGTTTGTCTGCAGACATGCTTACAAAAAGCTAATAAAAAATGCATAAATATTTACTTTGGTCGAAGCGCACTTCTCTCAAGAAAACTGGAAATGAACAACTAAATAAACCCATCACAACTAACTAAACTCATATCTGTCTTAGAGACTTTATTTTCCCGTAATTTCTACAAAGTTGCATAGTTCCTTCCAGAAAACTTGAAAGAATGTATTAAAAAATCATTAGGAAAAAAATGGAGATGTAAAATGAAGTACATTAAACTGCATAGATCTTCATTGTTGGAGGCAGATATCTCCAAATCAAACTCTCTGCATGGCTAGATGGTTTTTTTTATGATTTGGGTTAGCTGACCCTTGAACTAATGTGTCAAACCGAACAGATCTTCAGTTGCAGTGAGTAGTGTTCTCAATGCCGTGATGGACAGCAGTGTGGATTTGCACAAGTTCAGTTTTGTTATATTGCTGCTTTCACAAACATTCACACCTGGGAGTAGAACCCCTGTCTGCTACTGTCGACTGCTGAGCGGCTCCACTGGAGCATGTGAGTGCAAACTGCCTCTCTCGTTCATTTTCCCAGCTCACACTTTCCATGAGTTGACCTGGAGAGGATGATGAATGTGGATCTGAATTTTTCACTCTCAAGCTTTTACATTAAAGCTGCCGAAGCAGCGAAACAATTCATGGAATTAGTGGCGTTCTGAGTTAAGTCAAATCACGTCGGATCACTATATCCTTTCGGATATATGCAGAGATAAGATAAAGATCATAATACGATTCATCTCTTTTTTAACTCGTATGTGAGGTGCAGTAAAGTGCTCAGCCACTTTTTCATGACAAAATTGACAGATTTTGGGTTTGTACTCGAGAACGTAGTGCTTAAAAACATTTGACTTCAAAAGGCAACCAAACAAACAGGATTATCTGCAGCCACAGTTATCCCCTTTTCATTCGAAATTCATCTGCATGTGCTTGTCTTTATGTGTGCGCTTGCATACACGTGTGTTTTTGTACATGTGGATGCTGCTTGTGTGTGTTTATGCGTGTTGGGAGGATCGAAGGCGTTGTGTTGATGGAGGGATTCAGCAGCTATCTCCTTCTTCTTTTCTTTTTTAGATTGAATAAATGATTGTGTTGGCAAGAATCCGTGTCTCTATATGTCTGTGCCTTGCACACGTGTTTCTGTGTGTAACGTGAAAAACACTCCTGTACTGTAAATCAGCTCCCAAAGGTATCGTCACCTCGCGGCGCTCTTCACGTTGTGCATTTTCAGCGGACTTCTGCATGTAAGGGTAGAGACACATCATAAGTGGGTGTGTGCATCCATGTTAGTATCACATGTAGGTGTTTGCAAGTACTAGCAGTACACAGGGAGTGTGGAAGAAAAAACAACAACAGCAAACACAGAGTTGAATAATGTGTTTGACGAGGGGAAATGTGTAAGAGGATGACTCTATCTTTTCCTGTTGTTATATTTGCTAATTGACCTAATGTTTCTGAGCCATTAGACTGTGTATTTCCATTGGCCAAGGGGCAATTAGCTTATCAGGCAAGAGCACACACACACACTTAAAACTCCACACACACTCACACACACACACACACACACACACACACACACACACACACACACACACACACACACACACACACACACAAAGATACTTGACAGTTTGATCAATGGATGTCATACTGACCATAATGACTCGGTACGGTCCCCTTTCAATGCAGCACAGCTTGAGTCCGAATACAATAATCCTTTATCACGATCTCCCAAGCACACACACACACACACACACACACATACACACACACACACACACACACACACATAAAAGGCACATCAATCATAATCATAGGCACCTTTACAGACAATGCAGCTGAGAAGAGAAGGGAAATGGCATATCCCTAATTACTGTCTCTCTCTGTTGTTTACGCCCAATTATCACACATAAACACACACACACGCATGCTGTATGAGGACATGCTCACACACGCAGACACACACACCAGACACAAACAGTGGCGCTAAGGGAGGATGATGAAGTTTCTTTTAAGAGAAAGGGGTCTTGTGCACCCAAAAGAGCTCTTAATGCCACATATCTGTTTTTCTTCTCTTCACGCACGCACGCACGCACACGCACACGCACACGCACACTCAACTCCAACAGATTAATGGATTGGTTTTGCTTCTCTCTTTCCCCTCTGAGGGTAAGTGATCTATCGATCCGGTGGATCTCTCCCAGTGAACCCCAACTGAGTTGGGAGAGCCATCGCCGGGGATTGGAGCAGCTACTGTCTCCCATCGATTCAAATGAGTCATTAATGCACCTTCAAATTGCATTTATTTTTCTGAGTAGCATGTCAATGTGTCTGTGTTAGCAGTGCCTGTGTGTGTGTTTTCAGTCTGTGTGGTTTCACTGAATTTAAATAACAGCCCACTGTTCTTGTGTGGAAATGTTCCACACTCTTGTAAAACCACAGATTTTAGGATTAGTTTGACATTTTGGGAAATAAGCTTATTTGTTCCCCCCCCCCCCCCCCCCCCCCCAGAGTTAAATGAGAAAATGGATGCTACTCTGATATGTGTTAAGTACAGAGCTGGAGCCAGGAGGCGAACTCCTTTGTTTAATCCTAACCCAAACAGAAATGTAAAAATTACAATTTGTGGTTTCAGGCAGAGTTTTGCTGTTTCATTTCCATAGTGTTAGCTTAGTGTCGTCTTGTTGTCAGGCGACGAGCAGAAAATTGTTGCAGCATTTACTTTCTCGTAAGACAGTATATTAAAGGGGCAATATGTGGGATTCAGAGCATTAATATGAAAGCAAACACCAATGTAATGTCTACCTGAGTAGGTCTATTTTTGAACTTTGGATAGCTGTTTCCCCGATTCAGTCTCTGTACCGCGATTAAGCCAAGTTCACACTACACAACTTTTAAAGTCTTTAGATCGCTGTACGGTTCACACGACACAACTTTGCTGTCTAGTAATTAGAAAGTCTGTAAGCCGTGGTTTTCACACTACATTACCGACAGTGACAGGTGACACTATAAGATCTTTCACCAGGAAGAATCCCTGATGAGTATGTCTGGTCTCCAAACTATGTCTAGTCGCAATTATATGCAAACATGCTGCAAGCTGCATTCATAACTTGAGTTGATGCTCCGAACACATGAGCAATTAGCAGACACTGAAAAACATTAACATTCATTTGGAATTGTGTCTCTGCTGACCGGACACGTCTGTCTTGCTCTGTTTTGGTCTTTCGTCACCATCTAGTTGCTAACTTTGTCTATCTGTTGTTTGGGCAGGAAGCGCTCTGTGAGCAACGTTGCCTCACAGGAAGAAGGCCCTGGTTTTGAACCCAGCTCTGAAATTCTTATGTAGCGTTTGCACGTTGGCATGTTGTTGGTGCTTTCTTCCACATCAAACGACATGCATGTCAGCTTTTATGAAAATCCCTGCAACTGCACCTGACCAAGGCAATAGTATTGAAACTGGCAGTGGACCTCAGACACAGTGCTGTGAAGAGCAAAACAGGAAGTGTGACATTTTCGACCAGTGTCCAGCAACTCTCGGGCTCTGCTCTGTAGACTCCAATGCATTCGTTTCAGACTTTCATCATCTTCAGGGTTTGGTTTTGTAGATTCGGAGATATCGTGGTTAAACATTGTGTAAAAGTGATACTCGTTACCCGGAGAGTTTGGAAGGAGACATACTTTTACATAAAAAGCTGTGGAGCTAACATTAGCAGAGTAGGTTAGCACATCATTAACTAGCATTAGCTGTCTGTGCTACGCTAGCTACTGAAGGTATGCTGCTTTTTCTTTTTAATGATTGTAACAGTGACTACATTTCCACCTGACTGACTTTACAGGAACACTGTTGTTCCTTAATTGTATTGTCTTCTGTCTCGATCACCATGGTGATGTGGTCGTTCACTTTTAGCTAATCATACACTAAAGAAAACACACAAATTACGATATTCCATTTCTGTCAATAGATCCCCTTAAATGCTTCACACTATTCCTTAACAACTAACAAGAGTCCATTTTTTAACAAGATGGCAGAATAATGTGCTCCTGATGGTTTATGTGATAAAAGTGTTGTTTTGGATCCTTTCACTATGCAAGGGTGAACTACCAAAAATTCACAAATCACAGTTAAAATCACAGCCACAGAAGCGATTCAACATCCTGGAGGATGAGGACTAACCTTAGGTAATGTTAGGATGAGACATGAGGTATTTAGGTTGAATGGTTTGGAGTGTTGAGTCAATCGTGTCCTCACAGGTGTAGCACAACTAACATGTGTAGTACGTGTGAAAATGCTCATGCAGAGTGGATCTTTTTTCTTTGGCCTGTGGGGACTCTGGCTACAGTCGGCATCGATTTTCCGAGAGGAAGTCAGCTGCTGTAAGTGGAAGGTTTCTATTGAATTTATTTACCCCCCCCCCCTTTCCATTCCTTCACATCTCCTGCTTCCTCCTGTTTCTTCTCTCATCCATTCAAAAGCATCCTTCCCTTTCCCCCCTTCTGTTGTCTTTGCCTCTCCCGCCCTTCCTCCCCTTTGTTCTGCTCTCTCATTTGTTTCTCTCTGCGTCTCATTTCCATTATGTCTCTGTCTCTCTCTCTCTCTCTCTCTCTCTCTCTCTCTCTCTCCCTGACTCCCCCTCTCCTGTGTCTTGTGTTTTCGTCCTCTGCAGCCGGCGCCGCTAGACAAACAGGACAGTAAATTTGCATTGCATCACAGAGTTCGCCATCACATTCTGCACTGCAAGTAGATAGTGCTGAAACAGGGGCGACCTGATTCTCCTCGCACTCCACCGCCTCTTCCTCCCGTCTTCACTGCTCTCTTCGTCTCAAGAGCTGCCGTCGACAGGCTGCAGGAGGATAATTGAGAGTTCTATAGATCGCATTGGGGAACATTGATTCCCTCCACTATTCTCCCCTTACTTTCAACTACACCTCCTCTTCCCCCTCTCCTCACCTGTTATTGCTTATCTCTCTCTCTCTCTAAGCCTGACACTCTCATTCTGTCTCCCTGCCTCTCGTTCCTGGTGTGTGATTGCACAAGTTGTAAGTGCTGTGATTCGCTGCACAGATAATTCATCCACCTCCTGATCTAGCCGTCTTGTAATCTGTCTGAGAATCTCTGTATCTCTATCTGTCTGTCGGCTCGCCGAGAGTAGGATTGTTGACAAAAAGAAATGACAGAACAGAGGAGAAGGAGGCAAAAGAGAAAGCGAAGGTGCAATTTCACCAATGTTGAGTTGCACTCCCTTTTTGTCATCAGGATTTAAAATCTTCTTTAAACCGCCTCCTTCATCGGCTTGTCAAAATGTGAAAATGGTGAGGGATTGTTGCTTTTACCCAGATTCATCTGGTTAATTTAAAGAGCACGCTGCCCCATTCTTGTTAATAATATAATCCTCAATCACCTATCCACCCAGTCATGATAATCTTTAACCTTACGGTGCAAATAAATGTCAGTTTTTCAGCACAATAGTGATTGAAGTGCATGAAATCCTTGCGTGGTTGTGGTTCTGAACAGCAGCAGTTTTGATTGGAGCAAATTGGTGAACTGGGTACCAAACAGGAGAGCTCACAACATAAACTTAAACAACATCAAGACTTTTCTTCTCGTTTGAATGAAAAGTGCATAAAGTAAAGAGTACAGCGTAAAGCGCATAAACTCAGGGGCAATGAGATGGCACATGAGATATACACTAACATAACAAAAAGTGGTTCTCACAGATTACCACCTTAACATTTCAAGGACCAGACGTATAAAAACTAAACATTTCAAAGAGTGAAGACTTTTTTTTCCTTCGTTAAGATAAGAGTGCAGAATGGAAAAGAAAGCGTCCTCTAGCTGTGTTTTCTGTTGCAAGGCTGAGTTGTTTGCACATTGATCTGCCTTTCACCAATCTGCTCCTCTCCTGATATGGATTCCTCGGCTCGGCCTCGACTAGCTCGCTTACGCTCAGTCACCTTGATCTGCTGCCGACTCCGAGCAGCAAACACAAACAGCCGACCCGATCATTTCTCCCTCTATCTGGCTTCATAACGCTGCGCTCGCTCATTGTTTCACCTTCAAGCAATTACTGTGTTGAGTTGGAACCGAGGTTTCTTATTGGAATGTCCACTTCAGTCACACTGTGCGATTTCAAATGTCTTCATATATTTCTTATGTGAAAAGTCCAATTTTGCTGACTGACGCTGTGGGTTATATATATTTTCCTGTTGCTTTGGCTCATGAATCCTTCTCAGAAACCTACTGGGTGATGTCAGAAATGCATTGTCGCCCAGCCAAAAGTCAATCAGTTTTTCTTAGTCTGTGAAAAGTTGACACTGTGGAGATGAAGGGCTTTCACCCAGAGCTGGACAGGGGCCCTAGAACATGTCAAGGAGTATAGATATTGTGTCAGAGCCGCTGTCGAGTTGTTGTCACGGGGCCAACAGTTTAGAGCCGGTGCCCTGCCTATAACAGTGCCAACATGTCTCTCATTTGTACATCCAGTCTGTAAAAGACAGAGCCCCAAAGTGTTCAATATTATATAAATGAATAAGACGTACATTTCAAAAATTCAACCAATTATTATGAAATGCTATTTCAGCATTTTTTATTCAAAGAAATGTCCATTTCATAGCGGAATTCCTCCTAATGAAACTTTAACTTCATGTCACTTTCCACGACAGCGGAGTTGTCATGAACCCTGACCCTCTCATGTTCAGCCAATCAGAGCGTCCCAGCCTCTCCTAGCTGATGCAGCAACTGCCGGCCAGATAGCCAACTAGCTCCTGTTTGCTAGAGTACTTTCTTTTTACACTTCACAGAGTTTAGCGTATTTCTCAAAGGGTAATCTTTAGAATCACAACACTGCTGAGGCAGCTCTGAATTAACCAGCTACAGCTGCTGTTAACACTGGCTCTTCAGTTTTAAGCTGACTCTGCATAATAATTCAAGGCCACATCTAGCTAGCTAGTTATCATATGTCGCCTTGTTAAACCTGCAATGATGGATTATTTGTGGCCACTTGGGGACACTGGAAACACATTTTGAACATTGACATATTATCTTTTAAATTGATTTGAAAAACAGCTACTCACCCAAGAAAAGTGTAACTATTGGATACGGATGTCTCTGATACATTACATGTATCTAAATTACATACTGGACCCCGATTGGCTTCCAAATGAGCTGTGATGTCACCAAATCCCACCCCGTATGTGCACGGCTCAAACTTAGATTTAAGGTGAGCGCAGAGAAACGTTTCCCCTTCAGCGGATGCATCGCTCTCCAGTGTCACATGTATCACTTTGTGCAGTGAAGGTCAAACATCTGAGTCAAGTTAGAAAAAGCAAAACACGTATTTGAAGGGAAGGAGGCTTTATTATTGATCGGCTTGCAGTTCTATCATAAAAAGCAGCGTCAATTGCTTTCTTTTTTTTTGTTCTTTTGCAGCAGAGGGTATCTCACGTCTGAAGAGCCTGGCATTCTTAAAATATATTCCTGACTTCTTTGTATCTTCATGGCAGCAGTAGGATACATCCTTAGTGTATTCTAAAATATTTTTACTCAGCCTGTCACGGTGTTGTTTATCTTTTGCTCCACGCTGATACAAGTCGTCATTATCATCACTTATAGCTTTGTAGTCGTACAGTCTGGCCTGTTGCAGGGGCACCGCCGGCGTCTAACCATCCGTTTCAACATGAAACGAGTTGCAGCTGAAGGCGGACTCGTTTTGCTGTTTCCATCTACAGATGGAATACAGAACAAAATTTCTCTTTGAAATCGGTCAGAATTTTAACTCTCTCCGTCTTCACATGGTATGTGCTGACAAAGGGAATTTACGATATTGAACAATGGCAATTAACAAAAGGCAGTAAGGAAGCAGAGCAGGCTGGGGAGGGAACGTCTAAGGAGAGATGAGAGACCCTTTACTCCCTCATCAGTAAATCCTTGCTGATGGGCACGGAGGATTCTCTCTCCCAAGCTTTTTCTTTTTTTCTTTCCGTTTTAATGAGCACACACACTCGCACTTTCACACACCCCCACATGCATACACACATATCTGGATTCCTTTCCCCGTGTTTGTGCCTTTCTGTCTCGACTGACACACACACACACACCCTAAAGAGCAGAGATTGCCTCATTCTATCATCATTGGCCTTATTTTGAGCGAATCGTGTATGGCCACACGCTGCAGAACAGCCTAAGTCAGGAGGAGAGCAGCGTCTGGTTTCTATCAACAAAGCATTACATTACATTCGGAACCACCTCCTCGGTTTGGTGTTAATCTAATGGCCCATTACCCCACCTGTCATGAGAAAATACGGAGGAAAAGAAACTCTGGGCACGAGCATCTTTCTGTCATTGAAGTGCGTTTGCACGTGTGTGTGTGTGTGTGTGTGTGTGTGTGTGTGTGTGTGTCTGTGTGTGAGTTTATGCATGCATATGTGCAGTGTGTTGGTGTGTTGCTGTGTGTGTGTACAGAAGAGGATTGTTGAATCCCTGGCAAGCAGAACTATCTAAACAGTCTGAACAATGGCACTTTAAAAATCCCCCTGATGCACACACACACACACACACATGCACACGCACACGCACACTGGCAGACACACACTTGCACACTGTTTGTGATCTGGCATGTGATCTGTGGGAACAAACCCCAGAGTGGACACTGTGACGGGGGTGATAGCTCTTGTTTATCTGCTGCTAGAGCTGCGTGTTTACCACTAACACGCAGGTGTGTGTGTGTTCATATACATGCGTGTGTGTGTGCCTGCGCATGTGTGGGTGTACATCTGGATGTGCATGCATGCATGTGCCTTTTGCGGACAAACTCAAGGCTTTTGGTTGCCTGGCAACCAGATGGAGAAACGTGTAACTATACAGTAAAAGGAATTCACTTTCTCGTTGACAACACCCAAAAATAATCAAACCTGAGCAAACACACCCACTTCCATATTAACAAACACACAAACACACACTGTACAAAGCACACACACTGTACAAAGCACACACACTTAGCACTGTGAAAACACGGATTAACTGCATTGTGACCTTTGTTTTGATCATCTGTATAATGTGTTAGCATCCGCATAGTTCCAAAATAACCAAAGCTGGGCAAATACAAAGACACACACACACGCAAACACACACACACACACACACTCTCTCTCTCACACAGAAATGTAAATAAAGACACCTCGGTTAAGTATGCAAAGTGTGAATTATGTTTTGTCTCATGGACTTTAACATGTGTGGCCATGCAGAGAAGCAAGTGTTTCCTTTTTGTGAATCTTTGTAAGTGAGTTAGAGTGTTTTCATCGTCTTACACCCCCCTGGTACGCTGCTTAGCTGCTTTGAGACCCATTAAAAAAACCAAAAAAAACCCACCAACAACAAAATATGAAGTCTCATTTCTGCAGCCTCCCTTGCAATCTCCTCTCGCTCCATCTGTCGCTTCGCCCTCCACCTCTTGATCCCTCAACTTCCGCAGAGAGAATTAATGCAGTCCGTTATCATTAGACAGGAAGAGATACATGGACAAAGAGAATGAAACGCCTCGCATCGCCTCTTTTGACACATTCATCACAGTTGCGATGAGCGGGATAGGCAGTGCGCCTCACTTCAGCGGCTGAGACAAGACCGGGGAAGACTTCGAAGACCGGAGAGGCTTGAAGTAACTCCCACGCTAATGTTCTAATCGTATTCCCGGGCCTATATTTGGATCCCACCCGTGTAAATTTGGCTTCACGGATGCCTCGACACACCCAAGGCGCTCCGGTTTCTATCTCACATTTGAATAAGTCAGTTTTTCATGCGCAAATCTATTCCACGATTACACAGCGAATAATTACCTACAGCTGAATATGGAGGATGAAATCATTATTCACCGTCAGATTATTAATCACTACTCCAGACCTGATCTGGCTCCTCGGCTGTGAAATTATAGTTCTACTTTAGCAAACAACAATAATGGACTTGTACTGAGTTGAACGGGGTGAGAAAGGGGGAGCAAAAGAGAGAAAGATGGAAGGGACTCGAAGGAAAGAGGAAGAGGCAGAGAGAAATAGAAAGAGGAAGAGAAACTCAGGTGGAAAACGACGGATACAGAGTGAGAGGAAGATAGAGGAAGAGGAAGAACACAAGGAAAATGAGTTTGCCGAGCAGTGTGCTGGAATCCAGAGTAATAATTGCAGCACCAGGTCCTTCCATTGTGTGTCTTGGGAAGCCGAATCCAGCCACAGCATATTTCAATTCATCTTTATTGAAGCTATTGTCAGCATCCTGGTTGGCAGCAAGTGAAGGGAGAGAGACAGAGATGGGAAATGGGACAGAGGGAAGTGCTCGGGGAGAGGAGACAGGAAAGGACAGAAAGACATGATGCATGAAAGGACTTCTTGTGGGGTTTTTTTGCCACCAATTGACTGTTTGCTAAACCAGCTGCCAAGATATAATTGGACAATAAGTACGTTTTCATCCACCTGTTTTTATCCACATTTCAATTGGCGCATAAAATGGGAAATCTGGATGAAATTTTGCAAAATATATTTTACGCTGCGCTGAGTTTGGATAAAAGCAAAAGACACAGTGTTAGTGAATAAATCATGACAAACATAAATGTCACAAAAACATCAGATCTGTGTGGAGTGAATGATCTTGCTGAAGGACAATTCAACATGGGGAGAGTATAGGAGCTGGGTTTCGAACTACTAACCTTGTGGTTGAACCAAAAGTCACTGTACCCACTGAGCCACAGCCACTCGGAAGATCTGCATGACAGATATCAATGGAAACACACATTTATTTGCATGCAAATCTGGCTAATCTCTGGTCAGGGCGGGATTTATGTGCATGCTTCTTTTCTTTCTGTTTATTTGGTGATGCATGTTACTGCAAATGTGTAAGTGTATATTAAACATGTAACCATCTGCATGTGTCTGTGTGTGTTTGCATTGTTGTTGTTCTTTAATTCTGGGAGGCTTGCACGGAGGGATGACGAGTGAAGCGTCACAGAGCAATAATATTCAGGGGGTAGCATTTTAACGACATCCCCTCTCTGTTGGTATTGGAGCTCTTGGAACATTGCTCTGCTCATTTTCATACATATTGCCTCTTCTGTCTTCTTTGGCTGCACCTCTGCCAAGATCCATCACGGGAAGAAAATGTTTCCTTTAAGACGTATCTTACGATAGTCAACACTGAAATGCCCCTTTGAAGCGAATTTTAACAGCAGCAGAATTTTTTCAGGACTTTTTTTAAACACACACACCTCCACAGGAACTCAGGAGCAGTCAACCTACAACACTGGCTGCCTTGGGAATCGGCTGTAAGCACCAGCGTTCAGCCTTTTTCTTCTCTTCCCTGCACTCAAAATAGATTGTTGCAACAAACACAGGACTAAAATAAAACGTGGTTCTTTGTTAGAACTGACCGTATACTGAAGAATACAATGCTATCTCTTCAGTCTAAATTACTGTTTGTTATATACTGCAGGTAATAAGGTATAGCAATAAAGTCACGCAATTGAGTGGTGCTATTCCTGGCAGTTGGCCGTTCATGACCTCCTTTAGAGATGTACGCGCTAAAATGTGCAAATGGAAACAGTTGGCTACATGTACTCGCGCAAAAACGAATAACTGCCATCGGAGCAAATTCTATTATCATCCATAGAAGTCACACTTGAATAAAAAAAAAAATATATGTAAAAATGTTAAGAGGATGGGATTTTGCAGTTATTAACTTATACATCACAGGCCACAAAGAGCTTTTCTAAATGATGTGTAGGGTTTGGGGAAAACATGTCCTCCAAAAGAAAAAAGAAAAGTCCCTTTAAAGCTCATACTGTTGAGATTAAGAGCTGAAAGGTTACCAACCCCATTTCTTAATGTAATCCACTGTGAAGCCTCAAAGTTAAGCATTGTATAAGACACCATATAGGGGCACTTGTGTGAAGGATTATGAGGTGTCATCAGATAACCAACCCACACAAACCATGAGCTCAAGCACAAGAGAAGACAACATCCCAGGTGTCGACTCTCAAGTCCCCCCCCCCCCCCCCGGGCCAAATCTGCAGCTGAAGATAACAGCGTTCCCTCCCCAGTCTGCAGAGGGTAAGGGGGACTTTCCTCCTACAAATTTGTATGAACCAAAGGTGACCGTATGAGAGAGATATCCTCATCCTTGACTGCTCACCCCACGGTTAGCCGACATTCATCTGCTGGCACAGAGCCTGCCGCTTCAGTTGTTGGCGTGCGGAGCGGACGTCACCGGCACTGACCTGTCATGACACTGCAGTAATAATGTTTCAATGGGAAATAACACAAGGTGGGTGGAAGTCCTTGTCCAGCTAAACACCACCTTGCAGTCTGCTTGACACGTTGGCAGTTTCAAGTGCGTTTCATTTAGACGCAGCAGTTTGTGCAGTACAGCTCAAACGGAGGTATCGCACTGTAGGGAGTGCACCAAAAATAGACTGAGACAAAAAGCAGAAAAGTGCTTGAGATGATCAGACCGCTAAGAAGTAGAGACGGGAGGAAATTATCAGCAACTACTTTGTTCTTGGAAGTTAGTGCACCGTCAAACAGTTGGTTGTCTTCAGAACAGGTTCTTATATCAATCAAAAAGGGGGATTTTCAGGTCCTCTACTGAATATGTGCATGACTAAATAACACTGACAGTGCTGCTTTTGTCAATTTAGCCCTGATAACAATGAAGCTAAATGCTCTTTAACACATTTCTCTGAGCAGCTATAATTCATGTTTTTATAACAACAATGTGTCAAATGTAAAAACTATGTAGCCTATCGAGAATTGTCACCTGAATCTGCAGCTCTCCTCAGCTTTACAGTGAGTTTTAGCTCATCCTTTAGCTGTCCGGTTCCAACTCTGCTGTTTTGAATCACTGTCACCTCGCTGATAGCATTTCCATCGGTCGCAGACGGCGGATGTTTTTAGTGACAAAAGCTCTAAAAAGCCACTGTAGCCCACCTGCTCAGCACCAACCAGCAGACAGACGCAGCTAGCGACTAGCTGGTGAACATAGTGGAGCATTTAGCAGCTAAAGAGCCAGATATTTCCCTCAGGAGTTGGTTGAGTTCAAAAGACCCAGCAGTCCTTTCCTTTTCAGTCACACAAATCTAGCAAAGCCATCCCCACTGCAAAACCCTGTGCCCGTGATCACCGCTCTGTGCCGAAGCGCGCAAAAGAATGTGACCACGGCTCCTGTTCAGTAATGAGACAAGGTGAAATAGAAATTACTTGGATGTAATTCCAGTGCTGTAAGTGATTGTGCAGGTCACTGTCACTCTATCGGAAGGAGTACATAGAATAATGTAAACAAAATTCCTGTGGGTAATAGAATTAAAGCAGGACAGGGTTTGATCACGTACAACGATAAATCAGTCCGGTGCGGCTGTGGTGTCGGTAGCCGGAGTGCTGTTATCTCTGTGCATCAAGTGTAATCCAGTTTGATTAATTGTAGCCTTTAAAACTCGGGAAATTAATAATTTAAGCTATATGATATATACGTTGGGTCAAAAGTATGTAGACACCAGAAAAATGTATGTGGACACTTGGATATTATTCCTTAATTACTTCTGTCATGTTGAACAGCGGAAGGGCCTTTATAAAACTGCCACAAATTAGTACTGGCATTATTTTCTAAAGTCTGTAGACGGGGGTGTAAGTGTCCATGGGCAAGATACTGAGTCATGGATATATGAATGTGTGTGAATGAATTAGTTTTGGGTCCTGATGGGCAGGTGGCACCTTGCATGGTATAGCCTCTGCCATCAGGGTGTGAATGTGTGAATGTGTGAAAGGCAATATACAAATACAAGTCCATTTATCATTTACCAAGTCCATACAATATCGTCCCTTTTGAAAAGACAATGCATGTAAAAACAATAAGCGACACGCCGTCCCTGACACATCCAAAACTGAAAGAATTACAGAGAGCGTCATCGTTTGAGGTGAAGGACCACTGACAAAGCAACCGCATTTGACGAGTTGGCAGTAAGGAAGTGTTAAATAGCTCAATCGGACTAGTGAGGATGAACAATTGCATCATTTACTGATACTGTAGCTTTGAAGCCCAAGACAAGACACAATTTAAGCTCCATGACTTACATAACCAGAATCACACACATATCTGGTCTCAGGTCGTGCAGTCAATACTATATTGATAGAGTATATCTGCCAGCTCTCAAATGAAAAGATGAAGCAGAAGAAGAAGAAGAAGAAGAAGAAGAATTACAAACTGTGCAGCTGAGATAAAAATGGGACATCTAAACACATTTTACTCTCTGTTAGTTCTGACTCCCGGCTTCCTACGCTCTCAAAAATACACCTTCCTTCCAATCACGTCACTTAAAACTGACAAATGGACTGAAGTATATTTTTGGGAGCCTTAGACATTGAAAATTGTAGAGACCAAGAAGAAGAAGAAGAAGCCTTGACAAGTTGTGCTTCAAACACAAAACAATTTACGATCCTATTCGTCTCATTCTAACTATTGCGAGTTAAGATGAAAGTTTCATGATTTTTCATGTGCTTTCTGTATCATTATATGTGGTGTGCAACAGACAGAGGCACAGTTGTGTGAGCTGAGGCAGTGACGATAGAGAGAGGATAAACTGCAGCAAAGGTCAGGAAATAGATTCAAACCCACACAATTATAGGGGGCACATGGTGTGCTCCTGTTGGGCCCTTCTGATCCACCAAATTGACCTTCCATCAGTTTTGGACTACAGGGAGCTATTTGTAAGTTGGCAGCCATCGAGGCTGGAAAATGTCTCGCCGTTCCCCGACAATCAGCCCCGCAGAGCTCAGACCAGAAGCAGAGCAGCACCACGGACTCGTCCGGCTGTGCTGCCGCCACCGGGGCTGTCAGGCTGCTTGGTAGTCAGTGAACTGTAGCAAACATTCGGATGCTTTGTCGACTGGCCTGTGAACACAGGAAATGAAGGTGATTTGTAAAACATGAGAAAAGCAGTGTAATCCCATGCACGAAAGCATGAAACACACTGAGGGCTGAAGCCTCAGAAGAACACTAAACGAGATCATATTGGTACTGAAAAGACAAATGAATCGGATAAACATTTTCCCTGAACTACAAATTCATTAAAACACAAAATACACATTTAGCCAACAAAAGGAGACTCATTAGAAGCTCGTATGATCCATGTTCACTGCTGGTCCTCGAGGAAAATGAACTGGAGTGTTAAAATAGCTTTCATGAACATATCTCAAATCCTGTTGTTCTGGACCGTGGAGTTTCTTCGGCACCCTGGAAGTAATTTAAACAAAAAACAAAAACAAAAAAAAAAACCAATCACAGACTAATCCGAAAGGTAATAGAAAACAGAGAATTTAAGCAAAGTGTGAATCTCAGCAAGCAGTCTCTTTCTCCAACTTTGTTCCTTTTGTGTGTTGTCGAAACCATAATTATGTTTTTATTGTGAACCTGACAGCGCATTAAAAGGATTCCTCAAGCTGACAAAATGCTTCATTATGCCGTCTTTGTATCGATAAATTTGGTTGATGAGTAAGTACTTAAAATAAGAAAAGACCATTTCACGATACAAAAACCCAATTACTTTTGTAGTATGGAAACTCTCCCATTCTCTACCAGCCTTTGTCTTCTATTTGAAATCACTAATGACATTCATAGGTAGCTCTGAAACATCAAGCTCAATCTGTGTTTTGTCATGTGAGGACTGAAGACCTTGTATTTTCTCAAGACACGAGCATCATGCCTGGGAGAGAAGATATTAAAGATAGAAATTAATATATAACATCCTCCGACTAAAGACAAAGGAACAGAGTCTGCAACCGAACTAAAGTGTGATATCTTCGAGCGAACACATGTTTTGTTACTTGAAGTTATCCAAATGATCCCCATCAATAATACCAGGGGCTGCATCTCCTCCATCTATTAGCTGTTTGCAGAGGAAACGTCTTAAAGTCAACTTGCATCCACTCGATTTCTAATGATGTCCACTTTACTTTGACAGAAAAATAATTAACATGAATTTCAAACAGGCACGACAGGAGGCATCTTATTCAGCTATAGTATATCCGATGAGATGACACACAGAAGAAGATACACACAGACAGAAACCCTGGAGGACAGAGAAAGACATCAGGTAAATCAATGTGATGGGAGCCACAGACCAATGGCAAACCCACTGCATTAAACCAAAATGTCCAGAGCCATGCTAGCGGCTCTGTGAGGCTGTACTTATAGGCACTGCAGTGCTTTGAGGTAAATGCTAAGAACAGCATGCGGACATGCTCACAATGACAATGCTAACACGCTGATGTTCTGCAGGTGTAATGTTTGGCTTATTTTAGTGTATTAGCATGCAAAGATGAGCCAATTATCAAATACTTGGAAATAAAAGTATCATAGTTAGCAATCCAGTAGTTGTTGAGATACTTCAGTTCAAAATGGGGGACTGACCGATCCCTGGAGTCATGATGCCACTAGCATAAGAACTATTGTAGAAAGTGCCCTCATCACATCTAACCAAATGAAAAATCCAATAATCTATCCAATAAGCACAGCGATATTTCTTTTTAATAAATATGATTGTCTCTCTACCTTCAGTACCTTTATGCTGCTGTTACGCACCCCTCCACCTCCCCATCACCGCCCAGTCTTTGCAGATGAATCAGCTCATCAACTCATTCTATCAGCCACCACCACCACCACCACCATGTCTGGACTCTACGGGGGGATTCATCTTGCTGCTGCTCAGTTCTTGACTTTCAATGACAATATTTGTTTAAAACTACATGTTGCTCAGAATTGATTGACTTATAGAATGATAACTTGATGCCATCATATCATCACAACACAATAATAATCATCAATCATCATTTGAAATGGCAGACAGAAAACTATCCAATATTTATTGCTATATTTGTGTGTGTAAAATTACAAACTGTGAAATCTGCCCTCAGGCTGGAAAGAGAAAAATGATTGTACCTCTGACAGCTGGTAGCGGTTAAAAACAAAACAAAAAAAACGTTGAGTGTTCGAGTTATCAAACTCATCAGAAACACAGTGGAGAATGCTTCCTGTCTGAAAATAAGGGGAGATATGTCTCTGTTATCTGGTCCCTGTCATCGTCTAGCAGGTGAAATCACCGCCCAGGTTTGGGACCCGGCTCTGAGCGAGTAGTGAAGCGACGACCAACTTCTCTTTTCTGTTTTGGTCCAGCGACAGCCCACCAAGACGCCTCCTGGCACTCCAGCTGGCGGCTCAGCTATTGTAAAGGAGTAATGGGCACGAGGCTCCTGTTAGCTGCGCGATATATACTCTTGGTTTCTTCCCCGATCAGTGGACTCCCAACGTCGCCACTGAGGCGTTTTAAATCATGGCCTCTGATACTGGAGAGGTATCAGGGAATATAGTAACATACTGACGCTAAGGCAGGCAGACAGAGAGAGGCAGATGGGCACACACACACACACACACGCACACACACACACCCACACACACACACACACACACGCATGCCCACCCTGCTATGAGTGAAAGCGTGACTGTGACAGTTCTGCTATGGGGTTATCAGTGGCCAACAGAGCATGCCCAGACACACACATACACAAACACACATAATACAACGCCCTACACACACACACACACACACACACACACACACACACACACACACACACACACACACACACACACACACACACACACACACACACACACACAAACCTGAGGGCTCTCCAGTCACTGTTATGTATAGTCAGAGACTGATGGGAGCAGACTTTGCCTCTTCCTCGCCTGCCATTATCCCTCCTGAGCCTCTTTTATTCACCGTCTTGTAGCTCTTTGCCTACATCTACCTCTTATCTCATACCACCCCCCTCCCCCCACCTCCTCTACCTCTCCTTCCCCTTCTGATCCATGTTATCCTCATAAGTAAAACAGCCCAATCATTCTTCTCCCGTCATCACCGTCAGGCAGACGAGCCCCATAGGTGGCCGCGCAGATGCTGATGCTGGCGAGGCAAACACGGGCGTCATCATCTGAGAGCCTTTTGCCGTCTCCCTCAGATTTTTCCCTCACTCTCGCTCTGCAATAACAGTTTCACACTCCCTTCCCCTCTCCACTGGGAGACAAACATTAAAGAGCTTTCTTATAATGAGGAAAACTACAGAGAAAAGACCTAAACTACACACAAACACACACCCATGCGTGCACACACACACATGCACGGAGCATGCACACGCACGTTGGAAAGTGTACACATGTCCCACAGTTACGTAAAGGTTACGTAAAAGGCATGAATATTAGAATGAATGCTGTAGAGCTTGGCAGAGGGGGATTGTGTGTGTTTGTGCACGTGTGTATGTATTCATGTGTCTGACCGTCATTAAAATACCGAATATTTTATGAAGGAGCAGGATGGAGGAAATAGTAGTGCTATTAAATTAGAGGTGGTAATGCAGGGGTGGGAACTCCTGAGAGGCTGTTGAGTTATAAACAAGCTCATCCTGAACCATCCTGCAGGCAGTGAGGCACTTTGCAATTGTAATAATAACGACACATTTTATTTAGATGGCATTTAAAACCATAAAGGCATAGAGGACAAGATTTTAAAAAAAATAATAACTCTTTATGCAGGAATATGACTCTGCCATATACTGTGCAAATTAAATTAATCAAAGAATACTGCTCAAATTAAAATAAAATAAAAAATACTGCTCCATAGATGTTACTTTGAAAGCAGGGGGGGGGGGGGGCTAAATAAAGATTGGCTAAATAAAGGAGACATATAAATAACCCTTGAATTTGAAAATATTGAGGTTTTGGAACAACCTAATACAAAATACTGTATATAATCATGGTCCGACGGTTTGTTTCCTATTTTAGTTTGAACGTCCTCTCGTCTTGTGTCTTGAATTGTTTTACTTCCTGCCTGTCTTTGTTTCCCACCTGTGTGATTGTCTGCCTCGCTCTGCTGTCAGCTGTCCCTCGTTATCTCCCTCCTGTCCTTGTGTATTTAGTCTCCGCGCTCCCGTTGTCCTTCATCAGTTTGTCTTTGTTGTCGCGTGGAGTTTTGTTCACCTGTAACCTGCCTGCTGCTCCTGCCTGCTGCTCCTGCCTGCCTTTGGGGCTGATTGCCTGCAATCCTTTTATGTAATAAATCATTGAACTGCACCAGTCTGCCTGTCTTGCCTGCATTTGGGTCCACCTGCCTGCTTCGAACTTGATATTGTTCGTAGCATGATATGGTTTTAACAACCTTGAACCTACAGAAAATGAAACAAAAGTGGAAAACTAAATGTTGAAGGGTTAAAAACGTCCTGTTGTAGGGAAGAGAAATACCAGCGCTTTTAAGTTTCTTTTATGAATCACCTGCTACACCGTTGTTTATAGTTTTATAAGAAGACAAGTAATATAGAAATATAGTAAATGTATTTTATTTGGTTCCAAATATTTATATTCATGAATTTCTACTACGCACTGTAGTGAGGATCAGCCAAACGTAAGCGTAAACATGAACGCATAGAATTCTGAAAGGTATGACAATACAATATTTACAGTTACAATGGTGCTTGTTGTCTTTAGAGATGCAGAGTGCAGTCGAGGGATCGACTTCTCTCTGCCTTCTGGGAGCCACGCCGACTTGTAAGCTATAATACAAACAGACATTTTTGCTGTAAACAGACACTTTTTATAGGTGCTGCTCCCACAGCTCACAGTGTTTGATCTTACCAGACTCCGAACTGTGAACACTGACTTAGGGAATATAACAAAACAAACAGAGGGTTACAGAGGTTCAGGGGCCGACCCTCATCTCTTTCCACCTCCGAGCTACAGCTCCAAACGGCCCCCGCCTGCTGCCTGCATCAACCTCAACTACAGTTCAAACTGCCATGCAACGCGAGAGAGCAGAGAGATTGTGCAGCGAAACTAAAACAAAAAACAGACTTCAACATGTATCGCCTGCCTCGAAGAATCACTGCTACAAAGGAACATTTTAAAATGGCCGCTTCTAGCCTTGCCAGTGTGGCATGAGAGGCAGTTCAACAGATGCATTTATGAATATCATCCAGGATTTCATGCCACTCCAGCAGCTCTGTTAGTAAAGCGGTGCTTTGCTCTAAATGCTAGCATCAGTTTAGATGTATCATGGGTCGGTAGGCTTTAACCTCCGGGGATCATGAATATCTTTACAACATTTGAAAGCGATTCATCCAATAGTTGTTGAGTACTCAGCATGGACCAGCATTGCCGTCCCTGAAACCACACGGCTGATCTTGAGTACTGAAAACGATGGTGCACAGTGGATTTCCACTCAAAATTGTCTACTCGTCCTGCAATCGTCATCTTAGCATTCAAGTCTCATCTCGAACGGTCTTAGTTTTTACTGAAGAAAAACATTTTATTGTGGAAATATTTTATTTGGATTACTGCCAACATGAACGGTTGCTTCTTTACCCAAGGCTGTCCTCCAAATTCTAAGATGTTTCATCATGTTTTTAAGATATCCGGCCTTGGTGGAGGCAACAATTAGAATGTAAAAAAACAAAATTGCAAAGTGTCTTTGGATGATTCAGAATTTTATAACAACCCAGGATATGCTTTGCTACAAAGATAAGTTAGTGTGTAGTGGATGAGGTGGATGTCTCAATATTACATTACTCAAATGTGTTTTACGAGATATTGACAGCAAATACATGTCTTTGCTGCAAATTTGCCTTATTGTCAATAAGAGTCTTGCAGATATTGGTTAAGCTTCCATCAGATCAAATTTCATTTCTTTAAAACCTTCCCCAACTCTGTAATACATCACTGTTTACGACTACAAGCCACAGGCGTCTGACGCTGAATCAAAACCCAACAAGCTTTGTCGGCCAAGTTATAACCGGAGCATTCAGGGACTTCAACGACCTAAAGCATGAGAGAAAGGAGGGGTTATGTACAGAACATGGGAAAAAAGATTACATTTGACTTTGAAAGGCTTCTGAAAGAACACATTAAGACAGGTCGATGCTTTCAGCGGTTAAGGTTACCTTAGCCTTGAGCAAACGCCGCGTCACTTATTTATTTTTTTGATGTTTTTACGACGTTTAATGTTATGTGCTGTCATGACTCATGTGTGGCTGTCGAATTTCTTTTGAACATTCTTTCATGCTCTTTGAGCAAAGCAAATTCCCCCAGGGGCGATAAAAGGTTCCACTCGTTCCTTCATGTAACGTTAGATGTGTTAGCCGCTAATTAACTTTGTTCAAATGTTGTACCTTTGACAGGTCGTGATTTGGTGTCGCAAGATCAGCCGACTTCTAGTCACACATTCTGTTGTCTGCTCTGTTTTCCCAGCCACATACGAACTCTCAGATCCAGACTCTCCCTCCTGCTCTGCAGTAATCTCTTTCACACCATTCCTCATCACCTGACCTCCCCCGCATACCTGCACACCTGTTCCCACTGGTCCCACCTGTTTTGGTCTGCCTGCCTGGTTATGACTATTTCTGACCACGAGTAAATGTGTAGTTTTACCCAACAAGCTTGTCTCAAACCTGTTCCTATACTGAGCTATTGCACGGACAGCTTATAAGACAGTTGCTTAATATCACCAAGATGTAGTGTATTATTATCTTATTATGATTATCATATACTGTATATATGTTGGTTCAACCTTCTAATGAGTCAGCCTATGAAAGGTGACTTATTATCAAGAGGTAAAAACTGTGGAGTTATCCCAGAACAGAACAGAAGTTGTCGCTCAAAGGGAAACGTCACATCATTTCAAACTGAATATTGGCTGCACTTCTGTGCGTAAAAACGTTCAGACCGTGGAGCGAGAGATGAAATGCAATACTAAGAGGCTTTCTGGAAACTGAGCCAAGGACAGTGAAGGAAATCAGAAGTTGCGCAGCTAAGTGGATAAAGAAAATGAAAGTTAGCACCCAGTCAGGTGCGGTTGGACTGAGCTCACCCCACAAGATCAAGTGTAAACAGGTGCGCGGTGTCCAATTTGGCATTTCTCTTTTTGATACACTGTTTGATCTTGAGGCGAAAGAGAATGGCTTGAAGTGCGCTCCTTTAAACAAGAGGGAGGCAGCTGCGAGGAGGGCGAAAGAGAGGGTACGGTTCAGTGTTTCCATGAGGCTGGAATGAGAAAAGGAGAACGAGAGCTGGAGGGCAGTCAGGTGTGATGCAGAAATAATCGAGTGAAGAGAAATAGAGGTTGAGCAGGTAAAACGGGGAGATCTTGTAAGCAGAGCAATAGAAGCTTCTGAAAGTACACTCTCATACCAGAACTGTGTGTGTGTGTGTGTGTGTGTGTGTGTGTGTGTGTGTGTGTGTGTTGTTTTATAACCAGCCCATTATTTGAATAAGCGAAGTCACAGACTCGGCAGAGGTGTGAACGTGCCACTGCTGAATTTACATCGCAACATTTAAAAAATCCCTCCTGGGCTGGTTTGAGTTGAACAGGGCAGCACATTCTGCTCTGATGAGTCTGCTTAGCTGTGCCGGTTTTTGGGTAGTTTGCGGCAAAATTTATTAGATTCAACAATTGGGTGTCTGCATCCGTGTAACCTCTTTCGAAGTCGCAGCGTAATCTTACTTATAATTGCAAATTCACTGTCATAAAAAGTTTTGTCGAGCTTGAAAAAAATGCAAAACAGCGGCCGGTGCAGCATTTGGTTCCGATCTGGGCGGCTTAATACATTTTGAAATGATTTACCGCTGCATCTTCAACTGCTGCAGTCAACAGCAGCAGTAAGCCGGTCTCCCATCGTCTCTCATCATCGTGGGAATGAATGGAATTCATTTTGCCATCAACTGTCCACATGTGGCTGAAGTACACGCGAGCTGTTTCTATAGAGGCAGAAACAGTGGGGAAGAGGCAGAAGAAGAGTGCCCTGTGGAGTGACGGAATGAAAGAGGAAAATAAAAATGAGGCCAAACGCAGCAGACTCCAAATAGCATTCTCAAACAGAGGTTTTACACCTTCCAGAAACACCCACGGTGTCACTCTAATTCCTCTTTTCTCGTCAGAACAACACTGTAATCAAGTCATTTTATATATATAATTATATTTTCAAGTGCTTATCAGTGCTGAAACAAGCTGATTAAATAACGAGTTAACAGACAGAAAATTAATCGTTAATAATTTTGATAATCAATTAATCGTTTTAGTCATTTAAAGGTAAAAAAAGGCAAAAAATAATGGTTGGTTTCAGCTTCTGAAGTGTGAGTATTTTCAGAATTTCTTGGTTATATGATTGTAAATGAAATATCTTTTTGGTTTTCAACAGTTTGTCGGACAAAACAAGCAGTTTGAAAATGTCAGTGTAGGCTCTGGAAAATTGGAACACGATTTTGTGATTTTTTTACAGACTAAACTAGTGGTTCTGAAACCTACACAAGACCTAAAGTGGATCTGAATGGATGCATCTCTTCTGTCACGTCGATAAACCGACAGCGTGCTTCCACGCCAGCAAAGCAATCAGTGTTCAGGTTAGCAAGTGTCTGCAGACAGCAAAACAGCACGTAAAGTACAAGATGGAAAGATTCTTAAATAGTGAGAAAATTAAAAAAAACAGGTGAGGCTCATCACATAACAGGAGAGACCTTTGAGGCAGCTCACAGTATGAGGCCAAAGAAACCGGCCTGTGAAAACAACACGTAAAGAAAATGTAAACGCCATCGAGGCCCTCTTATGAATGTTAATGGCGACAGTTCGTTGGATCGTTTTTAAGAAAAGAAAAGTTGGTCCATCAATGACAAAATGCCAATTAAGTTTCTATGGAAGGACTAGTTCATCGATTAGTCAAGTAATCCTTTCAGCTCTAGAGACATTACAACTCAGTTATGCCAATTTAGTGAAAATACCGTGAGAAGCTCCATAAAAGCTGCATCAAGTTTAAATTCCAAATTCAGAGCATATCTATGATTTAGGGATTGCCTCCACACGGCTCTCAACATGGCGACAGCTGAGTCAGCGGCTAGCAGCTAACAATGCTAACAGCACAGTGCAAACAACCGTGACGTTGTGCTGACAGAGCTAACAGTGTTTATCTGAGGGGGAACTGATGGACGTTATATTTCCGCGACAACGGCGTGGGTCTGGATGGCGTCAACAGTTGTGACCGCCTTAAGAGTGCAGAGCTGCGCAATTAGCCATAGCCAATGGGGCACACACTGGGACTCACATGCGCTAACATTCACTACCAGACCGTCGATGCAAACAACGCGCAGAGAAGCTAGTATTGCAACAAACACAGAGGGAGTGTGACTTCATTCTCCGCTCATGACGCCGTTACTCCACTATTTCTTTACACAGCAAATCGCTGTTTGCTGCTATATTAATGGTCTGAATTTTGAATAAAGCACCTTTAACTTAATTTTTAAATAGTGCAACCAAAAATTATGTAGACACTGAAAGGAAACATGCAGTTCATGTTGATATTTCAATAAAAATCATGTTTAATTCAGGTTTTTAATGCCACAATATGAATGCTTAATTCTCAAATTAGCACCCTGGAATTGGATTTTAGCTTCCAAAGAAGGTCATGACAGGACCACTGGACTAAGTAATGACTCTTTCAATCGAAAAATAATGAACAGATTCATCAATACTGAAAATTATAGTTTGTTGCAGCACTATGCCTGGTCATTAAGATACTGACAGAGAGGACATTCAATATCAGGATTTTAATATTCAGGATTCAATCAAGTCATCAAATTAATTCATCAGTCACATATTTGCAAGTGAATTGGCAGGAAAGCGTTGCCTGAGGAGGACATTTGGAAGCAGCAGCAGCAGTGATTCGCGTAAACATCAGCTCATGAACTGTGAACACTTCCAGTCGCTGGGTTGTGTTTGCTATTGTAGCCCCCGATCCCTTTGTCCCACCATTGTTAATGATAATGTCAGCAGTGACGGGTGTGTGAGGTGTGTGTGTGTGTGTACGTATGCTTCAGTGTGTTTGCAGAGCTTAAAACTCTTTGTGTGCACTGTGTCGCTGTGTGTCTGAGCAGCGTGTGTGTGTGTGTGTGTGTGTGTGTGTGTGTAGGTGTGTGTGTGTGTGTGTGTGTGTGTGTGTGTGTGTGTGTGTGTGTGTGTGTGTGTGTGTGACCAGAGGTGACCCAGTGGTGTCCCTGCTGGTCCGGAGCAGGGATAACACTCTCTGTCGGCGACGCTCATTAATCATCCCATACAAACACACAGAACGCAATCCATCCTCCCATCCTCTCCTCCTCCTGCTCCTCCTTCCTTCTCCTCCTCTTCCTCCTCCTCTACGCAGCACCAGCGCTCCGTAATGGGGTCACTGCTCCCATTTAACAGAGACAGACAGAGGAGAGAGAAAGGAAAACGGGATGGAGTGAGGAGGGGGGCATATAAAGACGAGTTGAGATTAAATAAGAAGTAACGAAGGGAAGACGGCGAGCGAGGCAGAAATAATAAAAAGAGGGGGAGGGAGATGGGGGGGGGGGTAATTACAGAGGGAGGTATTTGAAAGTAGGAGCAATTAAGAGGAGAGGGAGGGGTAATAGAGTAATAGGGAGAATTCATAAAGAGGGAGAAAGGGGGGTAAAAAAAGTGCTGAAAAACAGTAAAAGTCGCTCCCCCTGATTAATGTCGCGCAAGAGAGAAGAAAAACATTGTGTTCTTTGGAAATGTGGAGAATAATCTTTGGAATATGCCGCTGTGGGAACCCAGCACTAATTATGTAACTCTGTGTGTCTGCGTGTGTGTGTGTGTGTGTGTGATTCATTCTTGCGCTGGAGGAAAACATGTGTACATAACCAGCACACACAGAGATGCACAAAAGCTGGTAGAGACACCATAGACACACAAACACACACTATAGCGAGCAATGCCAGGGGACCTCGGTAGAACTAGGTTCCTCCTCTTGCTGCATTATTCTCTTTGGTATGTTGTTTTTATTTCCTGGTTCGAAACTGTGGTGCATCGCCCCCGGTTATCCAGCATCACACACACACACACACACACACACACACACACACACACACACACACACACACACACACACACACACACACACACACACACACACACACACACACACACACACACACACACACACACACACACGTACTGGGATGCTTCACTCATCCTCGTCCCAGAACCACTTTCGAGAAAACAGCCACTGACAGATGCCCCAAACTAAAAGGAAACTGGAGGCCAAAACAACATCTGAGCCTGACAAACATTTAAAAAGCGTTGCTTTCTCTCCCTCACTGAGCGTGCCCTCAAAATAACATTGTGTTTCCTGGTGGACAGCGGCACCCGTCAGATGTCGGCACCACTCTGCAATAAAAGCAAAAGGTCGACATCTCGGTTGCTATGTTTATTTGGCAGAGAGTTGAGATGAGAAGATGATAACATTCTCATATCTGTGCGGTGGATATGAAGCTGTAGCCATTTAGCTTAGCTTTGCACAAAGACTGGAAACAAGGGGAAACAGCTAGCCCGGTTCTGTCCAACCACAGGACCTCTAACGAACGAAATAACTTGTAATGTCTTTTACGTTTAATCGTTTGCCACTCCAAAGGTTCAAACTGTGAGGAATGCCTCCCCAGAGGGGCGTGGGAGAGATGTGAGGCTAGAGGTGGAGAAGGCGAAAGGGACAGGTGCATGCTGGTATTCTAGAAAAACAACAGGAAGTTGCAGCAGCATCTGTGATACGCAGCTCATGGAGGCAATTGAGATACTTTGAACCCCCCCCCCCCCTGAGCGCCTGATTGCTGCAATTTGTGTCAAAAATAGCACCCAATCATAACTCATCTTAACACACAGACAAGATGCACACAATCTTAGATTCACTTTGACTTTTACTTCCCGGGGATGTCATTATCTCTGACATCCACTTTAAGATCCTGATCATGTTTTTAAGATTTCTTTTGCTAATATTAGCAATTATTGCTAATAGCTAATTCGGTGTATACTTTTATGCTGCCAGTTTGCCATAATTTGAGCTTTAGAGATATTTGTGTTGACGTTGGACAAAGCCAAGCTAGCTGATTCCCCATTTCCAGTCTTTGTGTTAAGCTAAGCAAACCTTATATTCAACGAGTGGTATCAATCTTCTCATCTAACTTTCCACCACAAAGCGAATCAGCCCATTCCCCAAAATGTCAAACTGTTCCTTCAAAGTGCTGCAGGCGAAGAAACGATCATGGCCGCTCCTTGTAGTCGCAGTGATCCTCCCCAACTCAGAGCAGAGAGGTCTGAGTCTGCCAGAGACGAGGAAGCTAATTTATATAAGAATGGGATGGAGATTAAGACCTCTGAGGGTATTATGGATTTGGGGAATTAAGCATAATGGATTTCATGTAGGGCTTTATTTTACGAGTCCCCCGTTGGAGAGAGGTATGCAGTCTTGAGAGAAGATCTGAGTCATTCCACGGCTGGAGGACTGGCACGTGCACGTACCAACCGGCTCTCATTCAGTGAAAACAAACACACACACACACACACACACACACACACACACACACAGGCACCTTTTTTATGCCCGCATTCATGCAAACAGCAGCTCGCTGGGATGAGCCATGGCTCCTAAACCGTCTGAACTAAAATGACTTCTGTCATCCCCAAGTGGATATTTATGAAGATTTTACACTTCTATTTCACACTGCTCTGGTTTTTTGAAACATGGATTGGTGGAAATCTTCAAAACGACAAACAAACAAAACTCACACTACACCAACACATTGCACAACGGTATGTAATACGCACAGACAGGATTTAAAACTCTGGAAAGTTGTCACCGCGGAAGCTATTTTACCATTCGTCACGCTGATCGTGAGGTAAACCGTAGAAATACGACAAAAAGTAAGCCAACAGGGATGAAATCAGACACGATTTCTTTTGGTAAACAGCCTAAAAAAATATCTTGACTGAGACAGATTTTGAAAACTAACCGTTAAGAGTAAAAGGGGTGAAGAATGTTTTTAATATCTGTAAAATTGAATGCAGTCCACTGCACCAATATTACAAACCATGGCTTCAAAAATGGAGATAGGAAACAATTCCCTGCAGGTTTAGGTCAAGTACGGGCATAACACATATTACTATCAAACATTAAATGATAATGTTCATTATTACTCCAAAATGTATTAAAGTTGAAATTGTACAATGCATACTGATGATTTTGTTCCTGCACACACACGCACACACACACACACACACACACAAAAAAATAGAATAGAAAAGAGAGAACTTGCCTGGATAATGCCAGAAACCTTGGATTTTTTCATCACATTATTCTCAAGCCAAGAGTGACTCATGAGTTGTTTTTGATTTACTGAACACTTGTTGGCCTGTGGATCATTATTTTTGTATTAAGGTCTGGTTTATCAGTGAGGTTTAAAGCAGTATTGAATTTTTTGTGGCCACTTGGGGGCAGTGGAACAAGCTGTGAATACAACAATGTAATTTGGTCAGAGAGAGACAACTGGTTGCTCCGTGTACAACCAGATCAAAACGTGTCGGGTGCTGTTAGAAAACAGGGGAAACAATCAGGATGAACAGGAAGTTGATCCAGGCACTCCAGAAATGTAAGACCAACGAAGAAGTAAATGTTCAAAAGCCTTCATTACAGTGGCTAAATCATTAAAGAGCCGTTGACCGACGTAGGTCTTCGTCATGGCATTTAACAAACATTTGGTCAAACATGATTTAGTATTTTTAATATTTTCTTGGTGCCTGGATCGGCTTCCTGTTTATACCTTATAAATTGGCAAATAGTTGTTTATTTACACATCCAACAGACACTGGGCAACATTACCATTCATTTAGAGTCGTGTTTCTGGCCTTCCGGTGAATGTCTTCAGTCTACTTTTAGCTCTCGTGTCGCCTCTATCAACTCCTGAGGGAAATATCTGGATCTTCAGCTGCTAAATGCTCCACTACGTTTATCAGCTTGTTGCTAACTTGTTCTGTCTGCAGTTGGGAGGGCAGGTAGGGCACAGTGAGTTCATCAGTGCTTTTTCCACTAAAAACAGCCGCTTGCTGATGAGAGTCGCGAGAGAGAATCAAAAGCAGCTAAATTGCGTGTCATTAAACCAAAGCAGTGAGCCGAAAGCCTTGCAGCGCTGAGGGGAGCTGCACACTTGGGTGATATTTCTTTCAAATTGCATGAAGTCATTTGACCAGTTGTTAATACAAACATATTGATTGGTGCAGCTTGAAAGATTCTGTGCGTGTGTGCTGGTTCGCTAACTAGAGCTACTGTACTCCAGTCGATGTCAATATTTTCACTCAATATACTTGTTACTACATTATGATGGATAGGTCGAGAATAGCAGCAGATGAAACAACATTGGTTTGACTCTGTCTGCATTGAGACCCTTGCTGCATGTTATCTCCCTGTCTCTCTGCCTACAGTTTCCTGTCTGCTACTCTTTGGTGTACTATAAAGATAAAGAAACCTTGAAATGTTTACTTTTGACTCATTAAAATGTGTTTGGGCTTTGGCTAAATGTTGAGGCACCTCCACGATTAACTAAAAATGATAGACTTCACAAATGTAGATTCATTAAATGTATATTCCTATTATACGCAGGGTTATTTATTGAAATATCCCAATATTTATCTCATTGTTTTGAGTCAGGGTATACCCGATACATGTCGCCCCCAAAACTCAAGATCTTTCTAGAACTGATCGGTAAATCAAAAAGTGTGAACTTTACGTTGCGGCTGGGTGGATTTAGATGTTTGATGCCATCGCTCTGGTGATGAAAAAGTACAAAAGAAAAGGTCCCAGAATTTCCCTCTGTGCACAGGACCCATAAATCACTGTTACGCCTCTACTCCCAGACACAATTGCACTCCCAGTTTTCAGAGCGGCACTTGGAGGGAGAGAAGATATTCTGGTTTATCTCTGTGAACGGGCGCCTTTCCCCTGGCTCCCACTCCACTCGCCTTCCGCGTCAGATAAACATGTTGTTGCAAACACTGGTTCAACACACGGCGACGGGAGATTAAGGTCGACTTAAGTTTATCATAAATGAAGTGCAAAGTCGACAGTTGTGTGGCCCACTGCCTCTCAATACTAAAACCACCAACTTGGGTATTTAGGAGGGGAGCTGCGCAGTAGCCGCCACCAGGCATTCCAGTGCTGAGGTCGGCTCTAATCCTCTGCTCCCATGGCTCGCTCCTCACAGGGGAGGAAACATGTCGAAACAGCAGGGAGACCACAAATCAGAAGTTATGGTGCCATCAACTCCATCTTATAGTTGGTTCAGAGAGACACTGGTCCTGTGGCTTTGTGGTTGTTGTTGTATAGCTCTCAGTCCAGCGAATGATTCTTATGTCGTAAATATTAGAAAAGCAGAAAATTGGAAAGAAAATCTATAATAGCAATATCTGAGAGAAAATCTGATTTTGAAAATACATATGTAGCAAAAATACATCTGCAGTTTAACCTTTTTTTTTTATTACTCTCATGAATGCGTGATCAGCAAGTTATCTACATTTCCCCCCATTTTCTCTGCTTCTGAATGCTGCAGGAGCTGAGCATCTCTTCTTGCAGCAGGAAACTCAACACTTTCTTTGGAGGACTTAAAATCCAGTGAAACTCTGTTCAAAGCAACTACTTCTTTCAAAAAGTATTTGTCTGTGAAAATCAAAAAAAAAAAATGAAACTCCCCGGTTCCCTACATATTCTCCTTATTCTGTCTGTTCCTGATCTTTCACACACAAACCTTAAAACGCGCATGAATGTGCACAAAGATATAAAACCTCGTACTCGCATTAAAGAAACCGCAGGACAAGGCCTGCGCAGCTCATGTGACGCTTCCAACATCAACCAGGCCCGGACCCTGCCATCTTAATGTCTCCCCACCAGCTTACTGCAACAGCAGAATGACACAGTAACAGACACATATCAGCTTAGCATAATAACACCTAGCCAACACACCGAGTAATCTGCCATTTTGCTTCACAACCATGTAAATAAGTATTGTCAAGTCAATACTGCGAGGCACGGAAATCTTCCTCTTCTGACCGTAACTGTTTGGCAGACAAGTAATTGAGCTCAAAGTCTTTGCAGAGATCATGTGGGTGGCGTCGCGTGCCGGAGAGCAGACACAAAGCAAAGGCGGACAGAAATGTGTGGATTCACAATGTCAAATTTCTGTTTCTGCTTCACACATACTGTAAGTACATCCTCTCTCTCTGCGTCTCACTACTGTAACTCTCCTCCGCACAAATTAACAAGTCCTCCAGCCTTAAGCCTGGAAACACCCGCTCGCTGATCTTTCTCCCCTTCTTTTCATCTCCTCCCATCCTCCCTCAAATCTCCCTCTGTCCTCTTTAGTCCCTCTTTCCCTCCCTACCTTCTCATCATCCTTTCCCTTCCAGTATCCTCCCTCCCCTCCCTTCTCAGTCACTCTCTCTCTCTCTCAGTCACTCTCTCTCTCTCCCTCTTACTCTCACTCTCTCCCTCTTACTCTCACTCTCTTTGTAGATATTTCCCTTGCTGATGTTGTCCATTGAGAGCCAGTGATTGTCTGTGGGTGAGAGCAGAGGAGAAGAGTGGAGCCGATTACTGCAATGCAGAGCAACCAAACAACATCGCGGCGCTGCAGCAGATGCTGTGTTTGCATGTGCGCTTGGAGGTGCAGTTTGTGTGCATATTACAATTTGTGTGACGAACGTGTGTGCACGTTTGCAGCACCGATACAGTGATGTGTTTCTGTGTATGTGTGTGTGTGTGTGTGTGTGTGAGAGAGAGAGTGTGTTTGTGAGCGATGACCAGCTCGACCACAACTATTTGTCATGCCCAAACACCAAAGCTTCAGCAGCTATGCACCATGACTTTTAAATAGATCTCTTTTCACTGACATCAAACTATGCCCGACTGTGCATATTTAATACGCCACATGTCTTTGCGGGGAAGAATATGGTTTCATGCCTTCACACACACACACACACACACACACACACACACACACACACACACACACACACACACACACACACACACACACACACACACACACACACACACACACAAACACAAACACACATATATAAGCTCACTCAGAAAGGATCCGCCTTTCGCAACTCAGGCTAAATCTATCATGCGAAATGAGAGTGTTTTAATCAGGCTAATTGTCCAGCTCCTCGCCATGTCTCTGCCATCGCTACTTAACCAATGCCACAGCCGCACTGTTTTCTTTTTGTTTTCTTTTTTGTTTCAAAGGAATAAATGGCACGGCAGTGGAGGAAGAGCGAGACGCAATCTAAGCCACAGAGGCCCACAGGCGCTTGAAGTTTAAAGACTCTTTCATCCTCGACTCTGGGAAATGAATGATTTTTTTCACACAGTGACAGGACAGCTCTGACAGGACCCAAACACATGAACCATGGCAAAGCTGTCAGATAGTCAAACACACATACACAGATGCATACAGGGAAACACTAGAGCAAGAATACATATGCACACACACACAGCTGGAACGAATCCAGAACCAGAAAGTGTTCAAAAATTAGGCGTTCACAGGTGAAGGAAGTGAGAAGGAAGCGTTAAAAAGTGACGAAGAGTGAGAGAATAGGACGGAGAGAATGATGCTATCATTCGTCGTTTGTTGCTTTAACTGGCATTTAGTTTTAACTGGGCTTCTTTGTCTGTCGACACAATGGGACTGATGTGGCATGAGTGAACTACACAGCTTAGAGGATTGAGGCTGGACTGAGGCTGTGGCACCGCACTTCCTCTCTTCACCACGCACACGGCCACAGACACTCAAATAGCTGCACAACACCCTGTTTCATGCACTTTCTTAAACACACACACACACACCGACAAACAAAGGCACACCCCTCTGAATACACACGCACACACACACACACACACACACACAGTCCCACTTGTGCATACACAAACGCACCCACAGGGGGATTATCTGTGCAACAGAGTTCTGAACACTGAGAGTGAAGAGGTGTCTGAAGAACTGTACTCATCACCGGAGGATGGAAAGAGCAAAGCAGAAAGAAACAAAAAAACACACACATACGCTCTCACACACACACACACACACACACACACACACACACACACACACACACACACACACATATAGACACACTTCAGTGCGAGCTACCTGTGTGTTGAGCAGCATATAGAACAGCCTCTCTCTGTGTCTGTCCTGGGAGGCTGAGCTGACAGCCGGAGCAACGAGAGAACGAGAGGGAAGGGGAAGCAGAGGAGAGAGGAAAGAAGAGAAAGGTGAGACGCAAGAAAAGAGAAAAGAGAAAAACAAAGAAAATCATTAAGAAGGAAACAGAGCTGGAGAGAGATGGAGCAATTCACGACCCTGTCCCCGGGGCCACCAGCCCCACATGTCCTCATTTCACAAATAGATCGTATTGATTTTATACCATTAATGTGGTAGATTCCACACTATTAACTTCTATCTCCATTATTTAGCATGTGAGGAACCCTGCAGGCTCAATTCTCATCTGGTCTCTCCAACACGCTGCGTGGACAAGCTCACAGGCTTAGCACACCTCGAGCTGTTTCTTTCATGCACTATTAAGGAAATGGAGACGCAGAGAGTGAGTGGATCTATGGGGGTCAGAGCATGTGTGTGTGTGTGTGTGATTTTGTCACATAGCTTGCATCGCAAGGTTTTTATGGAGCACCCTTTATTGTATTTCGTGGGTCGGCGGTAAGAAGGCTGAACCAGATGCAGAATCATCCTATACATTAATGTAACATGATCCCTTACAGGAGAGCTTCAACACGCAAAAACTAAGAATAAATATATTCACAACTGCCTCTACTATTGGTAGGAGATAAAAGCATGAAAAGGTACCTCCATAAAAGATAATAATCGATAGTTGAAAGAAGTGTCTGTCTGTCTTTTTTTTTGACGAAAAACAAAATGCCTTCAGGTCCTGTGGTTTTGTGTCCATTGTTTTTTTTTGCCATTCAAATTTCCTCTGAGAAATACTTAAAAATCAATACAATAACCTCTGTGCCTTTGTCCGATGAAAGAAAACGGGAAGCAGAGGTCCTTGTGGCCTCATTAAGTCTGGCTGATTAAGAAATCCAAAATGCATCCATTGCCACGATGTCCTTCTGGCTGTCGGCCTTCCTGTGTTATGTCTCGCATTCGAAAAAAATAAATTCTGTATCCTTTCATCCATATAACCAGAACCTTTTCATCATTTCACACATCAACCCGCCATTCCTGGATACGTCCCCCATCTAGCCCTGTAGAAATTCCACTGGATAAGCAAATTAAGTTAACTGGATGAGATGAAAATGAACTGAACTGCATACAAACAACTCCAATATTGACTGTGTATATTATTATTTTTGGCTCGTCCAGGGAATGCAATTATTCGGCGGCTTTGATTGGTTTCAGTCTCAGACGTCCATCAGCATCCCATCCGTTGGTAGTCAAACCTCTTTGTTTAGATAAATAGATCTGTATTCATAGAAAAATAAGCATTGACCACACTGCTGGCTGTTCATTGCTAAGGCACTTGGCTGTTTTCAGTCATTTATCTCCCTCTCGCTTTGTTTCTGTCTCCATCTTACACGTCCGCCCAGTTTGCTCCACACCCTCTGGCTGTCGCAGTTTATGACTCTGTATTCGATGTTGCAAAGAGCTGATAATATGAACACTGACGCCCACCACCGCCACACTGTCTCCTGCTCATTGTGGCGCTGAGTAGAAAAATGGAGCCTCAGTACTTTTCGATTGTGAGGCGTAATAGAGGGGAAAAGAAAATCGGTGGGAGCTGCAGCTGAAGTTTCGCCTCCAGGCAGAGATCTGGGATCAGCTAATCCTTGCCAAATACCAACCTATACGCCAGTAGTGGGGAAAATACAAAAACTGACCTCAGCTCGTTATCCAGGAATAAACATGTGTGTAGTGTAGTCCCGCTCCCCCACAGGCTCATCTCAAAGCCACAGGAGTCATTGTTACTGGATGATTCATCACCAGAGAGGGAGATGATGAGGAGACAAGAGAAGTAGGAAGAGGAGGAGGAGGAGGAGGAGGAGGAGGAGTGCTAAAACTGGTAAGACCGGTCCAGCACCTCCATGTAGTCTGGTGTGGTCCTCAGTCTGGCTCTTTGCTCCCCTGCTCCCTGCTCGCTCTGGCTGCTGTTACTACCGCCTACTGTGGAGCTGGCGGTGCTGACCACGAGCGTTTGGTCGGGTCTGGCGTCCTGTTTGGAGTCTTGGGGGTGAGGGTAGCGGGGCGGTGGCCTCGCGTACCTGTCTGGCAGGTCTCTGAACTCTGGGGCAGGGAGTCTGAAGAGGCAGTCCACCAGTTCGACCTTTGGGGTTGGGCCCTGGCTGTCGATCACTGTTGGGCAAAGGATGCCGTTCCCGTGGATGCCGGGGAGCGGTCCCATTGCTCCTGTGATGGTATTGATGGGGGATGAGGACACGTCCAGAGTCCACTCCCTCTCCTTCTCTGCTGCAGAGCAGTATCCACCCTCGCTCTCTTTGGAAGCTACAAACGACTGCTGCGGCCGCTGCTTCGCGGCGGCATCCTGCTCCTCTTTGTAGATTGGGTTGCTACACATGTGCGGGGCCGCAGCGGGCTTGGGACCTTTTGACGCGGCCTCCGGGGGCAAGATGGTGTCGTACACGTGGTTGTGGTTGGCCGGAGGAGGGGGCGGAGTCTCTGGGAGGCCGTGGTGATGGTGATGGTGGTGGTGGTGCGTCTGCTCGGTGAAGATTCCACACTCCATCTGGATGCCCGCCAAGTCTACCTCTCCCTGGCGACGGAACGGCAGCTTGTCCCTCCTCCTCAGGGCGTAGGCGATTAGTGCCGCTGCCGCGAAGAATGCAGACACAAACAACACCAGCAGGCTGAGCACCAACACCGACAGCGGGATTGAATCCTTCCCCGGAGGGATCAGGGGGCCCAGCCCTGAGCCGGGGTAGCCAACCGACACGCCGCTGTCTGCAGCTGTGGAGGTGGCTGTCTGCTCCTCCTGCTCCTGGTCCTCCTGGGGCTCCAGCTCAGGGCAGAGCAGGTCCATGGAGAGGGAGCGGAGGTCCACTCCTTTGGTCTTGTCTGGGGAATGGCAGACCACCTCTCCCACCACCACCACAGCACTGAGCCCCTCGAGCCAACGCTTCAGTGGAGCTGCATCACAGTGGCACTCCCACGGGTTCTCCTGCAGGTCCACCTGGAGAAACACATAACACCACAGCGCTTTGTCATTGTGCAACAGGACACTAATTACTGCCGTGCAATGCAAAAGTCATGAATCACTTTTGTGAATTGTAAACAAAAAATAGATAATTTTGCTGACATCCTTGTGATATATGTTGGTGTCTTGTGTTGAAGAAAAAGACAGGCACTCTGTCGAGATGACAACAAGATGAATGTTGTTTTCTCAGCTACCTTTACCTCTGACCAGAATATATGGAAAATTAGTTTTTCTGCATTTGCATAATACAGCTCTCCGCGCTGGCCAGCGTTTTTTCATGATTTTTATGAAATATGCAGGTGATGTAAAGTACTGATGAATGTAAATAATGTCGTTAAAGGGTCATCAAAACAGTGAAGTGCTCACATTTCCTGAATGGCTGTGCACCGGCACGATCTACTCTCTAATGGAGAACAACTGGGAAGTGACCAATTCAACTTGCACCCCCCCCCCCCCCCCAACACAAGTGCTCTCTTTAAAAGTTGTTCACACATGTGCTACAGCAGGTTGTGGGAACATTTCAGTTCACAATAAATACCACTCAGAGTTTACATAAGTGGTTATTGACAAAACTCACCGGCAGGTTTTGTGTGACGAGTATCACGGCACTTTGTTTTTTAACAAGACGGAATGTGATGCAACTCTCCCCTGTGCTATAATCCAATAGGGGTGTGCGTAAATCCATTTTCCCATTGCCAGCTATTGATTGCGCGTCCTAAAAACAAACTCAGATATTCACTTTGCGTTCACATTTTGAAAAGGGTAAAGCAGATTATGCAGAAAGGGAATCACTCTCATCACATTGCATTGTCTGCAGAACCGATCTGTTCCATATCTTTAGCAATGACACTGGCAATGAAAGCTGATATTCTCTCTGTCACTCTTCCAAGGAGCTTGCACAAATGCTGTCACGCTAATTTGGTTAGGCCAACACCCATGGCTTGCAGAAATAGATGGAGGCTTTTTGCGATGATTCAGCACTGCTGTTGTGGGAGCCATGGTATAACTACTTCCCCATGCTTCGCACTGAACGGGACGCTCCATCACTTTATTGGAGTTATCCCACTGTGGGCTTTTGTGAGGCTTTCATAATGAAATAATTTCGACTGGAGGGTGAGTAGAAACAACAATCTGCCACAGTTTGAACTCAGTTTGAACACTTCCACGACATTAAAGGTCGTATGAAAAGCACAGTTTTCCATGTTTCAGCCTCATTTTGACACGACTGTGATTCAGCATGAATGCACATTTAAAAACACAATTTCAGATAAACAACCATATGACCAAAAAAATGAATCAGCTTGTTTTTAACTACAAACCTCCATCTGGTTGAAATTCTTGAAGCAGAGTATTGTTTGCTTTCACATAGATCCCAAGGGCTCTATCCCCTTCTCTTTTGCAAGCATCTGTCCAACGTGTCCAACACCGTTTACAATTTATACGCCTGGTCACCTAGTGTGGGATTTGCTGTCAACTTGTCAATCAAAGCCATGTTTCGAAGGGAAATTATAGGCCCTCAGTTGGCCCGACAGGTGCGAGTGGTAGAGGAAATGCGAGTGCATGAATCCTATTTTTTTTGTGAACACAAATCCTTTTAGTAAAGCCATTCCAGTTACAAAGTTACAAACAGCATGTTAATGGTATTATTATGTCATTATCATACAGTATACACTCAAAAACAGCCACCAGAGTATTGAGTGAATCATTCTCTGTTTTGATGCTTCTTGTTATCATATTCAGAAAGAAAATCATGAAATACACCGAACAAAACCCTCTTTTGTCAGAAAAATATTCAGCCTGACTTAAATAATGCCAGCCATTTTTGATGGAAACTTGGAGCTTTAGCCGCAGAGGAGTACATTTTGCTCTTGTGGGTTTTTATCATTATGACACAGATCAAAGATCAAGCAATAATTGTCCAAAATGTACTTGGGAGCCATTAAAAAAATCACATCAGGGGAAGATATTCAAGATTTTCTCAGCGAGCCGTGTGTCTTATAATTGATCACTTTGCCCAAACAGCAATATCCTGTCAGTCATCAGGATCGCTCGAGTTAGTTCACAGAAATATAGTCAATATAAGTTCTGGCGCAGCGATTCCTGCTCTAGTCCCTGGTGACGAGACGGCTCTGAGCTTCGGCTTGCAAAAAGCCTTCTCCACCCTGATGAATGTGTTTCATTGTCTTTTGAATAATACACAGAGCCAAAATGAAAAGAGTGCATTAGAAACACAATCTGCAGCATCTGCAAAATTTTGTTTTTTCTGAAAAATGTGTATATTGGAAGCCAGTCTTCATACAGTGTATGTGAGATGCTAAACATACGAAGCGTTAGAAATGCTCACACCGTTCGATTTCATCAGTCTGTGATGGGGAAGTGCGTTCAAGGAGGTTTTTTCTTTTCTTTTTTTGAAGCGTTGTAATTTACTTTCACAGTGTACTCGCGCTCTCTTTGCCGGCCTCGTCGACTTCTACCTCTGATAGTGATTTCCCATATTTCCCAGACCAACTTCAACAACCCCTCGGGAAGGGGCACGGACTTGTTCTATCCAGCGGCGTGTGTTTCATGCAGGTGGAGAGAGAGCGGTAGTAATAGCAAAGAGCAAAGAGCAAGAGTTTCTGGTCCATTGAGGCTATTGTCAGTAGAACAATTGGTATCTCTGCCTCTGTGTGATTGCTGACCATCAGTGCAACATGGTGAGTCTGGAGAGCGGCCCTTGATCTTTTATTCTGAGGGAAAACAAACACTCACTTTTAATGCTGCTGTATTAGATATCTGGATCTTCTGTGTTTGAAGTGAGCTGAAAAGCGGTATGTAGACGTATGTAGACGTATGTAGACGTATGTAGACGTATGTAGACGTATGTAGACGTATGTAGACGTATGTAAACGTATGTAGACGTATGCAGACGTATGTAGACGTGACGTGATGAGTGTTTTTGCTATGTGGCCTGCAGAGAAATAAAATACTAAACAACAAAATGAGGCCAGGAATGCAGGTTTTTGTGTCAAATTGTTTTGTAAACAACATGCACAGGAAAGATAATCTATTTCTCATGACTGAACTGTAATCCAATATCATTGTTCATTACATCTCCATCTATGGCCACGTCACGACAATATTCTCATTTCCAAATTGTGTGGTCATGTTGCAACTAATGCTCACAACTACAAATGACCAACATCTGTCACAGCATTGGAATATACAATTACATACATTCATCCCGTAAAAACGGATTAGAAAGAACACTGTTAGAGAGATTTTGAAAATGTTCTTAACATTCAACTGTGTGATTAAACATCGGAACATATTGATATAAAAATGTATTGCAATAATAAGGGCAATATTAATCATGCATATATCATCCACCCCTACAGACAATCGAATAAAAGTGGTTATTAAGACAAAATTTTGCAAAAATAATGTGAAGCATTTTGTAAACTGGCTCTACTTGCATCTACTTATTGAGACTATCTTGCATCCTGAAATAGAAAATACATCAGTATGCTTGCTAGATGACCGGACTTTTATAGAGCTAATGTGTTTATCATACCTGTGTGGCTGTGTTTTTGCTGTGCTGTGCAGTTTCAAGTGCAATAACGACAGATATTATACACAGAAAACAAACCCTACACAACCTCTTTTCACTGCAGAAACACATCCACTGGTTTGTTTTGTGTTCAGGAGGATGCAAACCGACCAACTGAAAATAATGTACAGGCTAAGAGAAGCAAAGGTATACTGACAGCTAATCTTTTAATAGAATCTGGTGAGGACATTCGTGGTTATAATTACCTCTATTACCCGACTATCAGTTGAGTTTTAGACTTGAATCAATGTTAATACTATTAAAAGCCAATTTTGACTGTCCTAGCTATACTGGCTCGCCACTACAGCAGCATTCGTTAAATATTAGATTCAATAGCAAAACTCCTCTGCTGGTCTGATAACGGAAAGTTGAATTTTAACATTCAGTAAGTAATAAGTATAGAGGTGGACATTATGAATCAGATTTGTAAAAGATTCACGTTTGTTAAGCCGGTGATCGGCCGACATTCTGTCTTTAAGAGGCTGTAACAGGCTCAGTCTTAAAGCTTGGGGGAAGATGTTATCACATGAAACTAGACAAACTATTGAATTGTCGGGAAGGAGGATGAATAAATCTCCAAAGTGGGAACACTGGCATGGTGATTTTTCGAAGGGGCCCTTTGACCTCTGACCTCAAGGTATGTGAATGAAAATGGGTTCTGTGGTTCTATGGGTATACCTACGAGTCTCCCCTTTACAGACCGCCCACTTCATGGTAACCATAGCTCAAGGTCTTTGTGTCTTAATGTAGTATCGAGGGTTAAATTCAGCACCGGATCTGTGTAGCAAATGGTGTCAACCCAAAAATTGCTGCAACAACTTATGAGACATTAAAGAGGGAATGGTCATCATATACTTTCACAATAATGTTCTAGCTGATAATAGTTTGTTACTGAGCATTTAATCGTGAATAAACATACTTATTAGCGCCACTGCTTCAGGCCGATGACATTGATGATTCAGTTGGCCTGTAGTCTGTTTGGCTGTAAGATTCGGGAGCAGTGCAGACCATAACCCCATGTCACCCTGTTGTTTTTAAACTTCAAACAAATAACATATAATGCAAAGACACATTTTGTTACCTTTGGACAGAGTCGGGTTATCTGTTTCCCCGTTGCCTGTTGTCTTTATGCTACGTTAATAAACTAACCGGCTGCCGGCTGGAGCCTGATATTAAACAGACAGATACGAGAGTGGCATCATTCATCTCATCGAACTCGGCAAGAAAGCACGCAAGTGTGCATTTCCCAAAATGTCAATCTGTCCCCCTTAAAGATGAATCTGTGCAAGTATGAACTCACACTCAAATAAAACTGATAATCAGGTGATTGTTAGTTGGGCATTAAATGATTTCCTGTCAATCCTGCCCCCTGGTGAATCACTGCGTTGTTTTAATCAATCTTTCTGGAGTGTGCATTGTTTTTCTATCCAACATCACAAAAGGTGAGATGTGGCTCTGGGCAAGTTTCTTCGCTGCAGCTGGCAATGATGAGCGCGAGCTGTCCGACAACATATTCTTTGCATTTACTGAAAAAGACCTATGTATCGCTGAACTGTACATATGTCTGGCACAGACACAGAATCTGACTCAACTCCTTGATTTTGTAATCTTCGTTTCAAAGGGAAGACTCATTTGCTTTTGTGCTGCTATTAAATAACTGATGAAAAAATAAAATACAGACACCACAGACAATTTTTCCTTTAATGTCTCATTGATGCTTGTTTTTTTTAGACAACAGTGACATCTGGGAGGTATTTTTCAAAAATATCAGTGCATGTAAGTGGGTGTAACAGTTTAATCCCGTTCTTGATGGTAACAATGACTCTAAGCTGTACATGCTGCTGCTTTTAGATGATCAAAATGTATTTTTTTTTTTTTTTTTTTTTACAGCAGCTGTAAGCTTCACCGTCCTTCCATCTGTGTTACCCTTTGATTTTACTGTGCAAACCAAAAACACACGTCAGAGCCCAGAAATCCCCGCTTCCCGAGCTTTAAACAGGCCAGCAGAAAGTCAACCTGTGATATCATTGTCACATTATTTTCTGCAGTCCATGCGCAGCGCTAATGTGGCTTTGTCAGAGTAATAACAACCCTGGTAAATTAATGAATTCAATTACCATGCTGCAGATTTTGAGCACTACAATGGTGATAGCGCGGGGCTTTATGAATATGGTACACAATGTACTTCCAATTGGTGAATGCTTTTATGCTCTTGGACACCAGAGGTGTATAACAGCACAAAATAGAATACACTTCAACACGGTTCCTCCAGCTCACATAAACCTTCGTCCTTCCCCTGAACAAACAATTAGAAACAGCCTCTGAACTGCCAGCCTCACCCACACTACCTAGGATTGGGAATTCTTCATGGAGCAAAGTAAAAATGGAAATTCACAACGACATTCAGGCTAATCCACACCCACCATACCTCGTTCTACTCTGGCTGTCTAAGAAAAGCCTACACTAAATGTGCTGAAGTGAGAGGAGGAAGGATGGGAAAAGTGTAATTCCTCGGGTTCGGTCCTTATCGGCACATTGTGCACGGCAACCATGTCACGCAATGCTGCGGTTAAATGTGCGGGGTGAGGTGGCACACAAACAGTGAACCAATACTGTAGTTTAGACAGTCTATTTACAAAGAGGTGTGTTAATTACAACCATGCTCAAAAACTTGAGGGGTTCAGCTTTCTACAGTTTAGCTCATGATTTATTAAGACCACTTATGCAAATCGAGTCAATTGCAATTTTACAATTAGAATACCTGAGGCGCATCCATAGTCCCACATGCCACAGCAGAGCTCTCAAAACAACAGACGATGCAGATGACGGAGAAAGCTGCAGCTGTGCCAGAGGCCAGGAGATCAGGGGCTGCCAGATGTTTTAGAAACAGGTATGTAGCTAGATCCAAGATTTCAGATCGCTTTGTTTGGTTCACCAAGCTGTGATAATGGGATGTGTCTTGGCAATCTATTAGTTATTTTAATCTCATCGTCTGACATTTGGAATAAACATACTCTGTATAATTATGCACATTTTCGTTTCGTAAATCCACAGGGGTGATCCAATAATCTCTATTCTTCGCCCTGCCGCTGTCACTAAACCAAATGCATGTTGTTGGGCCTGCTAAACGCTTCGTGCCAGGTATCTGACTCATTTACACACCAGCGGCTTAGCAGCTCAGAAATAGTTTCTTCAAAGCATCCACCTCCTGCACCGAAAAACCCCCTCGATCATTCTGCGAATACGGTCATAGGTTTGCACCAACCTGAACCAGTCCGGTGAGGTGCTCCAGCACACCCACCATAGGGAGCTGCAGAAGGTGGTTGTTTCTTAGATTGAGTCGAGCCAGGTTAACGGCAGCAAACACGCCGAGAGGGAGGCTCCGCAGCAGGTTGGCGTTGAGGAACAACAGCTGGAGAGTTGGCATGGAGTCGAAGGTCCCGGGATTTACCTCATGGATCTCGTTGTACTCAAAGTAAAGGTACCTAAAGAGAGGAGAGGACACGTTGCAATGTCTCTGTAAATGGGACGTGGTCATGTTCGAGGAAACTATCACTGCATCGCAGTACTGATATCTGACAGTGAAGATATAGAGAACATAATAACATTACATATTCTTTGTCTTAACTTTGTATGAAGTCATATTTCCTGATTGGAGCACAGTGCACATTTTTACATCTTCGAATGGGTTTATTTTGAAGTATAATTTACCTCTGCTGCGCCCCAGCATGAAAATAACATAAATTAATATTTATGTTAAGAAGTCATAACAGAAACTTGATTTAATCTGGCCTTTTTGCAGCTGATTAGCTAATCGGTGTGAAATTAAATTGTGTTAGTTTGTACACTTGCCTTGGCATGGTCGACCATCGTGTCAAATTCCCGACACTTTGAATTTTACTTTTTTTTGTTCTCAATGATAGAAATCAATGTAATAGATCTGGTTTAAATGACTTACTGCTCGCTTGCCCTCGAGTCACTCACAAGGCTAACGAGAGGTTAAGAGGAAGACTTTTTCATCGCCCTGAGAGGATCTTTATTGTTGATTAACAGTCAAATGAATGGGTCTGATGATGTTCTGAACCTTATCTTGAAATGTAGAGACAGTGGAGGTAAAAGGCTGAATGATGTTCTGACTTGCAGAAACCCTCTCATGTATATGGAGAGGATGAAATATGTTGTCGTCATCAAACACCACCACGTTTAGCTCACTGAATGAAGACAATTAATTGAGTGTAGGCATTCGCTGTATATATTATTTGCAGAGGAATTATCTTTGTAAGCGTAATCTGACAATGATGCATCATTCTGACGACTCGTTTTCGTAATAAGCTCTTTTCCAAAAAAAGCAAATTCCTGACGACATCCAGGCCCCTTATTACCATCTCTGTATGTAAATACAACAAAAAGACACACATTTTCACGTTGTCACTCATACCAGGCTCACACTTCAACTGAAGCATGTCATCAGGCAGTGTGACTAACAAATGGCACTACTGGAAGAGAATGGGCACCTTTTCATTTCAATCAAATTCCGGCATAATGGTAATCAAAATGTTCTGCTCAGTGCCAGTATTCCAGGGAAATTTATTTCCACATACTTTTAAACAAAAGCCTCAATACCAAAGCTGACAAGTGGTTTTAGTTTATACATTTGTTTGAAGTGCCGTGAAGGCAACGTGCTTGAAACGCTGTGAGTGACAAAAAAAAAAGAATAATAAAAAAGAAATCTACCCAACCTCAGATTTTGCAGCCCCAGGAACATATGGGGACTGAGCCTCTCCAGGTTGTTCCCGTTCAAGTAGAGGCTCCTCAGGCTTGTGAGGCTGGTGAAGGCCTCCTCCTGGAGGTACGAGATGCGGTTGTTCCCCAGGTGAAGCAGGTCAAGGCTGGAGAAATTCCAGAAGTCTGTGCGGTAGATCCTCTGGATTAAGTTTCCACTCAGGTACAGCTTGCGGCCGTTGAGGGGCCGAGGTGTGAGCTGGGACACGTTGAGGAAGCCGTTCTCCTTGCAGTTGACGGTCAGGCCCAGGTCTGTGATGTGCAGGTTGCAAGTGCAGCCCAGGGGACAAATTATGGGGATAGGGGGCCGCGTTTGGTAGCCGGCCACAGGGGGATTCTGGTTGGGCATCAGACTGCGAGGTGTGGGAGATATTCTGGATGGTCGAGGCCTTTTAGTCGGCCTCAGTTGCCTCTCCCTGTCTTTACGTTCTGCCGAGGAAGAGGACGACGAAGTGGAGGAGGTGTGAGTGTTCTGGCGGGAGCCGTGAACCATGGAGGAGGGTTTAGTCGGCCTGACTCGCCCAGGGTGGGAGTTGGGTTTAGAGTTTGGGGGCAAATGTTGGGGCTGTGATCCTGCTGATGGACCACCACCACCCTCCGCTTGAAGCTCTTTATCCGGGAGGTTAGTACACAGCTCCTTGCGGGGAATTTCCCTCAGATCCTTGCCGTGAAGGTGGAAGGGATATTCGCAGGTAACGTCCCCGACTACAGCCGTGTAGGGGATCTGGCCCAGCCACTGCTGTAACTGCACTGCCTCGCAGCCACAGTTCCAGGGATTCTCCTCCAGCTGCAGCTCCATTAGGGAACGACCAACATACTCCAGGGTCCCAGCATATGCCAGGCTCTTCAGACGGTTTCCCCGCAGGTCCAGATGAGTCAGAGACACAGATCTGGAGCAGGAAGAGGAGGGGGATAGTTAGCTAGGTTAGATGAAAGGACAATGTGATAGTACATACAAATAATTCACACATTCCATTGCTGATGAATCTGCTTTTATCTGATGATTAATCCGTCTTTTATGATATGAAACAGAATGCTACGGAAACATTAATTCAACACTAGTACACACTGGCTAATTGTGTCTGACACTGATATTTCTACCGATCAGTCTTTGCATAATTTAAAAGCTTTGCAGTGAAAGAATCGGAATCCAACCTGAACAGATGAGCCGGCAAGACAGGGATCAGGTTGTCATTGAGGATGAGAACCCGGAGCTTGTAGAGGAACCTCAGAGCACCGCTGTCGATTCGTTTGATCACGTTGTAGTCAGCCTGCAGGGGAAGAAGGGAAAATGTGATGAACATGTAATTGCTGCGATTGAAAAATAAGAGTGAATGCAGCAGGAAAGCTGAGGCACTCTCCATTTGAAAAATGCACAGAGAACTTGAGAAGATTCCTTCACTTCCAGCCACCTGCTTGCCATTGCCTATTTCTGTCACATTCACTGATTGTAATCTTGGGGAAAATGGGTCAATGATTGTTAATCAGCGTAGATCATCTTCCCAAACCTACCTGGAGGTATTCCAGAGCCTCTAAGCCAGCAAAGGTGTCATTTTTGAAGACGTCCAGCTTGTTCTCGTGGAGGTACAGGCGTCTGAGTTTGGCCAACCCGTTGAAAGCTCCCACTCTGATGTCCTGGAGTGCATTGTTGCCAAGGTTTATCGACACTGCGTTGCCAAGGTGCTGAAACCCGTTGCTATAGAGACGCCTCAGAGAGTTCCTCTGTAGGTTGAGTTTGAAAGGGCGGACCCATGACTGTGACACCTGAATGATTAATTAGAGGTCTGATTAGTTGTCTTATTAATTACATGAATTTAACAGTTAGAGACACATATAAGCCACATTAGAGACAGGAAATTAGACTTGGAGATAGAGTTTGTTAATGAGATAAATGTTAAAGTGCAGAGCAGTTCCACGTGCATTGACAGATGGAGGAACAGGGATGCTACCTGGCTGACATTAGTGAAGCTCCGCCCATCGCAGTGCACGTGCAGGACGCCTTCTTTGACCTCGCACGTGCACGGCTCGAAGCACGGCTCGTCCACTTCCTCCTCGGAGTTGTCCACTAGAGGGGTGTGTGTGGAGGTGGGGGTAGGGGTGGGGGTGTGCGACGCCCGGGACAGACACACACACCCCAGGGCCACTGCCAGAGTGACCCACTGCATCCTCCTGCTTCTCCCTCTCAGCTCAGCGGCCTGGGGCTACAGCCCGGCATCGGCCCTTCACCGCACTGCGCGGAGAGGCACGGCACATACAGTACATGCATACAGTCACACAAGCACACACACACACACACACACAGGCACACACGCACTATTAAAAGAGGGCAAACAGCCAGGGAGGCAACAGCAAAAGTCAGTTCAGGATGAATCAGATTGATGATACATCACAAGCATACTAAAGCAGTCAGAAAATAAAAGTTAAATCACACAGACTGCAGCGCCACGGGGAAAGGATTACATTACACTGGAATAATGATGTATAGGCCAACTGGAGGCCACAGTGCAGTGATATGAGCAGAACCATGGTAAACATATGTAGGATGCATCCAGCACAGGAAAACAAGGCTTGGGATTTACAGGGTTCACAAAAGCAGGGAATATTGATTTAAAAACAACGTGATGAACAATATCTCAGCTGCTACGCTGCTTTTGAATTATTGAAATACTGACATTGAAAATGCAAAACAAAGGCAAACACGTGGGCTAGTTCTCCTGTGAATCACATTTTATAATTTTCAGAGTAGCTTTTTGGACAAGTGTGTGTGTGTGTGTGTGGGGGGGGGGGGGTAGGCTTGTGATGAATATATTCATCTGTACTCTCAAATGCCCAGTGAAGCTGAAATGTCACGCATGTGTTGTCTTAATGTACGCAATAAGAATATGGGCCGATGCAAATCAGACTCATAATGCTTCCGTCTCATGAACTGCTCCATTTAATAAGATGAATGGCAATCAGACAACAGAGGGATGAGGCACGAAAAAAAACCATATCATCAATCAGCAGAATGTGTTAGATTATCAACAGCGATCGAGTCCTGTCATAATCATTATTGTGGTTAATGACACTGGAGTGAAAGCATCGCTGCAAATCCAAACTCCTCAAAATGTTCAAAAGGGCTGATGTGAAGGCAGCGCCATGACAGACAGGAACATGAACTGATGATGAGGGTGATGGTGGGGATGATGAGGATGGCACTGCTATCACAACAGATTGAGAACAGAGTTGCAGCAGCCCTTGAAACAAATGAAAAAACAAAAACAAAAAAACAGCTGAGATGTGAGTCTTGCAAGGGGATATTTCCTCTCAAGTCTTAATGAGATCTAAATTGGATGAAGCATCTCGATCTGCTCGTATAGTGTTGAACACTGCCATGCGAAATGCAATAATGATCATCATGGTATGGTAGCTGTAATCATACAGCAATAATCTAGCATCAGCGAGTTAGACAAGGAGGCAGCGGTGAAAACATCACCGCCCGGGAGAGGAAGAGCAATCACAGAGATGATTATGACGGGGAGAGATGAAGGGAAAGGTGGAAGTGAGAGGAGGAGGAGGAGGAGGAGGAGGAGGAGGAGGAGGAGGAAAATGGGAATAAGAAGGTGAAGGAATGGAGCAAAGGAGAGACAGACAGATAAAGGAAGAGTAATGGGCATGGTGCAAAGTGCATGGTGCAAAGTGCATGGTGCAAAGTGCATGGTGCAAATGATGAGGGAAAGGGTGAGGTGGGTGAGAGGAGTGGGATTGCATAAGCAGTAGAAGTCAGTCAAGGCTGCCACTCAGCACGAGAGCTTTCAGTGAACCAGCTGAAATATGATATTGATTACATCAAAGCCCTCCTCTCGCCCTGCACACAGTGTACGCCTGCATCGCTGAGAAACAGCGCCAGAGCCAAGTTACATGTGTGTGTGGGTGTGGGTGTTGAAAACAATGTGAGAAAGGTCAAACCATATCCAAAAAAAGGTGTGCTTTCCTTGCCAAGTGCAGAGCCAGGTAACGTGTGGATGAGTGAGTGCTTTCATAACAATGCTGCAATACTGCTGGACAATCCTACAACAAAAACACAAGGATACGGAAGGAAAAGCACGTTTTTTTTCCTCGTAATGAGAGGACTATCCACCCATTTGGACCATGTAGACTTCACACAAGAAAAATAATCTAGGCCAACATGGTCAATAGTGTTTGACAAATTGGAATACTATACATAATAAAATCCATTCACAGTCCCAGTAGGTCTTTGTATTTGTCAAAACAAAATGTTTATTGCTGGGCCCGAAGCTCCCTATAGGAAGGAGATCAATACTGAGTCCAGATAGACCACTGGGATCCCTCCTGTTAGATTCTGCTTTGGTGGATGGCCATCTCTCCTTAACGAGAAGAAACAGTCCACACTCAAGCTGCTTTCTTCAATCAGCCGAGTGGACTAGTCAGCAGTGGGCACAGCTCTGCATCATTATGGTAACAAGAAAGGAAAGGACTTATGTGTTGAGTGATGCCAGCACAGCACAATTCAAAACTCTGTCCGTCATGTCCATCTGAAAACAGGCCTGACACAGGTGTGGCTTTCCCTCCCTATCTCTCTTGAGTCTCTCTGACTCTTGAGTTTCTTTTGTTTTTTTTACTCTCCTCTCTCCTCTAGACCTGCACACTGACGCAAGCGGACCAGAGATGACGGTCACTGCTTATTCCTCACCATTTTATTCATGTCACATAATTCCAGCGTCTACCTCTCCGTCCTCTCTGTCCGTCAGAACACACAGAGCCTCACCGAGCTTCCCACTGGCTTTTACATGGGCCCCTGCTCCCAACACAGACCCGCACTATCAGACGAGCAGCAGCATCACAGATTAAATGTATGGGGCTATCAGCCTGGATAACCCACAGCCCTCCAAGAAAATCAATTAGCCCCCAACATTACACCACACACATTGTAATAGTTTGCAGAATTAAAGCATGACCAATTAAACAGCCGAGTCATTAACATAACCTATTAAGACATTTACCAGGCTATGTATGAAAATCCTTGGCAGAGTAACGCATTCCAATTGCATTCCCCATTGTCTGTCTCTCCTCACCAGCCTCTCTGATCCACACAGCGACGCTTAGCAGAGCAGGGATGCGGGTAATACTCACTCAGTCCGCCGCCAAAGAATTAGGGAACGACCGAGAAAACACTTTAGAGGCTGACTGTCGACATGTCGTTCACATTCAGCCGCACTCCTCTCCCTCTCTCTCCTCTCCTGTAGCGGCTCAGGCGGATGGGGAGGGAGGGAGGGGAGGGGGGGGGGGGGACCAGAGCAGGGGGGTCGTGGTGGGGGGGACGTGATAAGACTGCAATGAGGTGGAGGATAAAAACCGGGAGAGAGAGAGAGCGAGAGAGAGCGAGAGCGAGAGAGAAAAAGAGAGAAGAAAAAAACCGATTGGCTTTAGGATGCAGGTCCGCTTCTCCACTGTGCAGCCCGTGGGAGCTGCGGCACTAGACCGCTGGACAGGCGTGCAATGCGCGGAGTTGTAGCCTGCCTGGCGATGGAGAATCCTCTCTTCATCTCAAACACAACTGGGTAATTCATCGAAGAGGAAAAGGGGGGACAGACGGGGCTGGAATTAATCATGCAATAAGGCGGCGCGCAACTGCTAGTTTGTATATGAGGCATAAAGCGCGCAGGGTGGGTTCCTCCTCACCAGCGGAGCCAGCTCACTTCCTCAACATAAACAGATTACAGAAGACACAAAAGAGTCACAGACAATGGGCCGCATAAACTTTCTCCTCACGTTGCCCGCGTGTGTAGTCTGGTAAAAATACCCCGACTGTTCAGCTATAACGACAATAATTTATAATCTCATTAGTTTATTCATCTCCCCTCTTGCCCTTAAGCGCCGACGGATTTCGTGAAACCGGTGTGAGTTACCATGGCGACTCGTGCCAGCTGGCTTCGTCGCGCACATACACACGCGCCCGAGCTGGCAAGCACGCGCTCGGCATCAGTCTTGAAAACTGTGGTGACTTTTATGGGGAGATTACAGGGAGGCCTGGATGTTTGCGCGGCCTACATCAAAACACCTGTCTTGCCAAATGGAGGCGGTGGGCGCAACAGATGGTGCGGAGACTGCAGAGCAATGAAGCCCCCAACGTTGAATTTAGCTTCCTACTCCGGCTAACCACAGCCCGGTATGGTGGCTGCTGCTCTATCAACAGCTGCAGACTCTTTAAGTGGCAGCATGGCAGGTATAGGCCCCTTGTGAAGCCCGGGGTCCCAAGTCGACCAATGGCACTCCATCAGGGACACCGTGGTGCCACACTGTTGAAAACAAGCATTCAGAAGCGTTCAAATATCAGTCAGCCGGTTTCATGGCTAGGAAAAGATTTAATAACAACATGTCTTCCACATTACTGAGCTGAAAGTTCAATTTTCAGTTCAATTTCACATTGATTTCAGCGTGCATTAAGGTGAATCACCTTGAGGAAATGGAGAGGTGCATCTCTGCCTCACACACACTCTCCTTCCTCTCTCACTCTCCCATACCTCTCCCTACAGCAGTGGAGGGGAGAGCTCTCCCTGGAGATTCCTATCTGAAACAGTAACAGAGACGGTTCCAGTAATATCAGGAAGATGTAGATGATGGTTATAGATTTCAGGGCTCTCAGGTGCATTAGGCTGCATTACAGCTTCCCCACAAGGCTACTTAATGCTCACTTGCAATGGAAACAGGCTGGCTGATGCCAGGCATGTATGCACAGCCACATGCATTTGTGGAGATTGCTAACAGACGCATGCACACATTTAAGTCGTCTTTAAGATGCAGGGCTGCAGCTGATGATATAAATAAGGTTTTGGCACTGAGATATTGTTTCCAGCTCTGTGATTGGTGATGCCAGATCAGCGGCAGGGGTAATGTGATCCCAGACCTGAGGCTGTATCTTCTCCTTCAGAGTGTAACGATGCCCGTGACGGACAATGTGGGAGAAAAACACTCGCTTTCCTCACCGTAGTGTTGTCATTGAACCGTGGAGGCTCCCTAAATTAAGAAAACAAACGGAGAGGAACTGAGAGAAGATGGTTATCAGGCACCATCAGATACCTGCGCATCTATTCTCTAGAGGCAGGAGCCGCTCTGAGCACATAAAGCACTTTTTTGGAGCGTTGACCGCGCCTCTAAAGTAGGGGATCTATTTATACTGGCCTAGTGATGTCTGTGGAGCTGTCCAGTGCTGAAATGGATGGGGATTCATGCTGTTTCCCTTCAGCCAATTCTCCTTTCTTCCTCCTCCGCTTTCTCTCTCTCCAAAGCCTTTTTCTTTGTCTCATCTGAATTATTTCTGTCAGATCACACTTAGAGTTCTTCTATATCACTCCCTTTTTTCCCTTTCTCCCAACCCTTCTCGCTCCCTTTCTTCCCTCTTTACTTTCTTACTTTGATTATCCTGCAGTGGGCTCTTGTCAATTCAGACTGGTTTATACGCCATTCCCTTTTGTTTTCCTCCCCCTGCTCCCTCCCTCCTTTTCTTCCACTTCGGACACATTGCAGGAAGTGGTCAGGCCCGTATTTGCAGCTAGCTCTCTCCAATTATGCTCTTGTTCCCAAGATATCCACCGGGACGGCCTTGCATGCGTGATTGCACACACACTCAAGACTTGAGGACAAGCCGGCACACTGACAAGGGTAAGAACGTGGCTTATTCTTCTCCCATGCCGATCCGTGGGTCAGAAAAACTCCTTAAAGACATGCTTTTCACATAATGTTGCGCTGTCCCTTCACAAGTGTTTTGGTTTCTTTGAGGCCGCGCTGTTCTCTAGTTGCTCAGTGGGATGAGGCAATCAGAAAAGCAGGCAAGGGCATCCTACACTCTGCGGGAAAGAGAAGAAAGCAAGTGGAAAAGATCAGGGAAGAGAGGGATGTAGAGAGGAAAAGGAAAATAACAGTTGTAGGAAAGAGACAATGCCATGGGAATTTGGAGGTTTGTGAGGGGCTGGGTGGTGAAGGGAGAGGGGATAGGAGCCAACAGATAGAGGGGGCTAGATATGTGGGTGGATGGGGAGGAGAATGGCCAGGAGGGCAGGTGGTTCTGTCATTAGCTTCAGATTAAAGTAGAGGGCAGCTACAGAGGACTCACCTCTGATTCACACAGAAGTACTGCAGGCAAGGACAAGCCTCCCGGGAGACATGAAACACACTCACACACATGAGCACACATGCTGGAAACAGTAGTGATTCACAGGATTACCCACAGGCTCACGAACACACACAGACACACACACACACACACACACACGCATATTGGCATATAACACCCCCTCCTCATTTACCATAACTACACACAAGATACACCGTGACTCACAAGAACATGCCGACTCTCACACACATGCCACATACAGAGAGCCATGCAAAACACACACACACACAAACATATGCACACCGTAGAGCTAATTAATCAAATCTCCCGTTTTAATTAGGATTCAAATCAGTTGCTGTGGGAACCAACCTTGCCCCCTTGGAATCTCAAGGTAAAGACTCGCTCGTTGCTGCCTCCAATGTCTCTCCAGGAAACTGACTGAGGAGGACAAATTCACAATACAATGATTCAGCTGGCTGCATTCGACATGGAGTTTTCACACGGACACGTTTTTATTTCCTGGGGAGGCCTGGGGTGCCCAATCCGAACTTCAATTTGGGCTCGGTCATAGAGAGGGGCACAAAAGTGGGGAAAAATTAGGAATTATGACAGCTCACGTTGCAGCAGCACTAATACAATGTACCTGACCATGAAAAGGCCATGTGTGTGGCATTAAAGGGGAGGTGCGGGATTCGCAGGGGCCTGTCCAATCGATCACTAACACAAGACCTGCCATTCTGTTCTGAAAGTGTTCAAGTGGCATGTAAAAGGCACTTTCACACAGTTCTAATAGGCTGCTTATCTTCGTTAATGCCTTGCAATTTCAGCCGAGCAATGGCTCTGTACTCACACCAGGGCTGCTGCAGTACGACTGGTGGAAGAACTTTGCTCCGAAAACATAATTTATAGTGTTCTCACAAGGGCTCCATTCGTGATCAATCGGATATATTTGTGAGAATCCGCTCAGTCCTCTCATCTTCTGTCTGACTCCTCAAGAGCAAGTCAGAGGAATCAATATTACACAATAACATTTCTGTTAATTTTAATCAGACTGAGGAAATATTGATTCAGCGACTAATGGAGCTATATTTAAAGCAATGTGGAGGTTTAGATGTGGTAGACCCACCATCACCTTTAAAGACGAGGCTGAGAAAGCTCAAACTGCAGTGGAAGCACGCCGCCTTCATCTGCACCGAGTGTCTTAATATTAGCTCAGGTGAAGACTGGACTTGATGAATTAAAGGAGGAGAGGATGCCAAGTAAAGCCATTAGGATACAGGAACTCAGGCGTGTGTCTGGCTCGCCGGTTGTCATGGTTGCAGTGTTTATCACCTCTTTCTGCTGACAGAAGCCCAGGGGCAAATCAGATTGGCTTCAGACAGAGAGACAGAGAGAGAGAGAGAGAGAGAGAGAGAGAGAGAGTTGGTGAGTGAGGGGGAGGACATATTGGCACAGTGGAGGGGTGAAATGCCAACACGCTGCAGAGGGGAGGCTGAGGAAGGGCATTGGACAAATGTCAATGTGGCTTATTCATGATAAGATTTAGTTTTTAACCGTTTGACTGGGATTTGATGTAGAGTATATTACTTTAATTATGAGTTGATCATCAATCAATCAAATTTAGCAAACCCTTACTTTAAATGTAACTTTATGCTTACTGATCTGAGGTTCATCCAATTTGTGTTCTGCTTTTACTCAGCGGACGACAATAAATATATAAGGAGCATTATTAAAATTACAAATTCTTGACAGCCCTTCAAATTCTGTGATAAAATACAGACTGGTAATGGTAGGCCTTTAAGAGGAGCATGGCTGGGAAGCATCTAAATCTCAGACCATTCTCAAAAATCAGGTGTTGAATTTGCCCAACATCCCTCGTGGCCTATGTCTGCCCCCTAGCGGGCCCTAAACCAATCATCCCTGTTTTCAGCCTCGTACAGGTGCATTAGGAAATGTGGGTGGTACGATTTACATGGGGTACTGTGGCTGACAAGGCAATTCACATCCAATTCACTTCAGACCGGCTGTATTGGCTAAGGAGGTACAAAAACTGACATTTACTGGCTATGACAAGTGGTCGGTTGAACATCCTCAATCTAGCAGTCATAATCATAAACAGATGGCTAGCAGCTGCTGATTACATCCAGGTGGCAACATGCCGCTGTCCTTCTTCCTGCAGCTATCACCACTCCTGACTTGCACAGTGCGCACGTGTTGGCACTCAAACCACGCCTCCGTTTTCGCTTAGAACCAATCAGAGGGCGGCATGTAGAAGCACTGAATCTTTTCAGCGAATCAGAGCGCTCCTTGTTGTGGAGCCGCTTGCATTCACACATGCTGAGGCCCTTCTGCTGTCAACAGGGAGGAAGGTATGGATACATTGTTGTCGCACCGGCTTCACGAAGTTCTTGTTGAAGTTTCCTGTCGGCTTTGCCTTTGAAACAGACTTTTAACCGAACCTTTTGAAGCTTATATGAAAGAATATTTGTAATATGCTGACATGAAGTTCTTCTTTTAGCCCCGTAGCGCACTTATATTTATCTTTCTATGTATGTAAATTACTCTACTTGGCAGTTTTTATTGTGTTTTTTGGTTGCCTGTGTTGCTGTTTGAGTCCTGCAGTTGATATGAGAGGTTCAGGGTTTAGGTTAGGGTGGTTTGGCTGAGTCGTGTTTTAGCTGACACCTAACGTTAGTTGAATAGGGCGAAACCACCAGACAGCCTGTGTGAATAGCTGTATTGTGGGCGCTGGCGGTGTGTGTGTGTGTGTGTGTATGTGACAGTTTGGGTTCAGACGTGTAGGCCTCTTCCACATAGGGGGGGGGGGGGGGGTCTTGGTTAATCTGCGTTGTCTCTGTCCCATTGATTTCTGAGCTTTCGTTTTGCGATACTGTCAGGGAGGGTATACGTTCATCATAGCTCTGTTCAGGCTGACGCGGTGTGTTGCCGTGCTGACCGGTAAATTAGCGGTGACAGCGACCTGTCCTGTTGTTTACGGTCGCGCCTTGCTGTCAGCCCCCAGTGCCAAAGCCTCATCATCTGTGCCAAGGATGCCGCAGACAAACAAATCAAGAAACGCCCCAGCGTCTGAGTCCTCGGGCTCGGTCCAAGGTGGAGCCTCTGCAGAAGAGGCAGACCCGGTGTCCCGGGAGGAGTGCCAGGCATCAGGGGGCGGAGAGGACAATGTTGGAGACAGCGAGATCATCAAGTCCCCCAGTGACCCCAAACAGTACAGGTAAATCCATATTCAAGCTACACGTGGCCATTCTCCTGAGTATTTATATTATGGATTGCATTGTAGCCCTGTTACATCAACTTACATGATATATCTCCTCTATTTCATACTTTATTTAAAGTCACTATTATTTATATGATTGTTCGTGCAATAATACACATGCAAGTATACAGTTTTCTTATATTCATGAATGTGAAAAATGCTCCTTCACCTTTCTGACTTGTATCCCTCCAGACACATCGTGCTGGACAACGGCCTGCGAGCTCTGCTCATCTCAGATTACAGCGGGCCAGCTGCGTCTGAAGACGAGGACTCGGATGGAGAGGAGGAAGAGGAGGAGGGCGATGAATCTGGAGAGGAAACCGAAGATGAGTCTGAGGAGGAGGGCGATGACGACGACGGGATGTGCAGTGATGACGAAGGGAAAAAAAATGCAGATAAACAGGTACTGCCGGGAAGTGGTTAATATAGGGCACCATTCAATTATTTGCAGACTAGACAACAAACGTGAGTCATTTTGAAACCAAAGAAATTTGCGTTCAAATAAGATGCGTAGATTTATGCAAGAGAGTTGTCAGCACAAACTGTAAACTATTTATAGTATTGTTAAATACACAAACTTTTTTTAACCACAGAACTACCTTAAACTTCCACACAGACAGAGCTCGAGCTACTTAAAGTATGTATTTTTGTCATTATCAACAAATACAATGGAAAGAACAAAACCATTGATGTATTTGTTAGTTCATTGGTTAGTTTGTTTTATTTGGTGCAAGTATTCACAGTAGCAGGACAGTGTATTTGGGAATAACTGAAAATAAACTACAGTTCCCCTGTTCATGGACAGTGCAATGGTTTTGCTCATCCATGCGGTTTTAATAATATTTAATCAACAACAAAGGCCTATGGCACAGAGGAGTAATCTATAACAGGCTGTAGTATTACTAGAATTATATTGTGTGTGTGTGTGTGTGTGTGTGTGTGTGTGTGTGTGTGTGTGTGTGTGTGTGTGTGTGTGTGTGTGTGTGTGTGTGTGTGTGTGTGTGTGTGTGTGTGTGTGTGTGTGTGTGTGTGTGTGTGTGTGTGTGTGTGTGTGTGTGTGTGTGTCAGTCTGCAGCAGCGCTGTGTGTTGGAGCGGGGAGCTTCAGCGACCCAAGTGACCTCCCCGGCCTCGCTCACTTTCTGGAGCACAGTGAGTATTCAACCAGAGAGGGTTAAGTCTTTTTTTTTTTTGAAAATTGAAATACTCAACTTTGCTTGGTCAAGGGTCAATTTGCCCTCGAATTCAGTTCTCTTACATTGCTTTCTATCGCCTGTATCAAGTCATGTTCGACATACGATACTCTTATATACTTGGACTCTTTGGCAAGAACGGAACTCTACTTTAAAGGAGCTTTATTTGACATTCTAAACATCAATATAGCAGCAAACAACAGTTTGTAACTGCTATGTAAAGTGATATAGTGGAGTAATGTCTACCTGAGCAGAGAGTGAAGTCGCTCTCCCTCCGTGTGTGTTGAGCTTCCCCTTTACCGTCAACATGTTGAGAAGCAATCGAAATGCTCCCAATCTTAGATCTTTCAACTTTAATGTGGGGGAGGAGGACCTCAGGAAGAGCAGCCATATTTAATGCATTCCAGGAGTTGTTTTGTTATTTTAAATTATTCAGTGTACCCTTTTTTCCTTAACCTGTTTTGTCTACTTCTACTTCAGTTAATAATCATTGACATTTCCCAGAATACCCTCCACCAAACAACAAAGAATGGTTTGGAACTTCATTTTTTCAGTGTTAAGTTTTTTTTCCAGTTCAAAAAAGCAAGAGTTGCTCTCCTTTCTTGAAATGCCACGTATTTTTTTGAATTGCATTCCAGTCTAATGATGCTACTGTCGGTGGAGAAATTGTTAAATCTGTGTCTTCTAACGATGTAGGTGATCCGTTTGAAAATAATAGTTTATCTATTCTTTGACTGTCATCAAAACCGTCGCAAAATGTTAAAAACGCTATCAACTTCTAATGTGGCTCAGCGGGAAATATAACGCCATGTCTGTTTGGCCAGCTTCCCACTTAAATAAGAAAAAAACACAAATGCAAGGCACATCACCAAGCTGTGGTGGATGTTTTTCTTTAAATTCCTTTTATTTTTTGATTTAAAACTCTTCTCCCCCCCCCCATACTGTTTTTCCCATTGTGTCCCAGTGGTGTTCATGGGCAGTGAGAAGTACCCCTCAGAAAATGGCTTTGATGTTTTCCTCAAGAAGCATGGTGGGAGCGACAACGCCTCCACCGACTGCGAGAGGACCATCTTCCAGTTTGACGTCCAGAGGAAAAGCTTCAAAGAGGCTCTCGACAGGTGAGGGAGGATCTGAGGGTTTTTAGTTGTTTGCGGAGCAGTCGCTCTTAAGAAGTGGACTTCTTGAGAACCATCTGATCATTTTCAGATAAACACAAAACACAGGAATAAGAAAAGGAGGAAGTAAACTCCAAAAAACACTTTTAAGACATTTAAAAACCAAACCAACTAAAAGATGATGTCTCTTTGCAAGCTGTGGGACTCTTCCTGGTATTGTTAAGCATACAGAGAAAACATGCTATCCTATTTTTAACTTTTACTCTGTCGGTCATCAACAGACAAGGTCAGGATTGAGATGCACCAGCGTTTCGTAAATCCACCAAATTCACGAATACGTTTCTGTTTAACTTCCTTCCGAAGTTTTCTTGCAATGGTTTTTTTCTTTTCTTTAAATCACACACAATTGCTTGCTTTATTTTCACACCTGTTAACCAACATAGTGCTCCCACGTGATAGCTGTGTTTTTGCTGTGCCAAAGTTTGAGACCCCATGTATGGGGGAAGCATTTTTGCCAATACCCAACAACATAAAGTATCACTAAAGAGATGTCTCACAATCTGATCAGTCATAGGAAATAAACGGGCTTCTGACGTAAACTAACAGACTCGGGCAAAGGGTAGAGGCTCAAATCAGCTGCCTTCCATCCTGCTTTTGTCTGTATCAGTCTCCATCTGATTGTGTCTGTCTGACCTGTGTCCTTTCTCTCTGGCTGGTATATGGCCCCTGATTATAGCCTCTTTGTCCCCTCAACCTCTCAGGTGGGCTCAGTTCTTCATCTGCCCCCTGATGATCCGTGACGCCATTGATCGAGAGGTGGAGGCCGTTGACAGCGGTGAGTCTGGGTGACTCCGTGCCTCATTCCTCTGCGCTTAAAGTTCAGCTGTTGTGCTTGGAGTTAAACTTTTCATCAGCAGCATTGCCGAGTTCTCCACACACGGCTCTTTTGCGCACCATTAATTAATGTTTTTCTCCGTTGCATCAAGGTTTTTTTTTCTGCCTCTCCTTCTGTCCATCAGAGTACCAGCTGGCTAAACCGTCGGACTCCCACAGGAAAGAGATGCTGTTCGGAAGTTTGGCCAAATCAGGACACCCCATGGGCAAATTCTGCTGGGGTGAGTTGGTAAACACAACCGCTGGGACACATAATACACACAGGGCCTCCTTGGGGTATGTTCGGCAATAACAAACAGGAGTGCTGAGACCGACGCCAAGTTTCCTTTCTTGCTGATATCCCTCCATTTGTAAACCGTTCCTTTTCACAGTGTGTTATAGTTCTGCTGAATTGATTGCTTACTTGTGACAACACCAGGAAATGCGCAGACGCTCAAGCACGAGCCAAAGAAGAAGAAGATCAATGTCTATAAGCGACTGCGTGCTTTCTGGAAGAAACATTACTCTGCCCACTACATGACTCTGGCTGTGCAGTCAAAAGGTCAGGAAAATGTACTCTATTTATTATACATAAAGAACCAGCCTTATTATTAGATTGACATAAATTGAATTGTTTTCTGTAATTTCATACAACGGATTAATGAATTGAAAAAGCAATCTGTTTAATTAATGCACAATTAAAACATAATTAGTCTCCACTCTAATAAGGATTCATCCATGTTCAGCAGACTGTGGTTAATCATTCCTGAATCAACTCAAATTGAAATAATTTCAGTCAGACACAGAATATATAACGCGCGTTGTCAGGGTTTCACAGAAAATATCAGCCAACTAATTAACTACTGCATGAAGGTAAAATAATGACTCGTGTTGACATTCGTGCTGAGAAAAATCATCCTCTGAAACAGCTGAATTCCTGTTGAAACCTCGAGTGCTATTTAAAGCACCCCGAAAATCATCTCCTGCAAAGTGATGCGAAGGTGTCATGATGATTTCTGGATCCATTGGAAAGACAAAGATTACACATAGTATACTAAGGAAATGTGAAAACTGAAATTTGTCTCCCGACATGAGATTTGAGACATGAGCTGGAAACAATAATGAGAACGATGAGGGTGAACCACAACAGTAAAATAGTTTTTATAGCAGCTTTAAGTTATTATTTCTAAGATTTTGGTCCGGGTTGTTCCATGTAAATGTCACGAGTATGTATTTCTGTAGGCAGACAAATTCTCCTCGCGCAGCTTCTGTGTCAGAAATGCTGAAGAAGAGCAGCTTCTGTATCCATTTACAGCACAGCTAAACAAACTGGGCTGAAAGGACTCGCTGTGTTGCATTGTTTTATTAAGAATAAAGTCAATAATTGGCCCTTTTCCATCATGCTGTGAGCCTTCGATCACAATCTGGTCTCATGCTGCGCGCAGGGCGGGAGTGTTTTTCCTCCAGCACAGATTGCCTGCAGAAAGAGGAGTGTCTGACATGAGACAGATCCCAACTTTATATTTATACTAGTGATACTGTCAGTATCGGTATCCTGTGGGAGAGCGCTCAGTAAACAGGGAGGCTTTCATAATGACGAAACCATGCACGCCTTTCCTTTCATGAATCCCTTGTGTGTGTAATTTGAATCCCACACAGGAAAGAGGGCCGGCTACAATGAAACAACTGCATAGAATTACAGAATATAAATAGATTGAATTACAGAATTTAATGTAATTCATTGAATGGTTATTGCAGGCACAATGCTGACCATGAATATAATCCAAATACGTGTAGATAAAAAAGGACTGGAACCTCCTATTACTCCTCAGTAAGTTGAGTTTTCTTTATTGTAAAGATGATATTTTACTTCTAGTATCACTTGGTTAGAAACACAGAAAGTGGTGACTTTTCATTTATTTGTTGACCTCAATTATACTATTAATCTATAATGATCGGTTTGAATCATAACCGTTCACGGATTGGGCATTTATGGGCTAAATGTAGTCGACAGTGTTTGCTTTAGAACAAACAAACGGCATTTCACTGAAGACTCCCAAACCCAGAATTATGAGATTTCAGCCAGAAACTCGAACTCTTAATTTATCCTTCTTCACTCGGCCTGTCCTTTTAGAGAAGCTGGACACTCTGGAGAAGTGGGTGAGAGAGATCTTCAGCAAGGTGCCTAACAAGTGAGTATTGGAGAAGAGGCTCTCGGTCACAGTGATGAGGTGCTGGTGCGATATAGACTGAGCCTGAAAATCCTTTGAGACTTTGCTCAGACGTAAATGTCAAGCCTTCCTCCGTCTCGCTCTCGGCTCTTTTTTTACCTCGCCCCCCCCCCCCCCCCCCAACTCCTGAAAGAGATAATGTTTTGCCCCAAAGTCAAACTGGATTAGTGTTTTTCTTCCAGAACTCCACTTGCATTTGCTTCATGAGTCCCTGCGGCAGGTTTCTTTCAGAGATTCAACATGCATATCACTGTGATGTGAAACATCATCATGCTTTCATTTCAGTTAAGGGATTACATGCTCCTGTATGTGTTGACGAATTTCTCTCATCCATTTGATTATTAAGTATTGTATAGCCTCAACTCCTTTTAGAGCAATACAATTTGTATTATTATCACTCTGAAAACATGTGAAAAGGTGCTATTTCTGTGAAATTGTCAGTGCTAATTGGAAACGGTTATCTTTAAACTTATTCAATAAACCTTTTCAATGATCTCATTATAAATAGTCGGCGTAATTATTCTGAAATAAATGTGTTGTTTTCTTCAAAAATAGTACAAAAAAGCATTATAGTGTGTTTAAAGCTGGTTTAATGAGGTATTGGCATTGTTGTGTTGATGGTTATCTTCTTATCTCTTGTTTGCTATGATTCTGTTTTTGTGTCCACAGTGGTCTGTCCGAGCCAGATTTCTCTGATATGCTGGATCCTTTTGACACGCCAGCCTTTAACCAGCTCTACAGAGGTACGCATCAATCCCACGGCACATCTCTAATTACTGAGCACATCTGGTGTACTCTGCAGTAGTTCTCAACCTCTGAATGTCTCTTGACGGGGTCGGGAGATAGATTACGGGATAGTGATGCAGAAACAGTTTTTTCTGCAATTCCGCTGATTTCTTTACATTTTTTACAATTTTACCTTTTCAAGCTTTTGAAAAGAGCAATCTGAAATAGAATTAAAAAAAAAAAAAAAAAGACATCTGGCTGAACTGCTTTCAATGTGTGAACAAATGCAAATGAGATGTTGCAGGCTCTCATCGCGGCTTGTTTTAATGGATCACAGGCCAAAAAGGTTGAGGAAATACAAACCAGTAGAAGTAAGCAGCAGTTATCTTTCTATCGTGGTGTTTCTCTAACCGTCTCTCTGTGTGTTTGCAGTCGTCCCTGTGAGGAAAGTTCATGCTTTGAATATCACTTGGGCCCTCCCCCCTCAGGAGAAATACTACAGGTGAGCCACGTACAGTGGATATACAATATGTACGGTACAGGGCACATAAATCCAGAACTACACAACCCACAGCAGACCATGCTTCCCTCTGACTTGGACTAAATTGCATCAAAAGTGTAGTTTGTGTTTTTTCCATGTCGCTGTCTTCTTTCTCCAGAGTGGTGCCTCTTCATATAAACAGACTCAGACCAGCCAAAAGACACAATGTTTGCCCTGATTTTAGAGGGATTGCAGCAATGTTTTTTTGTGTCCTTTTCATGTTCTTCCCGCCTCTTCTCAGAGTGAAGCCTCTCCACTACATCTCTTGGCTGATTGGCCATGAAGGCACAGGAAGCGTCCTCTCAGTGCTCAGGAAGAAGTGAGTGTTATTGCCTCTGTCTATTTGTTTTTCTGATTGAAGGGCACTCCAAAAAACCCAATTAAAAGGTCTTCAATTTGCTTGGTATACATGAGCTTTTTCCAGCTCTGAGCGCGACCCGAGTGTTCGAGCCCAATCTTCAAACTATACACTTTGCCAGCCCACTTGACAATGTGATTCATACATTCTCATCCCATCATGGATGTGGCTGTACACGAGTGTTTCAGCCTCTTGTTGCTAAGTGGCAAAGCGATGCGACAAACCCTCTGTAGTCCCACAATACAGAGAGCCCATCTAATAGTCCCTTTACCATCAGCACCACTTGGAGTGTTTGATAGAATATCTCTATTTACTGTGCGTGCTGTTTTCAATTGTTAATAAACAGTGAAATTTGAGTGTACTCTGTTTGAATTCCCAGTCGAACCAAACTGCTGAGGCGGTAGAGTGGTTGTTTTTATTGAGTTCAGACAATCGCAGCATCGAGGGGCCGAGAGGCTTGTTTGAAATTGGGCCACTGTTGTCCCCCCTGAAGTGAAATTAGGGAATGGTCTTTCTATATGTGTGTCCATCACACAAACTGTGTGGAACACTACTGATCAGATGCATTCAAGTTTAGTTTGCGGGCTTTAGTGCATTTATTATACAACCGAATAAATATCTATACTGCTGGTTTCAGTTCATGTCAGTGCCGTATGAAAACGTTCAGAGATAAAAACTCTCTTGGTGTGATGCATCACAGTCCACATCATTTCTTCTTCTCTGGTAATGCAGTGCAGACTTTTCAAAAACAACCGTTGCTGTTAAAGTACATCATCATACCATGAGAACATGAGAATTGTTGTGTTTAGGTGCTGGGCCTTGGCTTTGTTCGGAGGCAACAGTGAAACTGGCTTTGACCAAAACACCACCTACTCCATCTTCTCCATCTCCATCACCCTCACCGATGAAGGTTTCCAAAACTTCTACCAGGTGAATAAAAAATCTCTTTTGGACTCTTCTTCTCTTTATTGTTCGTTCGTCCTCTGGATTCATGGAAGCACCGCCGCTCTGGCCTGAGATGAGGAAGTCGGGCAAAAGAAATCGAGCAGCGGTTTACGCATTTATCTCCAGTTCACAGCGTATCATCCGAATCATTTGTTGTCGGATCATAGAGAATCATTCCGTGTAAGTTGTCGTACCCTGCATGGACCCAGCTGGCCTGTCTTGTTTTTCATGAATACAACAGGTGACTTCAAGGGAGCAATCTGTCTGTTTCCATGGCAATGTGTGTCTTAAACAGGGAGGCGGTTGGAAATCGTTCAACAGGAGACTTTTTCTAATGATTAATGAAAAGACAATCCAGTCGACAAACGTGCATTGATAAATGCTGCAACAGCCTTGAGGATGCCGTTTGATGAGAATGTCGGTCTTTTTTTTTTAAATGTCAAAATAAAAATCTGTTCGATTCATGAGGTGTTCTTAAACTGCAGAAATGTTTAACCTGTGTTCTTCTGATGATGATGACTCCCATTGTCAAACAAAATACAAACCGCGTGCCAGTTGATCCTAATTAGCAGCCCAATAAAATCCCCCATTTAAAAAGGGGGGAGACTGCAGTGCCGTGTGCACACACAGAAGTTAAAAAAGAAAGACTGAGAGAATTAAGTCAAGAATGCCCAAACAAAAGTCTGAAGAGGGTAGAGCACCGGACTCCAAATGTAAAAAGAAAAAGCTTCAATAATGCTGAAGTGAAGGTACTTCTGGAGGAAATGAGCACCAAATAAGATTTTGTAGTGGCTCTAAAGTAAAACCATAAAAAGATACAAGGGATGCTATTACTCGTTCAGTAAAGTGAAGACGGGCGCTCAGCTGATGAAGTAAAAGATGGTGCGATCTCTAAAATTGGAAGCACGTTTCCCGATTAATATAGTTGATGTAAATTTAACTGTAGCATTTATGTATTTTAAAAGACTATAATGCTTTGTAAAAAAGAAAATAATTATTATTATTAAGACAAACATATTATTGTAATCTAAGTCCTATAATATTCTACAACAGTAGAATCAAAGAAAATGCAGTAACACATTACTTTGAGTTAATTTGCAACATGTAAGGACTACAATGTGCTTAAGTGTGCATCTTGAGTGTGCGTGTATTCTCTTCTTAAGAACAAATCCCACATGAGGAATTATTGGTGAAGATCAGAATCTTTGTGAAAACTGCATCGGTGGGTTTTTAAGAACGATTTGTGAATGAGGCCCATTGATGCCACTCGCATGTCTTTACGATCACAGTCGTCTCTACTCTGTGACTTGCATCCATAGCAACCGTTACGACGTACTTCCCTTCCTGTGTTCTCCTCCAACAAACAATCATTATCTGTTGTTCACAGATGATGATGATTATTACTCTTTATTCACAAAGGCAGAGGGGACATTTTGATTTGCATGTTTGAGTCTCTGAAAGGGGGTGAATGACATTACTTTCTATTCAGCGTTTAGTATTCAAATGATTGTCCTAGCTTGTTCTAATGACTGTAATCAAACAACCATAGAACAATCTTTGCCTCGCATCAGTGTTATTTCTGTGCTTTATGAAACTTAACTGTAATTTTCAATAATTTTACTGACAAAATGATCATGGCAATCGTTCATTAAAGCAGAAGGACTTTTAAGTCATGACATCTCATTTCTGTGAGTCTGTTGTCTTTCACAGGTGACTCACCTGGTGTTCCAGTACCTGAAGATGCTGCAGACACTCGGACCACAGAAAAGGCATGCACACACACACACACACACACACACACACACACACACACACACACACACAGTCTCACAAACAGAACAGAACATACTAACCTTGTAGAACTTCTCTATTCATTTTTTTGGTACATTGTGGTGTAGGAGGTAGTTAATACCGCGTTATACCGCTCATTTATAAATGTATACCTTTATTCTTTTTGTTATGTTGGTTTAATGAGATGGTGGATGTTCTGAGGTTCTGTCTGGGATGCATAAAGGTAATAATTCAATATTTGTGTTCATGCATTCAGAGTATATGATGAGATTCAGAAGATTGAAGCGAACGAGTTTCACTATCAGGAGCAAGTAAGAATCCAAATATTCATGTGCTGCTGTATTTGAAGATTTTTAGACAAACTGCAATTTGATATTGTGATTTTATTAATGGGAATGTTTTCCTCTTTGTCAGATTGACCCTATAGAATACGTCGAGGACATTTGTGAGAACATGCAGCTGTTCCCTAAAGAAGACTTACTGACAGGAGATCAGTTGATGTTTGAGTTCGACCCAGAAGTAAGTAGTTCGGGGAGTGAACCAGTTCAGGATTTTATTCTAAAATCCTATATTTCCCTTTTTTAGATAAAGATGTTGATGAAACGGGTACCGGAAAGCAGAAAAATATCGACATTTGACTCCGTCTGATATGTTAATGCTTGTATAGAAAAGACCATTATGTGCCAGAAATATATTTTCACGAGTTGTTGGTTCTGTCTTTGATTGGTGGATATTATTTTGCATCAAACGTTAGTCTAATTGTGGCTTTGCATATTTCTCTGTGATGACAACAACTTCTGTTCAGTCTTGCTGCCTCTTACTGTGATTGACAGCTGAAATTGTTTTCACATAAACAAGTCATTTAGAATAAAGGGGGAAAAAAACAACTCATCTCTGTGCTGAAAAATGTACTTATTTGTTTGTGCGTGTGTGTGTGTGTGTGTGTGTGTGTGTGTGTGTAGGTGATCAGTGGAGCTTTGTCCCTCCTCACCCCTGAGAAAGCCAACCTGATGCTGTTGTCACCAGAACATGAGGGCCAGTGTCCCCTCAGGGAGAAGTGGTTTGGCACACAATACAGCGTGGAGGGTGTGTTTCTTTGTGTGTGTGTGTGTGTGCGCTCCCCACAATGTAGTCATTCAGTGAATACATTGTCTTTTTTCCCCTTGTGGGGTGATATTCAGGATGATATAATGCAGCTCGCCAGCAGCAGAAATGCCAGCATTTATCTCTGTCTTTTAGATGGCGAACAATAGTGTCGGAATAAAATTTTCAATTTTAAAAAAATGCACGGAAACCAATATTTCATTATTTTTGTTTGCCATTAAATCTTTAGGTCACTCGTTTCCAAACATTAATCTGAAGTTCAAATGTTTCTTATGTGGTAATAGATGTTCTCGCTTCACACAGACATCCAGCAGGAGTGGATGGAGCAGTGGACAGGAGACCTGGAGCTCAACAGTGACCTCACCTTTCCGGCTGAAAACAAGTTCATCTGTGGGCTAATATACTTTGTGCACTACAAGCAAAACAAGTTGATTGTTGTGGCCCAAAATGGCCGCATGTATCTAAGAAGTGTCCAATAAGATGATCATGAACAAGACTTGTTCCTGCACTGTGTACTTTGGCTCCCCATTCAACCGTCCAACAAATGCAGTCATCAGATATATTTACTAGACTGGGAGGAACAGAGCATTTTGGTCAGTGTATTCTGTCACTGTGAACTCGCTGGTCTTCCTTTTAATTTAAGTCCAGCAATGGAGAGACGCTGTGCATTTTAAGGCTGAAGATTTAAAGCCAAACAAAGCACCGCTGGTCTAATTCTAACCAAACGTTTAGGGCTGATACATTTCGGCATTGTGCTCCGTTTGTACATTTTGCTGGTAAAGCACCACATTGCCATAACTGATAAAATGTGAAGAAATGATGCAGCTCCCCTTATACGCCCAAGGCTTATTGAATCATTTATTGGGATGGGCGGGTGTGGCGACATCTTTTACAGTCTTGACAACCAGCTGCATGTGTATCCCGAACTGGACATATTGAATTGTTGAAACTCGCACATTCTTTATGAGATTGCACCAAGTGGGAATTGTGATTTTTCATTGTTTATGTGCATTTTTTCAGCCACTGACTTCACCCTGAAGCCATCTGACTGCCCAGACACTGAGGTTCCTCTCCGGATAGCCGACAGCGACAGGGGATGCCTGTGGTACAAGAAGGACAACAAATTCAAAATCCCTAAAGGTGTGTGTGTGTGTGTGTGCGTGCGTGCCTGTACTGTGAGCCTCAATTAGCATGCAAGATGTTTCCACAAATACTTTTGATAGCATTTGAGAGGTGTTGACACTCGCTTGTCCTTTTTCCTGCTGCAGCCTACATCAGATTCCACTTAATCTCTCCTGTAATCCAGCAATCTGCTAAGAAGTAAGTTCAGGCTCAAACATGCCCTTGTGAATATAGTGTTATTAACATCTTTTTTTTATTTATTTATTTTTTAATGCCGTTGTCTCTTTTCTCTCTCTTTCTGCTACTATACTTACATCCCCCTTTTCCTTTAATCACGTCAATCCTCCTTTTTACTTCCTTCTAACCCTCTGTCCTTCCCTACTTTTCATTTATTCACTTACCTTGCATTTATCCTTTCCTTCTTCCATTCCCTACTCCTCACTGTTTGGATGCCTTCTCCTTTCTTCCCTGCCTCTATTATTTCTCTCCATCTCCCTTTCCCCCTGTATCTCACCCTTCTCCCCTCATTTCCTTGCTACCTTTCACTTTATTCCTTAACCTCCTCCCCATCATTTCTCCCCCCTTCCCCCTGTCCTCATTCCCCGCTCCAGTCTGGTCTTGTTTGACCTGCTGGTCAACATCCTAGACCACAACCTTGCCGAGCCGGCTTACGAGGCTGAAGTGGCCCAGCTGGAGTACAAGCTGACGGCCGGTGAGCACGGCCTAGTCATCAAGGTTAAAGGATTTAACCACAAACTGCCTGTGAGTGAATGAATCCGGAAAAACCGCACACACAAATAGATATAGATACGATGTATATGCATCACCACACACTGATCATTATTTTGTCATATGCGCCATAGCCCATAAAGTATTGACTTTAAATCCTGTGTATTTGTTGGCAACATGTATAGAACTTTATTTTAGATTACTAAAACAACTTTTTTTTATACCACTTTCTAATAAAGCATGATTTACCGTTTGTCTATAAGTGGTAAATAAAATCGGTATCAATGGTAATCAATCATTAACTAAAGCGTTATAGATCATAATAGGCCCCTAATAGGAAATGTGATATTTGTCACACCCTGACACCAAATAGTTGGTCATATAATTGGCTTCATGGTGATCGTACAAGCATTAAAGGAATAGTTGCACATTTTTGGAAATACACTTATTCGCTTTCTTTCTGAGTTAGATGAGAAGATTGATACCACTGTGTGGACTATATGTAGCTGGAGCTAGCAGACGACTCAGCTTAGCATTTGGGACTGAAAACAAAGGGGAACCAGCTAGCCTGGCTTAGCTTTAACTTACTATGAAGTAAATGTTGATTGCACAGTAAAATGGCTGTAGAATAATGACACCAGTGGTGTTTAGATTTGTTCCCTACAAGCCTCGCTTCCACTGTGCAATTATGTCTGCCAACAGGAACCATCTCTGGAAAATAAAAGATTGATTTAGGCTCAAAGCTGTGGAAGACAACATGCATCCTGTGCAGTGTTGCCAACTATTTTCCAATGACAGTAGCGAGCACTAGCTACAAAAGTCGCTAAAAGCAGCCAGATGAAGTCATGCGCTCATTTGCATATTGGTGACGTCATCGTGCGTTTACATTCAGCTCAGTGGTTTGCAGCAAAGGAGAGACTGCCTGCGATCGGCACAGGAGGACAGGAGAGACCCCGTGCTGTTGGCAGAAGATTACATTACAGCATTGGGGAGGAATACAATATATATTGTACAATAATATAGTGTGTTTGAATATCATTCTTGCTTTTTCCCTGATGGTCTGAATAAGTTGCTTAATTTGTTGCTAGTAGTAGGATCTGAGTGAGACTGCAAGCGATCAGTAATACCACTTGGAAACGGTTGGGGGGGGGAGATGTCTTTTGCAGCTTGAAGTCTTTAAGCATATTTCCCAAAATGTCGAACTATTCCTTTAAGAAATGATTTATAAACAACTGCTCTTGCTACTTAATTTGGAAGCTCCTCAAACAGACGGTCATGCACACACAGATGTGTTTGTGTTGTTTTGATGCATGGTGATGATGGTGATTCATCTTGCCTGCCTGTCTGTCTTTCTGTCCGTGTCGCTCTTTAGCTGCTGTTCCACCTGATCATTGACCACCTGGCTGATTTCTCTGCCTCCCCTGACGTCTTCAGCATGTACGCGGAGCAGCTCAAGAAAACCTACTTCAACATCCTCATTAAACCTGAGAAACTCGGCAAGTGAGTGGTTTGCCTTCTGTCTTGTGACATTTCCAGCTTACTTTCTGACTTATCTTCAAGTCTGTGATGCCTTCTAGTGGTGAAATGTGTGACAACCCTGAATGTAGAAAAAAACACTCCTGCTCTTGGTGTCCTCTTTTCCCCCCTCCTCGCTTCCCCTCTCCTCTCCTCTCTCTCAGGGATGTGCGTTTGCTGATCTTGGAGCACTCTCGCTGGTCCATGGTGGAGAAGTATCAGGCTCTGATGACCGGTCCGACCCGCGACGAGCTGATGGACTTTAGCCGCACATTGAGGGCCGAGCTGTACGCGGAGGGACTGGTGCAGGGCAACTTCAGCAGCGCTGTGAGTGGATGGCACGCAGTACACAGACAAGTAGATTGATTAGCAATACAATTAGCTGATTAGCTAATGAATCGCTGAATGTTGTGTGTCTGCACTTGCATCAATTGATTGTGAGTGAACTTGACACTGTCCTCATCTCTTACTCTTATCTTTACCTGTTCATGATCCTTTATTGTATTGTCTCCACAGGAGTCAGAGCATTTCCTGCAGTATGTCACAGAGTAAGTCAGCTATTACACTGAATGCATTCCCTAATGAGAACACCAATACTATGCAATCAAATGGATTTGTTTGCCGCCATACACAGTAATTTGCATTAGCTTCAATTGTTCACGGCATGATTCCCTTTTCACCTTCTTTACTTTTTCCTTTTATTCCCTGCTTTCAAACTTCCTGCCTCCTTTCTCCCTTCCTCTGCTCCTTCCCTATCTTCTTCTCTTTCCCTTTTCCTTCCTCCGTTCCTCCCATTTTGTCCTCCTTTATTTTCCCTCTGGCAGAAAGTTACAGTTCTCCAAGCTGCCAGCAGAGGTGCCGGTGATGTTCAGAGTGGTGGAGCTTCCTCTGAAGCACCACATCTGTAAGGTCAAATCACTCAATAAGGGAGATGCCAACTCTGAGGTCACTGTTTACTACCAGGTACGAGCACACCTGCAGTGCATCAGGTCCTTCACATTCTGACTTAAACATATCCCAATTCAGATATTTATTATTTCTGCACACTTTTTCTTTCTCCCTTTATCTTTCCATCTAGTCCGGCCCAAAGCTCTTGAGGGAACACACACTGATGGAGCTTTTGGCGGTGCGTTTATTTCTCTAAATGCATTCATTGATTGTGTCATTCCTCCATGCTGAACTGAATTGTTGTTGTCTTACAGATGCACATGGAGGAACCCTGCTTTGACTTCCTCCGGACCAAAGAGACTCTTGGGTGAGTGTGGTGACGCTTTCATTAAAACGTTTACTTACTTCCACAAGAGTTATGTGCAAATTGAAGACATGGATGTAAATTTTTTTACTATACAAAGTAGAGAAAGTCGGGACAGGTGGGACATTAACCTTGCCTTGGTATTTTGATATTTCTTAGTATATCTGCTTCTCAACATCTCTCATCCTAGCTGTCTGTTGTCACGTCTCCCTCTGCAGCTACCATGTCTACCCCACCTGCAGAAACACCTCAGGCGTTCTGGGTTTCTCCGTCACGGTGGAAACGCAGGCCACAAAGTTCAAGTGAGTCTGCAACACAATCGTAACCTTTCATTCGCCCAAAGCAAGACACACTTTATCTTAACTGCTTTTCCCAAAGCCAGGGTATAATTTCTTACTGTTCACTCAAACGCAAGCTACAATTTTTCTATCTGGCCCTGGAAAGAGAGAAGCGTCTGGAGCTGATAAATGAAAAAGTCAAATGCACCCTGTAGCCTATAATATATCTCTCACCTCTCATGAACCTTTTCTCTCACAGTACCGAGCTGGTGGAGTTAAAGATTGAAGAGTTTTTGGCTTCGTTTGGGGAGACGCTCAATTCTCTTTCTGAGGAGGCCTTTACTACCCAGGTCTGTGTGTGTGTTTGTGTTTGTGAGTTTCTCCCAAACGTAGATAGGTTACAGATAATTATGTTTTAGAAATGTCAAAAGTTTCAAGTTACTTTGGTGGATTAATAACACATTTCCCAGCCATGTAAGACCCAGCTTTACAATTGACTTCCGGAATGTGTGTGTGCGTGTGTGTGTGTGTGTGTGTGGGGGGGGGTGCGCGTGTGTGTGTGTTTTGTACAGGTGACTGCTTTAGTGAAGCTGAAGGAGTGTGAAGACACACACCTCGGGGAGGAGGTGCACAGGAACTGGGCCGAGGTGGTTACACAGCAGTTTGTGTTTGACAGGCTCAACAGAGAGGTGAGGACAACGACACACACACACACACATTATCAGCTCAATGGACAAATGAATGCAGACATCCTCTTTACGCTTGAGGACCATGTATTGGCTCTTTATTCATTCCCTTACTTCCAATACTAACCTTGATCTCTATGACTGGCCTCTACCTCATTTAAATGAGCAGAGACTTTGACATGGTAGTGTTTGTGGGATTTATGTTGTTTCATTCTTTGACCAAACTTAATCCACTATGTTGGCTATAGGCCTTATTACTGTTATTATTATTATTATTATTATTATTATTATTATTATATATTAGGACTAGTATACTTACGATTATTATATTAATGTTGTTGTTTTGTATTTGTGTATTTAAATGTGGGAGTATTTGCTTTGTTTTTACTTGATTTTAAACTACTCGTTTACTTTAAATTGTGTTTATCTCTTGTTTCAATTGCTTGTACTTTGGCACTTTTTAAATTGTGAAACTTTCACCTTTACTGTATTTTTATTACCCTGTAAAGCACAATTAATTACCCTGGTGTAAAACAAATTGCCTTGCAGAAGAGCACAAAATGAACATGACCTGCTGTTTTACAAGCACTTGATCGAAAGGCCAAGAGCTATCCATGCCATTATGATGGCCATATAGTAAGAAAGTACAAGTCATTACATTTTCATCGTTTTAAACATTTAGCAGATGCTTGCTTCATCATTGAGGTTTGCCTGCACTGTTCATAATGCCGAAGGATAGTAGCAGCAGGGCAACGAAGGCAAATACTCGAAGAGACTCTGTTGCACAATACAGACAAGTCTTCTCCGTCTGAGCCAGTCGCGACTGGAACAGCGTTCTAATGAATTAAGAGAGAGCTCTAATTACCGAACCTTTAAACTTAAACCTAAGAGACGGCACAAAGCAAACCAAGCCTGAGTAATCTTACTACCTCGTCCCCGGCACTGCTGTTACACACCTTCATTGTTTACATATCTGCTTCTTTTGTAATGTAATGCATTGTAATGTGTTGTGTTATACTGCAGTGCTTGCTGAAGCATCCTCGTGATAATATTAGGCCTCTAACCTGCCCAGGGACATGTGAGAATTATCTCATTACCTGCCTGACACATTTACATTGAGGTGGAAACTGAAATGTTTCATTATCGCGCTCTCTCCCTGGAGCAACAGAGCAACTTTGCCATCCCACCTTATACATTTAAGACAAATATAGACTTTATTTTGTAACTTTGGTTTGCTCTCCACAAACTCCTGAGGGGAATAAATCTGTCTCTTCATCCGCTAGACGCTTGACTTTCTCCACCAGCTGGAAAGTGTGTTTGTCCACCATTTCCTGCTGCACAGTGGCTTCCTCTGAGCTTCTCTGCTGAGAGCTGTTGCTGAAAACTGGTTGGATAAAAGACGGTTGATTGTCTGAACCATCCCCTAAATGAGCCATAAAACCATAGCGGGAAGATAAAGAGGCCAAACTTTCCTGGTGTTCTTACCGTCGGTGCTTCTGTGTGTTCTAGATCGAGGCTCTGAAGCAGATGACCAGAGCTGAGCTGGTCTCCTGGTTCAAAGAGCATCGAGGACAGAACAGCCGCAAACTCAGCGTGCATGTAAGCAATGCCTGAATGTTTGTAGAGAGACAGAAGGGTATTTTTCTTTTTCCTTCACTTTTACGTGGAGACACATTAAATGTATCCCTGTCTCCTAAAGGTGGTGGGATTTGGTGCTGAGGAGAAGGACGAGGAGGCTGGTGGTCAGAAACAAGAAGGAGCAGAGTGCAAAGAGGAGGAGTCAAGTGGCTCTACCTACGGCGAGGTGTCCAAGCTCACCTTCCTGCCTGCCTCACCCAAGATGGCGGGTGCTGTAGCCATCATGGACATCTCTGCTTTCATTGAAGGCCTGCCCCTCTTCCCCTACCAGAAGATACTGAAATGAACTCCTGCTCAGACTGTGACACCCACAGCTGGCGGTGCTTTGCCTCCCACTGAGCCACGTTCACAGACTCTGTCTCATGCAGGCACTTACTATGTGGAGGTGATGGAAGGTTATAATGGCTTTGGCTCCTCTCCGGACCTGGATTCTGCCTCTAGGGCTACGCTGTAGTTTTTATCCACACTGTGTGCACAGGCAAAAGGCCTGGAAGTGATGATAGAGTTTCTTTTATCTATGCGATGATCTTTTCTGCTTTCTTACTCTCAATTATTTCATATCCTCAGACACCGGGAGCGTGGGTGCGCTCCATCTATTTCTCTATCTCACACTGACGGAAAATCTTTGGAATCAAATTTTCATTTATTTGGTTGTCTGAGCTCTGCTGCTATTACAGCTCCGAATCCCTGTCTCTTCCACTGTTTGTGGAGCCGCATAACTGAGTTTATTACCGTTTAAAAACACAAATCAACTGTGAAAACTGCAGAAGTGCTGAGTGCTTTGAACTCCAGACGTGTGTCTTTGAGTGATCGTGTGCTGGATTTCAAGCTCTGCTGTGCGCTACTGTTATTAGCTGACCTAGATCATGCCCTGGTATGAAACTGCAAAGAGAATAAATCAATGAGTGATGAGTGACTGAATGAAGCAATGTGCTGACTGCAGAAAACACACTTGAATCCAGTGGCGGCTGGTGGAACATGTTCTAGGTAGGGCCATCCTATCAATTTCAGCAAACATCCCAGTATGATTTAATGCAAAATTAAAGTATCAAACGCGCATTACTACTTTGCAGTTAAATATCCTGGTGTTCTCATGTTTCCTTACCTCCTCATCCCTCACTCCCGTAACTGTCCGTGCTGGATCCGTCCCCGTTCTTTAAAAAAAGCTAAATAAGTTATTAGCATAACGTCATGCAGCTAGCCAAACCTGTCTGGTGTACAGCTGGTACAGAAGCTTCATGTACTGCTTCCCTTTCCCGCGAGTCTGCTGTCTGATTGTGAGGTCAGGCTGATCTGATATCAGCTCTTTGGCTGCAGAATCTCCTCAAAGTTCTCCTCTCAAACGGGTCTTGGAGGAGGAGTGCTCGCGCGTAGAGACTTCTCCTGACGAGAACGGGCAAAATATTTTTGGCCCCACACTGAATCTATTTGAGGCCGCTGATTGGCTAAATTGTATGTCACTCATTTATATCTTCAATCAGCAATTGGCTAAACTGCTTCATAGACCCGCCTCTTTTGGGCAAAAACGATTTGGCCCACCTAGATGCGCGTTCTCAGACGTGTCGTTCACACAGGCGGAGAGCACGAGCAGGAAAAGCATATATTTTGCGCAGATATCACATTTTACACATTACTGGGTACATTCCACAGTTCAAAAATACAAATATTGACAATTTGTATAATTTATTATTATAATATATTTATTTATTTATTTTTGTGTGGCTCAAGGTGGGGCCATGCCTCATTGCCCTCTATTGACCAGCCGCCACTGCTTGAATCTATTAAGCAGGAAAAAGTACCACAACTTGTGAAATGTCAAGTCTGCAATTCAGTTTATTTAGATTCATTTTTTAGTGGATTTGATTTACTCTACCAGCTCATACTAAAGGTGGAAGTCATCTACATTTACACTATTTTGACTTTTTTTTTGATTTGTTTTCTCTCTAATTGCCAGCTTATCTGACACATGCGACTTCTTAACATACACATCAAACCAAACCACACAAACACTGCAGACGGCAGAGTATTGCTAGAATCCAGTGTGCGCAAATCAAGCACGTCTTTTTTTTGAAGTCAGACGTGTTTGCATGCTGGTGACTCAGTATTCCGTCAGCTGTTTAATTACCACAGGTTTAATTTATGTGTAAATTGTACATTCAGCTACTCGCAGACTCTCTTACCTTCTCCCTGAGGAAAAGGTTGTTGCAGGCCGGATACTGTGTAGGGCTGGTGGCTGGTGACACTCTGCACTGTTAAATGTAATTAAAAACTAATCTGGAGCCCAGCACAGCAGAGCGTGTTAACATAATTGACTAATATGCCCACGGGGAAGCCTCATAGTGTAGCAAAGTCTTCACCTGCAGTAGCCTCGCACATAACGGGAAGTGTGCTACCTGTAGGATGGCAAACCAGTCTGTCCACATAAACAGCTTTGTTGGTACTGCGGGTACGCTGTCCGGCCATAAGTATATGCATCCGACCTACGCTTCTGGGAGGACTTCCACACGATGTTGGTGCTTAGCTGCAGGGCTCATCGCTCTACTATGTACAAGGAAATAGTCCTGTTCAATCAGGAAAGACGGGGGCCTTGTTAAGGGTGAAAATTGGCAGCAGCCACCGGCCAAATACTGGTGTAATGCGTCAGTTAGCTTGGCTTCATTCACCATGAAGTACAAACAATGGTAACTTCATTAATTAGTGGCAGGTGGACAACCACGTTGTTAACCTTGGTATCGGTTGGGGTGAGGGCTCAAAGAAGCACACTGTATATAATTCCGATTTTTTGGTTTCAGTGGAAGTCTGCTTCAGGGTGTCCAATCTGGAATTAATGTAAGCTGAGGGGGACATTTGGGCGCAGTGCTTCTGTTGAGAAAGAGAGAGACTAAGGAAGCAGCAGTATGTTAGTAATGCGTTACACTCCCAGTTCTTGATGTGTTAGCACTTGACAGGTTCTGAGTATATGGTAGCAATTCACACTACTGTACAGTCCCACAGAGCTTTCATGACAAACCAATTTAATGAGCTTTCGGTTTATTGAGATCGGAGCTGTGCCTCCCTGGTTGATGAGCTTCCTTAATCTCCTCTGTGGAGAATACAGGATATTAAAGATATAGACACTTGGCCTACAGTAGATAACTGATTCTGTGAACGGTATGGACACGTTTTAGTTTCAGTGAAGAAGTTGTTTTCACACACTGCTAGTGATGTTTCATTGCTCGGAGGCAAGAGACTGTTCTGGTGATACTGAAAACACTATTTGGCCTTGTGATAGAGTGGCGACTGTTAGAGCTCTTTTAAACCTGCTGCAATGCTACCAGGCATTCAGCCATCTTGAATTAAGTTACTTCAGAGTTGAAGCCTTTTTTATGTGATGTTTCCATTAGTTTAATCCTTCTTCTGTAGAGGTGCTGTATAAGAAGGGGTTTTATTGAGGAGTAAATCAGCTGCTGGTTTTACTAGTGCAAGATTTACTGTAGCTATATTGTCCTTGTTGCCGTCTCTCACTGGATTGCAGGCAATTTTTCCCGTTGCTGGAAATAAAAGATGTCGTCATCTTGTGCTTGCAGTGAGACATCTTGACCACATTCTCTTTTCAGAAATAATTCACTTATATTATACTTGTATAACTTTAGTCACAAATACTTTATAACTTGCATATTTCATTTTTTGGCCCTTTTTGCATTTACAAAGAAACGAATGTACGGTGGCAATACTGCTCTGTGAGGATGAACTTTGGCAGTGCTTAGAACAAACTGCTAAAGATAAGCCTGCAAACATACTTAAATATTTGCCATTCGTAGTTAATGAGTGCTAAACACAAATTACAGGTGTGGATGATTGATTATTAGTTTTTAGTATTGGATTAATTGTAACCTGATTATGGACAAAAAGTTGAGTAACCAAGTTATTTCCCTTAAAGCCACACGTCTCTACCTCATTATGGCACAGGGGATCATCAGTAGTTTCAACCTCTTGGGAGCATGAATATCTGCAAATTTCATGGCAATCCATCCAATACTTGATGAGATATTTCAGTCAGGACCAAAGTGGTGGACTGGCTAAACAAACGCATCATCCTTTATACCTGTAGTCCATATATAAAAGGAGAATGAACGTTTTAAAAATGATTCATACAAAACCAAAACAAAGGGAAAAACACTGCTGTTATCTGTGCTTTTGAGGAAAATGAGAATTTGCCTTCCTCCACTGTCTGCCTGTGCAACAGCGAGCTGCGGTGCCTCAGCACTTATTCGGACCAGGAAGCCTGAAGTCATAATTCAGGCTTTGGAGAATGTAACTGTGTCACAAGTAGTATTGCCACTAAATGAGCTCCGCCTGTGCTGTCAACACTAACTGGTGGTCGTGCAAAAAAAAAAAAGGCTTTGTGACTTTGTCCCGGAGAGTTGTGCTCATGCTGTCTTCTACTGTCTGAAGCCATTCTTTCTCATTCACACTCTGTCTCCATCTCTTACACGGAGTACATACACAGAGAGGAGGTGTATCACAAATGCATGCAGACAAGCTTGCCCATGAATCAGAGGAGATTCGATTTGTTCAGCACACGCTCGCTCTCTCTCTCTCCCCCCCTTCACCCTGTGTAAACTTTCCACTGCCACATTTTGTGTCATTCCTGTTATTCTAATTTCATCTGAGGAACCCTGCCAAGGCAATAATGAACTCAAGCCATGAGGCAGGGGCCACGCGGAGTGGCTGCTGAGCCGTTTTGTGTTTGTGTAACCGAGAGAAAATGATAGGAAAGGTAGATGGAGGAAGAGACGTTCAAGAAAGGGGCTGGCCAAGTTTCACGCATGTTTGTGTGCCGTGTGTGTTTCTGTGTGCTGGTTTTGAATGAACCACTGCAGTGGTGCGTATCGTCTAAGCCGCTGTATTGTGTCGACTCCTTTATTCAATTTGAGCAGTAATCTTAGAACTCCCCACTGGCTTGCCTTCATCAGCCCCCTGCCACAAAGCTATCTTAACTTAGCAACAGACGCAGTGAAATGCGAAACAGATGAGCCCTTTTTTTTCTGCATCAAGATTATACTTAAACAAATGTAGCCATGGCTAAATCTCCTCATTATATGGGTGTTATGGTCAAGATGGATCTTGTTTGCAGGAGCAGTCTGCGATGGTTGGCTCCAGCTGCTTTAGGCAATTAGAAAGAGGAAGATGGTGTAACAAGATAATCCTTTAGTTACATGTGTCTGAGGTAAAGAGGTGATTGTGTTTGCCCTTTTCTCTCGTACTGAACTTCAGCACCACGGACAGCAGCATGCACTCACCCAATCTGGTTTCCCTCGAGATGTAACTGCGAGGCACTCTTACCTGAGATGTTAGTTTCCTGTCTTAACCGCAGAAGACTGGCTTGAAACATCTTTTTAGTGTAATTTTAACATTTTTACTCATTTAAAGTGAAATGAATCGCTTTTCTACATAGTACCAATTTCTCATAAGGCACCCTTTAAAATGATCATTTAGTTGTGATTTATAGATCATTTCACAATTCAAAAAATATTTTTTTCTGGTTGCCAGGTGGCCGCTGGTAAACATTAATGAATCTAACTCAAATGTAAGGAGTCTCTGTATGTCTGTCTTGTGATTTTCTCAACAACAGTTCATCCGCTTGACTTCTCACTTGGCGAGTGTATGTCTGAGGACCCAAGGAACTTCAGTGTTGAGTGCCATCTCTTGAGATCTATGGGACATGTTTATTAAGTGTGTTATGTGCACACTGTGTCGTGTATTGAGAGGGGATCCCCTATTAACTGACTGCCAAATGACAGATCCTCCTCCGTCCATGTTTGCAGCTCTTTTTCCACAAGGTCAGAAGTGAAATGGGGCATTGGAGCATGACTTCCTGATTACAAAAGTCCTAAAAACACAAAGTGTCCAATAAACATATCTAAGAGAGATTTTTACACAATCTGGCAACCCAAAAGTTTCTTTAAAACATGGCTGAAGACTGATCTGCAGAGTATCAGCAAACCATTAATAAAACTATAAGATCTTTAAGCCATTATAAAGAATATTATATTTCAATGCAGTGTACCATGTGTACTTTCACTGCGGGTGAGATGAGGGCATTCCTGAAAAAAGAGTCTGGTTCTCACATAGCTTTAACTTTGCTTTTTCCATTTCTAAGCGGAACTTTTAACTCATTTTGAAGTTGTAGCTTATGTAAGATCACTTGCATATTGGGGATTCTTAAATTCATCTTTTAAAGAAAAAAGCCAATTTTACTTTAACAGAGTTTTAAAAGTAGCTTTCTTAAACTTCTCTATTTCCCACTGCTCCTCTTACTGTATAATAGGTTTTTACCATTTTCTGTCAAAATAGCTCCAAAAAAAAAAGAAGATTTGCATGAAATTTGCTGGGCAGCTTGTGAGATTTGCCACCATGTTTTCAACCTTGTGAAACTCACTGAGACGGGTGTCTCTTGCAAGTAACACGTAAGGATTGCAGAATCAAGAAATACATAGAGGTCAAGGCTTTGGATGGTAATTTGGAAATTTCCTTCAACAAAGCAGCGTGATCCTCCACCACCACTGTTCAAACCACACCGAGTTATTCCACCAGCTTTACGCTTTCATCTCAGGGTGGTGACGACCCCCTGTCCACACCTCCGCCACCCGCTGCCACCCTCCCGGTAAAGTGATATCACACGGTGTAAAGCTGACAATGTCGCTCCCACCGCTGCTCTCCTCTCCTCACCCCGCCCCACCGGGACCGGCGGCAGCGGGTGCCAAGCCGCCCCCTCCGGGAACCGCGCTGAGGACGCAGCCATGCCGAGCGGTGACACTCGGCAACCGTACTGCCGCCTCGTCTCGTCCGTGTCCAGCGCTTCACAAAGGTGGAGAATGCCATGATATTTCCCACAGGCCCTCACTGGCACCTGGCTCTCACTGGCACCTGGCTGTGAGTGAACCGGGGGGATAACCGACCGCAGATAATGACGTGATGGTTCCGGTTGTAGAGCGAGCGCAGGGGGGCTCCGAGCGTCTTTAATGACTGGTGCTGGAGAGGAAATCACCGGACTTTATTGTGTGCAGAAACGCATACGACACTGGACCGACCGCACTTGATAAAAAAGAAAAAGAAACGGTGTCTCAAACAGGTTGCTGAGATTTCCTTCAATCTGTAAGGTAAGGCTTTACAATCCTCCACGCGCCACTTAACGGCTCTGCGTATCAATTCATCCGCCTAATTGAGTAGAAAGGAGGCTAATCAGCGATGTAACGGCTGCTAATTTGACCTCCAGCCGCCCACTCAGTGAAAACATTAGCTGTATTTGTACCAGAAAAGTATTCATTCACGTGTTTATCGTGTTGAGCGGTCGTCTGTACTGTTTGACATTACGTTCAACCGTGTGCATCCGGAATTGGTATAATTTGGGCAGGTGAGTAAATCGATTTAAGATGGGTTTATCTTCCATCTTTTTCCTGTTTATGACTACTCAATACACAGTAGACTGTTTGCATTACTCTACTAAAAGACAAATAGAAAGAAAAAGCAATTGTACAACATTCATTTCTAGAGTTTGTGGGAATTACTGACCGTACAATCTGTACTTTGTCCTGCATGGGTATATCTGCTTTTATTCTGATGTATTGTAATATGCATGTTCTATATGCTAGATTTCATACCACACGTGTGTTGCACCAAACAATCAAACCAATATCTTAGATAATAACCTATGAGGCGGTCCATAAACACAGGGGTGATGAATGCTATAAGAGCCACTTAATGAATTTATAATGTGAATGAAGATGATCCATCTGACCCCTTAAACCAAAAAGACTCATTTACTGTAGCTGCAGTGCTGACCACATCACTGCCGGGGCCCGAGGCGTCTCCTGGCATTACGGTTATAACTGATGTCAAGTCTTTTTTTGCTTTCCCAGGGGGCTTTGCAGCGTAGAGCATGCTGGCCCCCAGATGGTGACTTCTTTAGGTAAGGGGTGTGTTTGCTTAGCCGCAAGATATCTCTCTACTCAAACTGGATGCGAGGTGTCTCTGATCTCTGCTCTGCACCTCAGGGATCTTACTCTGGGCGAACGGAAGTGTTCACGTGTGTTTCAGCGCTTATATCTGCAGCTCATTTCGATTTCAGATTCTTCTTTTTTTGGCATTATCTGCACTGAACTTAGCCCCTGCACAGTTCACAAATCCAGTTTCTGACGTAGTCGACCATAAATTATCCAAAATAGAGGAAGTAATTATGACATTACAAACACAAAAGGAGACGTGAGTGTGTGTGTCGTCAGTCATATAAAAAAAGGTGACTGAATTTGGTTTCCTCCCACCTTTTTCTCTCCCACTCCTTGCTGTCTTTGTTCTCTCCTGGTCTAGCCGTGGGTGTCTCTGTCCTAGATGTGGATGTGTTCCTCCCCTCACACGCTGAGATGAGTGCTTTCAGAGGCAGACGAGGCAGAAAAGTCCAGATTTTACGACCTGGCTAAATTGCCCTGTGATGGAAAAATATTGTTAAAAGAATGATACTTGAATAATTGAAGCCCCAGGGCTTTACAATTGCAGGGACTCGCTGAGATTTCCAGTGAGAGGCCACCTCAACAAAATATTCATATCATTATTTAAGAGTGGAGATACATCAAGGAGCTGCTCAGGTACCGCTACCCTCTCGCTCCATCTCCCCTTCTCTCTCTCTCTCTCTGTGTAAGGTCTCTGTTTCCCATCCGTCTCCTGTTGTCAAATCATCTCCCCGCTTCTCTGCTTCTTTTTATTCCCTTTTTGAAATGGATTGAAACTCCTCCACATAATGACTCTGTCTTTGGCTGATGTCTTCTGGGAGCTTACATTTGGTTTCAGCTTTCATAATGATGTTTTCAATACCGGAAACAAACTGCTACTCTGACATAGTTATTTATATTCTATTCATCCACAATGACACAGGATAATGAGACTTAAAGGAGTTGATTGATTTGGGCGCTAAGCCAGAGTCATTTCCAGGAGACACTCTTGAGAATGTGGAGAATGAAAGAGAATATAAAGGGAATAAAAACAGGCTGCACTGATGAGCTAATTAGCCTACTTCCTTAGCTGACATAACATGTGTTGTCTCATTAGTGAGGACTTTATTATTAAAAAATGCTAAGTATTTGCTGGTTCCAGGTTCTCTAAATATGGAAAACAGATTTCCTCTGTTTCATATAGTGGCAAACTGTTTGGTCTATGTGTCAGACACGTGGTTTCCGAGCCAAGAAATATAGCCCATAACCTAACCACGCATTAAACCACAGTGTGTAGTCGTAGACTTTCTGTACAGATCAAAAGAACGAGATATGCCGTCTGAATTAGTGAGCTTTAGTAGACCAGTTATGTTACGTTTGGACAGATCCAGGCTAGCTCCTTCCCCTTGTTTCCAGTCTTTATGCTAAGCTAAGCTAACCACGCGCTGGCTCCAGCTTTGTATTGAACAGATAAATGTAAGAGTGGTGTCCATATTCACATCTTAACTCTCAACAAGTTAGCAAATGAGTGTGTTACCCAAAATGCCAAACTATTTCATTAACTTTTAGTGGACTTTTCTGATTAAATTCCCCATTTCAAAGCTTATCTCATCTTCCTGGTTCACCCGGGCATCACATGGGAGAGAAAGCTCTTCATTTCAAAACACAAAATCGTCACCGCATCATCCCACGTGGAACTTCAGAGGGAAGCGTTTTTACCTCTCCAACTTTCGATTCGGGATATGTGCGGCGGTGGATGTCTATGTGCTGAATGTGTGTGTGTGTGTGTGTGTGTGTGTGTATGAGCTGGTTGTTCACCCACACACGCTTCTGAGTTTCTGTGCGTTCGCATTTAGCTGGGATCGTTTTATTTCCCACAGAGAAAACAAATTAAAATATGACACCTCTCTCAGCTGCCTCTCATCTCCTGCTTTTCACGATGGAACTGCTAAGAATAGTCCTGCAAGTTGAGTGTGAAACCTCTCCACCTCTTTCAACATTTCCAATAATGTGAAGGTCGAAACTAGATGATGTGATAGCTTGAATAAAGGTATAATTGCCAATGTCACCAACTGTTTTGAGTTGTTTTATGCATAAAAGAGAGAGAGAGGAGAAGCACACTTCTCTGAGCTTTGAGGGCTGTAGTTGAAAATAACATTAAAATATGTTTTAATCCTGATCGAAAAATCACAAGAAACTGTCTCAAACTAATATTCAGTGCAATGAACAGTGTTTCATGACTGTTCTCACATAAAACAGAAACTTAGTAGTAGGTAGTTTTCTACCAAAGATATCCTCAATGTCCCTCAAGATGGTGAAACAGGAGTCTCCTGGTTGAGGTGACATTCAGTTTGCTTCTTTTACTTCAAACAGTACAAACCTTAAAGCTGCTCTATGCGTAATTCAAGGTGCAGATGTTTAGCCTTCCCACAACTCTCAACATAGCGAAGGCTGAGCCGGCGGCTAACGATGCTAACGGCACGAACGGTGCAAACACTCTCACACACAGACTCGCAACAAACATCTCAGCATTGCTTTTGGGATTCAGTTCAAATCTCAGGGATACACATTTCTTCAGCCTTTCTCTTGTACAGTGAAGAACTGGATCCTTTACTCACGGTCACTAAAGCTCATCCGACAGACGCACTGCTGGTCAACGGGGAGTCGTACACTTAATTACTTCAAGGAGGTTTTGTAGTTATCCGATGCCTGTTAGACCGTTAGACCGTCTCTTCCCATGCATGTCAAAATCACTTCTTTTTTTGTTCTAAAAATATCCCATTGCTTTGTCTGTGTTGATATACATCATCGTTTACGCATTCATTTGCTATAGTAGCTTCAGCAGTCTTGTCAAGCCCTGAAAGCGAAGGGGCTTGACAGGATAAACCGGGGGGGGGGACTGTTGTACCGTGTGGTGAAAGAGGAGGATATGGTTAAAAGAGTGAATGGGAGATTAGGAGGGTAAGGAGAGACGAGAGGGGAAAGGACCGAAGAGACAGAAGGTAGTGAGCTAGAGCGGGACGAGATGGAGAAATGGGTAGCAAGAGAGACTTCACATCGCTTTTAACGACATTAGTGTGGCCCGTGGTGTATATAATTTAGTACTATGACGCAATGGAAGATACTGCACCGAGTGAGCTGTCAGGGAAGGAGGCTCACATGCTCATTTCAAACACACATACACACACTTCTCCCTCTTAGTTGTGTTAAATTTGTCAGAGATTCACGTGTATTCAGTGTTAAAAACAAAAGAGACAGAGGAAAGAGGACACATCTGGCTGGATAGGACTGTAGGTTGGGAACATTTGGCTCCACAGTCAGGCAGCAGACCAAACCAATCAAACCCTAAACTGGCATTTATTTGAACCTTCTGGCTGAGATTTTCCCGTTCCGTCAATACAACAAGTGCCAGAATGTTGAAAGCAAGGTTAAAATCACGACAAACTACTCCCCTCGAGTGCCTCGCAGCGTTTAGAAGATTACGCTGATACACCAGTGATGAGAAAGAAGCTTGTCATATTTGTTTTTTAAATCAATTTAATTGGTATAATTAAATGCTGTTCTCCTGTTGAACATTTGCGAATGTTTTAGTTAATCAACTTGAACAGTAGATAAACAACGTCGGCTGGTGTTGTAATTACTGTAATGGCAGTGCTTTAAATGAATAATTCTGCCTGAACTCAACCATATAAATTGATCTAAATTAAGGACAAAATCGTGCATTTTATATACTGGTACAAAAAGTAATTCCATCTTAGTGCATTCATATCGGGATTGTGTGTTTATGTGGTATTTTAACGTGGATGACAGTAAAACATGTATCAAGGCATTCTCACAGCAGTTCTGTCACACAGTTAATGTCCTGCTTTCTGTCAGATAGACCTGTTTATAAGGTCTATTTGAGGCTAGACAGAACATTTGCTGAGTGCAGTGGAGATAATTATGTGTGCAGACTCTTGATTTCTTTTCATTGACACTATTTTTGCCCATTAGAGCTATTTGTTTTAGATTATATACTTGCAATGCAGAGCAAACGTTGGATTTAGAAATCCCAACACTTGACTTCCATTTCTACGTTTTCTTGACTTTACCCTGGCAGAGTGTCTAAAGTCGGATATCTTATGTTCACACCAGTTCTCATCAAAACAAGAAGTCGCATGTATTGAGTTGTGTAGTAAATGCATCTTCACTGTGTTGTTTATTCGCCATATCAGTATTGAATCGTGATGGTAATTCACGCAACTTTGAGATGTGCTTTTGAATCGGTCGCAGTCAACCACACATACCAGGAGATGCACATGACCAGATTAATATGCTGAAACTGTACTGCACATATAACGGCCATATGGCAAGAGTGCTCAGTAGGTGCTGCTGCAGTCAGAATACTAATCCACCGACATACTGAGGGTCTGTTTGCCGCCCAGTGGTCTGGTGGAACGCAGTCACACTTTGCAATTGTTGCTTTTAAGATTCCTGTCGTGAGTATAATAATGTATAACTGATGCGCGCATTCATGGCTCTTTTTGTGAACCCAGACTCCATGTGAAACAGTGGTGTGAGATATACTCTAGTGCTGAAACAACTCGTTGATTGATCTGACATTTTTGATAATAACTCAATTGTCTGGTTCCAGCTTCTCAAATAAGAGGATTTGTTGCTTTTCTCCGTCTCATATGAATGTAAACAAAACACTTTGACTGTTGATTAAACTAAATACACAGTTTGAACAGTCACCAGTTGTTGTTTTTGGCATTTTATCGTCTAAACATTTATTGTATTTATAAACTGAATTAAAAAGAAATGAAAGACATAACAAAATGAAATACAATGCCTCTATTTTGTATCCCTGTAACGTCACATAGAAGTAGATGAAAAGGAATGAATTGGGTTTATGAAAGTAATCGCAAGCTGCAGCCCTGTAGTTCTTTCATTTTGTTCTTCTTCTTTCTCTTTCTGCAGGAGTTTCAGTGAGAGCAGGTTTTGAGACTCCACAGGCCCGTCATGGTTTCCAACCTTCTTACACTCCATCTTTGCATCTCGGCTGTCTTCTAATGTAAGTGTCCCTCTCCTCTGTTAGAGCTCAGGTGTCACTGATTTGTAAAGGGGGGAAATGACCTCTCATTAAGCTCATAACAACCGAAAAACAACAGATTTTTTGCCAAATGGATAAACAGGGGAGTCACAAATCTCAGACATGTTTCAGTGTTTTAGGAAAAGGTCTGATTCATTGTCTTTCTGAGAGTCCGATGAGTGGATCGATGCCACACGCAGAGTTGTAGCCGGCAGGCGATTATCTTAAATTAGTATAAAGACTGTAAGCAGGGGTAAATAGCGAGCCTCTAAACCTGATTCATGAACACAATGTATTGTAAACAAAAACAATACAATTTGTTTTTCAAGGGGGGTAATATGCTGCAATGACAGTTTCTAGACAACGTTTTTGTACACTGTCTCCTGCTGTAGCTCGAAATGTCACGATGCTTGGTTTTTGTTTAGCAAGAAATGGCAGAACAAGAGCCCATTTAAACATTTCTGCACAAAGATATATTATAATAAGAGCTTTGGAAGTGTTGGTTGACATATTTTTGAGCGAAATGTTTACCCTTTCCTCCCGTCGTTATTCTAAGCTAGGCTAATTGGCCTCTATGCGCAAGCTCTGTAATTACGTATTTGTAGTGCTCCGTTTGTGCCCAGATCTAGAAAAAAAAGACTTTTGTATGGGTTTGGGTTTGCGTGCAGCCAATAACCGCAAGCAGACTTTGATTTAAAGTGACGTGTGGTTGTCCCCTGATTGCAGCAGATACAACAGCCAGGGTAGCAGGCCTGCACACGACTGTGAGCACGGAGATGTCTAAGCCGGACAGAGCCAACAATTTGACCCTGAGGGGAGAACTGGAGGGTGGGTGGGCGTCACGGTTCTGTGGCAATGCAGTCTCGCCGTCGTGGGTCGGCCTTACCGGTATCGCCCGTGTGGGAGCGCTGTGCAGTGTGGCGGTGATTAGCTAGCCAGTGGGAGACACACACACACACACACACACACACACACACACACACACACACACACACACACACACACATGATGCGTATTGAATGAAGTACTCCATCGGTATCACTTTAACGACACCCAACCCTAGGTGTCGCCAATTCTTCAGTCGTAAAAAACAATGATACCATTTCAGAGGAAGAGGTCGCAACAAGATGACGTCATTTGTGTGTATTTGTAATGTGGACTGGTTTACTGACTGTTTTCTTCTAACACGGTCTCTACGATATGATCTGCATGCGGCCTTAGCGCACTCGCACAAAAGAGTGGTATTCATTTCAGCTTCCCCCAAAAATCACGGAACAAATGCTTCAGCTTCGACAGGTCATGATTGGATCATATTTGGATATTCAGTATCACACCATCGTCATCAAAACACAAAATTAGGGTTGAGTTTTAGAGACTACAGAATCTCAGTCAAGGAGCACCAAAGCAGTTGTGTAAGTTCATGGTGATTTTTCTTTTTCTTCTTTCATTTCTCATCCATCTGTATCTGTAAAGCCTGAAACATCCTCAGCTGTCTGATAACAGCTGCATGATAACTTACAACATGTTTCATCAGTTGAGGTTACATCACAATGTTCCATAAATATACTAATTCAGCCTACGTTGGTTATCTTTGCAGGCATTATAGAAACCTTTGTTGGACGTAAGTATGCTGAATATGTTGCAGAACATTTAAGTCACATCTCTGCCGGCACTACCGGAATCCAGATGTCTAATTAGCTCATTCTCTGCTTCGCTGTCTTTAAACTTTCCATCTCTCTCCGTCTCGCTCTGAAGGGTTTGATGGAGAGCTGGTCGAATGTCAGCGGGAACTATTGTTATATCCGGAGGAATTCTCGCCGGAGTGATACTGCTGTGCATTGTAGCAGTGCTCTGTTACTGTAGACTCCAGGTATCACCGTGTGTGTATAAATGTGCATGTGCTCCATCATTTGAAAGGAGGATTTTTTTTCTTTTTCTTTTTGAATAATGATAAGAGTAAAGTTTAATCTAGATGACCTATGAAAAAGTGAGCTCAGCGATCTGTGAATACCATGAGAAATGTGTTGCAGTTTAAAAACCGAGTAGATATTTCTGGCACAACTTCCCCAATGTCCTTGTCTGCTCTCTGCAGTATTACTGCTGTAAGAAGAATGGTTCTGAGGTGGACGTGGGCTCCGTGGTGGGAGCGGACCCTCTCTCACACTTCCCCTGCAACGCCTGCAACGCACTCGCCATGGACGGCGCGGCTATCACCCCCGTCTCTCTGGACCAGCTGGACTCGGGTTCCCGCCACAACCACTGCCCCACCTGTTCGCCGTACTCGCTCCGCTCTGGACTCGCAGACGACCAGCACAACGGAGGGGAGCGGCTGGGCTTCCACACCTACTACGAGAACCCGTGCGTCTCTCTCCCGCTGTCTGCCAACCCACAGGGATCCTCCCCTCTGAGTTACTACAGTCCCACGGACATGTTTCCTCCCCCACCCCGCCCCTACAGCACCCAGGTCTGACCTCGCAGCACATGTGACTAAAATATGTCTACGTTGAGATGTGAGTCACCTGGATTGATGCATCATTCAAGACACGGTTGAAGGTGGTCAGGGACATGTGTGAGCATGTACAGTAGTATCGTGTGAACACAGAAGGGTCCCCAGGCACACTGAAAGACAGCCTCTTCTTGTGTTGGTGCTAGGGATGCACATTTTAAGCAATTCCCACAAGCCATGTTAATGCCGTATGATTTACAATTAATCATTAAATGCTCATGAAATACGCAATGCATATTTTCCCCCAAAAAGCTAACTTAGAACAATTGATGTACTTATTTTGCGGCATATGTTTTGAGTCATGAATTAAATGACACAAAATAACTTCCTGAATAATTTCCAAGGAGTTTTTGGATGTAACTATATGTAATTTAATACTAATCGTTGGAAACAGGGATATCCTTGAAAGAACAAACATAAATCCAAGTAAATATTAGCTGACTATTAATGTATTAGTAGTAACTTTATTCTCCATACACAGTATGTTGAATTGCTTGTCTATTCACATTTTTTACATGTTCAGCTGATCTGCGACTAAAAAATCTCACGCTAGAAATGAATGAGAAGGAATGAATTAGTCTAAAAAGTATAATTGAACACAGTTTCCCCGCAATTAGCACCAAATTACACAGATCCTTTTGGAAATTATTATTATGATGGACCCATAAACAAAAGCATCACCACATGTTCTGCTCCTGCTCTAACTGCCATTATTCACAAATGACACGAATTACAATATAAAGTTACAGGACAGCAATTCGTTTTTGGTTGTTTTTGGACCCTTAAAAATAAAGTACAATACGTTCAACAAGTACAAACATAGAAAGATATGCTACCCTGTTCTTCTGACCACAAACACGGGAATAGCCACAGAAATCCTCTTCTCCGCCTGTGTGGCCAGCTATAGTTTTAGAACACATGATGGCTGGAAGGTGACGTCGAGAATTATTGTGATGGCTGGTATTAGCGGCTCTCTGTTGTCTGTGCCTGAAAAGGACCAACACCTTGTTAGTTTCTGTTATTCTCACCCGCATTGTTCCCTCCTTTCTCTGTGCTGTTGTTAACTGGAAGGGTCAATGCTGAGAAACCTCCACCCTGCTTACTGTACATGAGGGCTAACAGTTTTTCTATTGGTGTTGTTGTTTGCTAACTATAGAAACTGCTAATGGCGCTTCATTGTTTTTCTCCAGAGGAAAGACACAAAGAGTGAAAAGGAGATACAAGTTTTATGCATTTTTGTGCTAGAAGAAAGTATGCTAGAAGAATTGAGTTGGCTTGTGTGTTTACTTCTCGTCAATTGTAATGAAAATAGACCACTGAAAGGAGGTTGGTTCTGCAGTGTCTTCCAAGTCGACGTATTTCACTTTTTTCATGTTTACACATTGAGACGGATGAGAAAGAAATCCTCCTCCGATTTTCGGGGTGTTGTGGGCAGAAAGGATCCACTCAGATCCTGTACCATACTTTGTTGATCTTGAAGCTTAAGTTTTGTATCTTATAAGCCATTATATCTGCTATACCGTACAGTAACAAGATGCAGTGTTATTCCACAGTATATGCCCGAATCTATATATTTTTAAGGAGTGTTGTAGTTTTTGTGAGGGCTGCTGTCAGGATTTAAAAGTATTTGTACCAAATGTTAGTTTTCCATACTCTTCAGTTATTCTTCCATCTGGATTTTCCTCTGTATTTCTGCCAGTTATAATACAACAGAGGAATACAATGAGAAGAGAATGGAAATGTACATTTTGATCTGGAAATTCACTTTAAAATGATCCTTACATTTAGCTAAAATGTAAAAAATAGTAAAAAAAAGAAGAATATTTCGCATAACAGATTAAAGATATTATTCTATATTCTTCGCACCACATTGTTTCCACTGAGCTGTGAGCTTTGTTATCACATCTAACTTTTCTCACCTCACATCCCCTTGTTATTCACAAGTATGTGCTAAAATATATATGTAAAATGACTTATTTTGTTGATTTAGACTCAGCATTCTTGTTCACTGCCAATATACTCACTCTACAAATGTGGGGGCCATAGTTTGGGGAAAGGGATTTAGTTTTTTGTGACGACCCAGTTTGTTGCACCACAAAGAGCACCATTACTCAGAACTGAACTGTTATTTTAAGGTTCCTGTTAGAAATTGTATTTTTCAGATTTTTCTCTATGAAACTAGAAGTTTTCGTATAACCTGATACAGTGCGAAAAATCCACCAAGTTTCACAAAATGTTCCTTTTATTTTGGAGAAGGAATAAATGTTTACATCTGCCTGGACTTTTTTTTTAGTTTGTCTTACCTCACAATGACTCAACAAGTAGATGCACAGGATGTTGAAATGACAGTTTCTGGGTTAAGAGGGGGGGAAAAGCACCTAAACATAGCAGGGAGTGTTGAAAAACCACAAAGGGAAAAAAATGAAAAGTAGCTCAAACAAAAGTGAAACTGGGAAAGAAATCACTCAAGAAAAAGAGGATTTAAAACAAAATGGAGAGAGATTTCAGGGGGAAATTAAGAGAAACTGTCCCCGAAATGTGGAAATAAGATTTATAAGAAATAAGTGTAGGAAAAAAATAAGGTGTGTGTGTGTGTGTGTGTGTGTGTGTGTGTGTGTGTGTGTGTGTGTGTGTGTGTGTGTGTGTGTGTGTGTGTGTGTGTGTGTGTGTGTGTGTGTGTGTGTGTGTGTGTGTGTGTGTGTGTGTGTGTGTGTGTGTGTGTGTGTGTGTGTGTGTGTGTGTGTGTGTGTGTGTGTGTGTGTGTGTGTGTGTGTGTGTGTGTGTGTGTGTGTGTGTGTGTGTGTGTGTGTGTGTGTGTGTGTGTGTGTGTGGTTTAAGGGGGGGAGGGGCTGAATCCTCTTTGTTATTCTGTAGTCGTGCTTTGGTATTCCATCACTTTACCTGCTGGACCTGTTTGCTCTCTCCCCAGCCCATGACAATAATAGACCGTCGGGTTTGTGTCACGCCATCACCCCAGGGTGAAATATCACAAATACCTCATCATTGACTTGGACCAGATACACCCGCAGTGTTTAGCCGGCAGTCTGACAGGTTCACACAGCATCTCTGTAAGCTAGTAGAGTGTGAACTAAAGGAATAAAGAAGAAAATGGATGTTTATTAAATTCAACGACATAATGAAATATTGTGGGAGCTCATTATCACCACAAAAAAAATCAGAACCAAACAGATGACTTGATTTATTGGAAAGGTGTCAGATCATAAACAGATGTTGTTTTTGTCTGCGAGAGAGAAGACGGGTAAGCTGAGCACTGTTGTGGGTGTGTCTAAAGCTGTCGTTCGCTCGCTCTCTCACACACACACACACACACACACACACACACACACAGGCCTCTCAGGCCTCATATAAACCCTGTTGAACCTGTTACTGCCCATACACCTGTAACACACACTCCTTCACCTGAAACTGTGCGGAAGTGGCTCTGACTGCTACATATTAGGAATCAGTGTGTTTTAAGTGTAGCTACACTTTACATGTGGGACAATCTCTTCACCCTCATCTCTCTCTCTCTCTCTCTCTCTCTCTCTCCGTTATTCACCTTTGGACTGTAAGCAGGCTTTATTTGCATCGGGACGACTTGGACTCTATCCTGATTATTTCCTGTTCATGCTCCTCCGCTGGGTTGACGTCTCGCTTGCATCATTGCGAGTACAAGTAAGACGGCCACATCGTTCTGAACTCGCTTTACCTCTCCGAATCAAGACATACAGCGTGTCCAGTACTCCTGATGGATTCTCTCTGCAAAATGCTGTGATTGTTTGTGTGAGTGTTGGCAGCTCCTGGGGCTGCAAAATCAGGGCAGGATGATGGAAGAGGTGTCCACGATTATGGCATATGATGCCCACGTTATGGAACAGATGAGCGAAGACGAGATCTTGGCCTGCTTGGTGGGTGAAACGGGACCTATATTCACAGTAAGACTTACAGTTGCTGCTATCACAATATATATCAACAGTTTAACCACAATGACAGACTAAGCAATGATTAACTCCATCACTTGGTGAGGTTATTGTCTTCTATAAAGCATCTGATTTGTGTTAATATGCCTAAAAGCTCGCAGATGCAAAACATCTTTGCTTATAGAGTGGTCTCGTTGACGTCACGATCTCCTTAGTTACGAGGTCTGTCCGCCATGTTGGAGTACATACAGATCCTACATGGCGGCGAGTAAACAAGGAAGTGTGGCGAAAATACCCTCGCTACCTGGCCAAATTGAAGGTTGTTGGTAACTTGGATCCCTATACGATGAGTGCAGATCGTTTCAGTGCCGATCCTACTTATCTTCCATCGGTAAACTACGCCAACATCTACGCGTATCTCGTGAACACCCCCAGTCCTTACACAGAAGACGAGCTGGAGTGCTACAAAGGGCTCGACGCTTATAATCAGTTTGTCAGTGGATGGGTCCGAGACGTCAAAGCAACGGTCGTCGAGAATTCTCATCTCGTCATTGGAAGAGTAAATATATACAGATCTGGTCAGATATTTAGCAATATTCAATGTTTACTCAGTGCAAACAGACACGTGTGTTTGTTTACATTGTACATGCATGTCATTGTGTGTGTGTGTGTGTAGGAAATTCCATGCCAAATTCCATTCCTTTATATATCCAGAGATGCGTGACAGCCATTTCTCGGGACGTCGCTTGGATAGCTCCTTCGTGTCATTTCCTTGATGTGTAATGACCGCTGGCAAACGAAAGAATGATTTCTTGTCTCTATCAGCTCTGCTGCCACAACCAAAGACAGCACAAAAGTTCACCACCGATAGGTTATGCGACTCAGCCGTGCATGCCAGTGGCTTTGTGTGTACTCCAACATGGCCGACAGCTAAAACTGTGACGTCACACGAGACCACTCAATTACTGTGTGAGGTATTCCTAAAGTCACCATGAGAGTTATTCTGATCCACAATAACGGAACGCATTACTCCGCATGACAGATTTGAGATAGAATAAATTGGGTTCTGATTGTTCATTTCAGATATTTGAGATGGAAATTGTCAGTGCAGGCAGTAAGTCCTCCCCTGTACTATCATTCCTTTATGATTGTTAAATGATCCGTCCCCCACGCGCTCAGCTTCATCTTATCTTGTACTAATGCCTATCTTCATCTCTCTCGGCCTGTTCTTGATTTGTCGCGCTCGTACGGCATCCGGCACCCGATCTGTTTGGATCAGATTGCTTTCTTCAGCCCAGTCAAACATGTCATCGCTGTATTTCATTAGCCTTGACTCTCCCCGTCAGATCCCAGCGGCTGAGGCTAGACTGGGGGAAAGCCGGCTTCAATTAATGGATGATGATGAGCCTTTGGACAAATACCTGGTCAGAAATCTTTTACTCCTTCCAGAAACACCGACATTTAAGTCACACGCAAGTCCATTTTCTGATTGAGTTTTTTTTTGCAGAGGGAGAACCATCGGCTGCAGCAGGCCACCCTCCGTCTGGAGCAAGAGAATGACAACCTTGCTCACAGATTGATCGCCAGCAAGGTTGCCTTGAGGACCGCTCTGGACGAGGTATGATTAGCTACTGCCCTTCACCAAAAGGGTAAAAGGGTTTTATTTTAGAAAAAGCATAATCACCTGCGAAAGGTCATTACTCAGCCTGTCAGGAGACGGCCAAGCTGTAACCCTAATGAAACCTTTACGGCATTAAAATAGCAACTCAGTCTTCAGTCGTCTAGTCTCCAATAAACAGACCAGCGGCACAAAGCATGATTTCATGTTTCATGTAAAGAAATATAAAGCAGACGATATGTTCTTGGAGTGTAATTTCTTTTCATGAAATGGCTCAACAAAACCCTGAAATATTCTGGTACGAAGGTGATCAAACATTTTAGTGGTTGTTTCATTTTCTTGTGTTAAAATTCTCTAACTTTGTCACAAAAGCCTGGAGAAAAGAAAAATCGTATTCATATTCTCCAGAAGTATACAGTACAGGACATTTTGTTGTGTGTATGAGAGTCTGATTTATATATATTTTTTAACGGTTTTCTTTAATAACAGACTGTTGGTAATGTTTAAAAACGTATACACAGCATTCTGGATCCAGCCTACATTATTAGTTCATAAAACACAATGCTTTTAATTTGAACTGAGCGTACTTGCTGCTGACCAGAAGAATGTGCGTTTGCAGGCGGAGGACAGAGTGGACGAACTCACCAAAGACCTTTTTCGAACCCGACATCGACTGCAGGCTAAAGAAGAGGAGAAAAGAGGCAAAGAGGAGGAATCTGCCGTGGTAACGTTTCTAACACCTCGCAGCAGTAATGGGTTTAATGTCGTGGTTGACGTGCGAAAGTAAAGGACTTCTTCTCTTCTTACAGTCGAAGGAAGCGTTTCGGAGAGAGCTGGAGAAGGCTGAGCACGAAGTCAGAAGGTCGTCGGGTGTCATTGCGGACTACAAACGGGTAGAAAGACTCAATGATTGGAGTTAGGAAAGACCATATTGCTCATAAGAGGATATATTAATGAAGAATGCAGTGCTGCCTAATGATGTTGATGCTCTTTCTTCTGCTCAGATCTGCTCTCAGCTGACAAAGCAGCTGGAGAGGCAGCAGGCCGCCCACAGAGAAGAGTTAGATACACTCGAGGTGAGAATAATACCTCCTGTCATCCTTCCTACTTTTATCACCTTTTTTACTCGGTCATGACTCTACTTGAACGCCATGTTGTAGGAGATCCTTTAACAACCCATTCTTTATTTTCTCTTTAGGGTTAATTTCAGTGTTCAGCGGTTTTTAAAAGCTGGGTGTCATATTTGGGGCACATAAGTCTTGACTCTGTCTCACATTCCGCCTATTATTCTCATTCTCCACCCTCGAAGAGTGCAGTGAAGGCGTGCGCGCGCTGCCGACACATCGTGGAATCAGATGAACCATCTGCCACAGTTCGGAAGTCTCCAACAGCAGCGATAGAAGTCCACGGGACGACTGAACCGTGCCGGGAAGAGGACGACGAAGGTCCCAAAAAGGCAAGGCAGAGGGGAGACGACCGGGAGAAGGAGTCCCTCAGGGCCCAGATCGGGGAGCTCGAACAGGAGTTGGCTATGACCAAACTCCAGATGGTGGAGTCCAAGTGCAAGATCCAGGTCAGAGCAGACCATCAAACCATCACACAACACGTATAAATATACACATTTTGTGAATCTAAGCATGCAATATACTGGTCACTTCATCCCAGCTCATAATGTGTTGTCACTTTAATACGTACACGAATGTTATTGGCACTTCAGACACACACACAGAGAACCAAAGCTTTGTACTTTTGGGTACTTTCCTGAGAATACATTTATCCCCAGACCCCGAAAAAGAAAAACCTAATTATTTTACCCTCCTAACTTTAATTCAATAAGGAGATATCAACTTCAACTGTTTAAGTTTTCATTGAGGTTAGTAACTGAGAAAGACTTTGGCTGTTCGACCCCATCGATGTGACGCATCCTTTTTACACGGAGGCCCATATGAAGACAGGAAACAGGACAGGATAAAGTAAAGTTCACATTGTCCAGCTTCATTTCTCACATACGCCTTTGTTTACCCACGTACAGGAGCTGGAGCACCAGAAAGGAGTCCTGGCCAACGATCTTCAGGAAGCAAAGAACAACTGGATCAGCAAGGCCTTCCCCTCCCAGCGGACCTCCAGCGAAGGGGGACTTCACAGTATTAGCATACCCAGAGATGGAGCTCCCATTGTGGGCTGGAAGCTCCACAGAAGCGCCTTCCCTAAATGGAGCATGAAGATGCCGTCCTTGCCTCACAGAGAAAATCGAGAAAACGTCTGATAGCTCGGACCGTGAATGTGCATATCACTTACAAGTGGACCACAACAACAGGATAAAACCTCAGAGTATTCATTCACAATGTTATGTATGTAGTCAATACTGTAGCTGCTATTTCTTGTTCTGTGTGCCAAAGGGCATGCCACAAAACCAGCAGAGGAGAGTACCTGAGAGCACATACAGGTGCTGTCAGACGGGTACTGTCTTGTCTGTTGGCCACGTCACAATGATGAAGTCATTTTTATACTCGTAAGCCAAATCCATGCGCCTTGTGAGTTGTTTTTTGTACATAAATCTCATTCTTGTCCTGAACTTCTCGTGTCTTTATTCGTAACAATTTGAATACAATATGAGAACAACTACGACACAGGTTTTGTGTATGACATAAGGAAAGCTGAGTCATTAAACGAAACGGTTCTTTCTGTAGGTTTCCTGTGATACACCACATCTTCCTCTTTCACTTTGACCGAGCCGGCTTTTAAAGCGCTGATCAGCTGCTGCTCAAACCAGACAGACGAGATTCGTCGGCAGGCTGTCACGCAGATCGTGATCTCTGAACTTTGACAAGTGAGGGTCCAGCACAGCAACTATACAGCTGTTTAGACCGCTGCGCTCGGGTCATAATTTCTCCCGCCTGAAGCTGTGATGGCTGCGATGGTTGACGGCGTGTGTGTCACTGTGACTCTCCTCTTGTGTGTTCTTGGGGGCCAAGCACTGGACCTGCTGAGGGTGACTGCAACATCAGGGGGTGAGTACCAATCTGAATGAAGATATGCTCACAGTTTACATAGTTTTGTGCTGGTGTGCTTCCAATATGTATGACATTTAATCAAAAATCCCAAAACGGAAAACAGAATTATTCTTTTGTGGTAATTTTCTTCGATGTCATAAAGGCTTTCTTTGTATGATGCGGTTGTTTTCAAGGCTTCTCGTGTCCTGTCGTGTTTATATTTCTGTCTACACAATAAATATTACAAGCATTTTCTTTCTTTTATGCTCAGGTTGCACATTATGTGACTAAGAGTAATTTCTTCCCTCAGATCCTCCCTCCACTCCCACAGTCCATTGTTGGTGTGCGAGCTACCCGAATGTGACTTTTTGTTCCTGGCCTGAAGCCTCTCGATCCCCACCAACACACTACGTTGCCAGTTACAGGTAAATCCGACATAGAAAACAACTGTCTTCCTCCTCCTCGTTGCCGCCGACCCAAACCATTGACACCTTTTTCGTAAAACCGACTGCAGTCGTTAATGAGGAGCTGATTTAAATCTGTGTTAATGTGTTTGTCAGTGAGCGACACAGGCAGCTGGTCACCAAGCCGTGCCAACTCATCCAACCCGGCTCTGCATCCTCTGACCTGATTTCAGCATCATCACCCTCACCTGAGCGGGTACCAACTTAATTTACTGTTGCAGCAGAAACACTATCTTTAGCAAAAGAGGGGGTTTCCAAAACTGGAAACTGATTTTAGACTAAATGAAACCAAGGGACTGTCGTGAATATTTTTTCATGGTGTTGATGATACTCTTATAGCTCCATTTCCAAACTGCTCACAGTGGATTGGCTGAGTTTTGGGAGATCCATATTCACGTTTCTTGTTATACAGTAGCTGTAACAGATGACAGGCCAGTTTAAAGTATGTCTTGTGAGTATGAGGTGGACAGTAGTCAGTAAGATAAGATGAATAGTTAGCGTTGTGCCTTGCATTTATTGTTGATGGAAATCTCCTCACGTCCATCCTCTCATGCACAGATCTATAATTTACTGTATGTTTTTACAATTACATTTTCAACTGAATAAAACATTAAGCAATTGAGACATGAAATATACTTAACATATAAATAATGAATCTAAAATCTACATAGATACAAAGCTATAAATAATATATTACCTAGCATCACATGTAATCTTGTAATCTCTTTTTTTTATTTCTTTAGCTCTGGCACTGCCACCTGCCCAACCTGAAGCTTCTCACTGACTACATCATCAATGTCACAGCGGTTTCTTCTGGTGGAAGCAGATCCTATTTATCAAGTTTCATGTTGGAGGATATAGGTGAGAGCTAAAATGATCTAAAAGAGAATAAGTGGTGAATGCATGCGTGATTGAGTTAGCTTATGATAATGTATCGCAAATTGTAAAGACACTTTTTGTTTTGATTTTAAATTCCCATCTTTGTCTCCTTCTCTCTGCAGTGAAACCAAATCCCCCCGTAGACGTGCGGGTTTCCGCTCATGACACCAGAAAGTTGTTGGTGGAATGGTCTCATCCCCCGACTTGGACTAACCTGGATGTCTTCCCCCTAAAATACCACATACTGTACCAGTGGGAAAACAGGGGCACCCCGAAGTCTGTCAATGTAAGAACAGCCTTCATGAGCAGTAACAGCAGCGAGGGATTTAAACACACACAGATACCACATCATGTGGAAGTTCACAATTACCAAACGTTTTAGATCATTTCTCAGAAAGTCTCTTCTGTGGAAATCCTTCTCATTTCAACCGAATTTTGTATATATTTTTTGAATCTATTTAATTTAAAGCATTCAAATGTTTTGTTAAACATAAACATCCACACAATAATACATCTTATAGTGTTTGGAATTGTAAAATGTTCATTAATAATAACTTAAGAATGAGAAATGTCTAATTTAGATCATACACTGTCATACACTGCTCAAGTGTTAAAGGATGATTTAAAAAGGATGCATCATACATTTTCTCCTCCAGCTGGGTCCACTTGAGAGCACCAGGATTGAACTGAAGGGGCTGACCGCAGGGAGGACCTACATGTTCCAGGTGTGTGCTAAGGAGCTGCTGGGTCTGGGCGAGTGCAGCGGCTGGAGCTCACCTGTAAAATACACCATACCAAGAACAAAATAGAGGCTCCTCTCACTTCCTGATTTATCTAACCCGCTCATTTCAAGCCATGCACTGACGTAAACTGCAGAACCACAAACAGGTTGCATCTTTAACTGCACAAGCAATGCAAGCAACAGTTATTCATATTTTGTTTTATTTATAAAGGAGAAAATGGATATTATCTGTACAGTGTACAATCCGCATTCCCATTGAATATTGTTTTGTATTGTTTTGTTATACTGTTGGTTTGAGTCGCTTGTCTTCGGAGCAAGTGATAATGTAGAAACCATACTGTAAGACATTGTGATAGATGGTCAAGGTGACCAGCAGTTCATGACCCCTCTTTAAAGACACATTTTACCATATTTTTCTCATTGTGTGGCATTTGTGTGAAAACTGTAATAAAAACAAGGCTTTCGTAAAGAGTCCGCACACCTGTCAGTCAATGACATGCACCACCAGTGGTGTGACAAACTCCGAGTGTCTGACACCCAGACTGAAGGACGGCGGTTTGGGGAGGTGCACGTGAAACTTCTCCGGGCTGTACGTGCCGGGACCGGGAGAGGCAGAGGAATATATCTGCCTCTTAGTCCGTCTCTGAATGGAGAAGGAGGGCTGGCGCTGGTGGTAAACGTCCGGGTTGGTTGTGCCGTATTTTGCTGGTCCAGGACTCATGGAGAGGTCTTCAGAGGGAGCTCCGACCTTCCTCCGCGCTGAGAAGCTGTAGCTGGCACTGGAGGGTTTATTTGGCGCCTGGCAGCCCAGTAGATTAGGAAGACTGTAGCTGCAGTGAAGAAAAATAACACATTAAGGTTGTCATTTCAGCAACAGTATCTCTAATTTAAATGATAAGGCTGGAAATAATCTGTCTCAAAACCTTCCAAAGTCCCCAGCTCAGCCCAACTGAAGAAGTAAACCTTTAAAGACATGTCACAAATAGATGTATGTTGTAGTTTTTAGCAGATAAACGAGTACGGTAAATACACATGTGGTTTGCATTATGTGGGATTGACTCCAAATAAACTGCAATGCCCATGTTCTTCACAACGAGGTCATCTCATATGAGCACAGAGGCAAAAAAAAGTCACCAGCCTTATCCAGGAATGTCTCTGTCCTGCTGTCTTCACCTGTTGGGTGCTGGCACAGAATCCACAGAGCGGTATCTGGTGCGAGAGCCGATGGTGTAGGATGGTGGTCTGTGGTGAGCATTGACAGGTGGAGCCTTCTCCGGGCTGTAGGCCCCCGGCCCTGGAGTCTGGAACACCTGGCCTGTGATAGAAAATGGTTTGGAAAGATTTCTAGAAAAATCCCTTCTTCACCTAATTACCTGGATGGCAGTGTGTTTCAAGATGTTTCATTCACCAATTAAATTCATTTTCGTGGACCACTGATTGGATAATTTCCCCAACATCTAAGTAGATATATATATTGAGCAGTGCTCAATGCTTGCGAATATACCTGATGAGTTGATTGTAAATAGTAAACAGAAGTTTATTTGTTTTCATCACCTCTGTTATTCACTGTGCACCTTCCTCTGCCCAAAATGGAGTAAGAGGGGGTTTCCATCCGGCCAAACCGAGTGACCTTGGCGTCAATGTAGTACCTTGGTCCTGGGCTGGAGTCCACAGAGACCACTACAAAAAACCAGGATGCACAAGCACTCATCCAAAGACACTTTTAGACCTCATACAATTAAACAAACCAATTCCAGACAGGTATTTAGCATTAAAGAAAAGAGACCATAAAAACCGGGGCGCTGCAGACCAGTATAACAGAAAAAAACGTGACATGTTTACAGATTACATATATAACAACTCACTGGCACTGCTCATGCGGCTGTGAAAGGAGTATGCAGGGCTGCTGGGCTGTGTGATGTCATGGTTGATGTATCCAACTGTAGGGGGCAGAGCGTAGCGTCCAGGCCCCGGGCCTGACAATGAGAAGAGGAGGAGGAGGAGGAGGAGGAGGAGGAGGACGGTGATGAAAATTATGCAACGGATTCAGCTCCGCGCAGCAGTGTAGCTCTCCCGCTGCTCTTTGGCTCGGGCTGTGTTGTCTCTGATGATTTCCATATGGAGCTCTTTCCCTCATTTTCTATGGTTATGCATGTTAACGGTCTTCCTCTGCATGTTGGACTCTAACGATAGTAGACACCTCAAACAAGTATGGAGCGACGGCTGTATAGTGCTGTGAGAGATTTCACAGCAGAAGCAAACTCAGCTAAGTTCATGGTGCACGCACACACAGGCACACACACACAGATAGGCATGCAGATTCTTAAACTGACCTCTTTCTCTTGCGGAGATTATCGGCCGCTTCACCTCCTGCATACTCTGCCGGCCTCTTTCTTCCTGCTTCATCTTTGTCCCCTTCTCTTTACCTTTGGGTCCTCTGTCACTTCAGACACATCCTTGTTTTGTGTGTGCGTGTGTGTCTCTCTACAGGTGATGCACGGCCGGCTGAATTATACATGGCCGTGAGGTGAGAGAAACCCTATCTTGATCGAGGCCCTGGTTACGTCCAAAACTTATCTCCACCTCCTTTTCCTCAAAGTCCCCTCAGTATAAACGTTTTCACAACATGGTCAAAAGTTGACTCCGTTATGGCTAAAAAGAGGAACACCAGTGATTGTTGAAGACACATCTTCTCTGCAGCTAATTGTACATTGAAGTTCAGGTGCTATATTTACGTAAAGTCTTTAAACAACAGCAATGTCACTAAGATGTAATGTAGTTCATTTGTCATCCTATTCCGAGGCGTTAGGTTACTACAGCTGATGTGTGTGGTGAACCTCTCGACTACACAATGTATGTTGTAACTAATAGCATCTCAGAGCACATGCTATTAAAAATGAAAGGACTTACACGGATCTTCTGTTGCAGCTGGATATTTTACAAGATCAACGTTGCTCTAATAAAGAACCACGGACGAGTGAGTAGTCAGATTTGGACTTCTTTTTGTTACTTCGTGAATATATATTTAGATTGGTGCAAAATCTCTCAATGATTCGTCGTCTGCCAAACTGGCTGGTAAATTTAGTGAGGCGATGTGACAGCTTGCCAAATGGCTTATTCCAGGAAGGAAAACAAACAAAAAAAACAAGCTTTTAAATATAGACGACTCTCCAGGAATATTTGTGCATTTTCTCTTCTATTGGCTGGTGAATCACTCACAGTTAAGAGCCAAAATGTATCATCCCTCAGTCGTGGGACGTAACTGTACGTACATTGTAAGTACTGTTCCTAACGTGTACTTGAGTATTTATCTTTTATACTTTACACTTCAAATCCACTACATTCAGGGGCAAAATTCAGAGGGAAAGATATTTCCTCAGATGTTTTGATTTTAAAAATTGTTCTATTCATGTGAGGGAATGTACAAGGGGGAGGTAAATGCTATATTTGATTTTATAAAATAAAGGCCAGACCCTCCTCAGCATTTGTAAAGATAATAATAATAAATACAGATGTTTAAAAGACCTTCTATTTAACACACAAAAAGCTGCATCCATGCCCTTAAAAAGAGAATAAAAATTCTCACATCATACATTCAAACTACAGAACTTTAATTTAAAAAACTTCAATTCATGGGATTGTGAGAACGTTGGGGAACTTAAAACTGCTGTGCAGCCACAGAAAAGGTTGAGAAATATATTTCCACCATATTCTACAGTAGGCTGCTTCCACTGCTAGAATAGCACCCAGGCAGCATCTGAAACGTGTCAACTGTGAAAGAAAAGCCCGACGGGGAACCAGCGTGAGAAACTCAAGTAGACATTCTACTAATTCTCACCGTGAACACAGAGGTAACTAACGCCTTTAGAGCAGAGCTATGACACCACACTGCTTAAATATTAAGCAGCGGTGAGTCTGAGTGGCCTCAGGCTCAGTAATAAGACTCTGCTGTGTCACCAGCAGGAGAGGAAGCCGCTCCACTGACAGGAAACACAACCACTTATGTCTTGAGTTTCTCTGGTGAACAGTGAGACGATGCAGGAAGCATTGCCTCGTTGTTGTTGTTGTTGTTGTTGTTGTTGTTGTTGTTGTGGGACTGGGATCCAGATGCAGCCTAGATTCATTAGGGAAGGCATTGGTCAAATATGTCAGAGATTTTTTTATTGCCCTCCCCAAGGTTTGCAGTCCTGATTGTTTGTTTTTCTTTTAGTTAGTAGTCAGCATTCATATGAGTCCAATGGGAATTGTTGGAAAGTAAGGCCATGCACCAAGGAAGAACTAACTAGATGTAGGTGCAGACAGCTCCACCGTGTGGACAGCTTTTTATGTTTGTCCTCCTAAATGCTAAATTATGAGGCGTAGATGCTTTTCTTCACTGAGAATGTTTATCAAGACACTTTTTTTTGCACCTTCAAGAAATTTCAATAACATAACCTTTTCCATTCTTCTCTGGTTGCTAAAACTAAGCTTGGCCATGGTTCTTAAACACATGAAGAACTATACTTCCAAGGAGCATGGAAGAGTGAAAAAGTCTCAAGAGGTCATATGATGAGCCGGGTGAAGGCCACAAGCTGAAACGCGTTGGTATCACAATTAAGTTGTTCTTTACTTTCGAAGTGTTGGTGGAGTTTTGAGTGTTCTTGATGACTGAGCATGTTCACGTCTCACTTTGTGTGCTTTAAAGCCGATCTGGAACCAGCCGCAGCTTAGGGGGAGAAACCCCAGGTGAAAAGGGTTTAAAAAAAAAGAATGAACCTTTCCCTGGAGGTTCAAAACCCGTGTTTCATTTTGTTGATATCTTAGACTCAAAGGATTTTGCAGAGGGTACTTATTCATATCTCTTATTATCACTCCCTAAAACAGACGTAAAAAAAAAAGATTGCCATGTTTTTAGGAAAAAAGAAATTCTATAAATCAGGTTATGAATGATATATGAACAAACTCATCTGTAAAAAAAACTTTAGGAATGAAACTACAACATTGGTGTATGTAAGTGCTACTGGCTGCTTTCTGGCTCACAGTGTAGTCGAACACGTCCTTCAAAGGTATGGATTGTAAACTTCCATACATTTTGAAGACACTATAGGCGAATATAGGGTAAAAGAAAAAACACCGAATAAATATCACCACGAAACTTCCCCATTTAATTATTCTATTTTAAATAAAATTTTATTTTTTGTATTACAAGTTTTCTGAAATTGTATGTTTTAAAATGCAAATGAGGCTTATCTTAAGTGTTAAAGTAGTTAATAAATCTATAGATGCAGCGTGCAGTCAAATCTCATATCCACACTCGATAAAGAGTTAATAAACAACACACAACTGATTTCTGAGCAAACATTTCATCTTCCACTGATAGTATCACACAATGTATTGCATGCATTCTGCTTATTGTGGTGGCAATATGGAGAGAAAATGAAATTCTGTTCCATATTATGACGTGTTCTTTTTGTCCTTACGTGGCCATTTTATAAATATTTCAGCTCAGACAATCGGAACCAGAGTCTGTACAGAAGGACATGTGTCGATCAGTAAGTTATACTCTGTGGAGCAATGGGAACATATGCATATTGTTGTATTATAGTGTCTGCTGTAGCGTGCACCCAACTCATTTCCAAACTCTGTTTCTGACAACATCTTTATACAACAACATTAGAGATCGATAACAACTTCAGTCATTGATACTTCTTTACTAACTAAACATAACTTAAGACATAAAACATAACTTTATACAGATTTAAATATGCTGGTACAATTCAGTACAAAAATAAAGGCAGTGAAACGTCTCCAGACACAAACACCATCACGTCATCAGTCACATACTGTCGCTCAGAAACACATGAATGCTGGGTGAACCAGTTTGGCACTTATATGACAAAGCATGACTTAGAAATACTGTATGATCATTCTGTACTTTTTCTTTTTTTCGTCAGGGCAACAGTGAAAACTTGGATTTGGAGTATCCGTGGATGCTGAACTGCCACTAGATGGTGCTTTGGATCCACAGGAGAAACTCAACAAAAGGTCACACAATACTTTCAGATGATCGGGCAACACTTTTAGTTAGTTTGAATCTGTTTTGATCACCTTTGAGCACATTTAGAGTTATTCATGCTACAACCTTCCTTTGAGAAAGCAGAGTAGTCCACATGGTCTCTTTGTTGATGATGATACCAGGATCAGTTGCACCTTTTCAGACAGAAGAAAGGTTCTCATGTTGCCTAGAAAAATTCAACAGTTCATGTCCTCTCACGCGGCCACGGCTGGTATTTGCACAAAATGTCCAGAGCAAAATGTCTTATAATTCCCATATACGAATACAATCTCTCTATCTCACTCACACACACACACACACACACACATATACTTGTTTTCTGCTTGTAAAAGCAGCGTGTGCTAGGATTTATCCCCTTGGAGAACCTAAATTAAAAAGACAAAATCTGTTACAAATCAGGTTGAATAAAAAACAAAACAGTTTTGACTTTAAGTGCGTATCGGCGTGTGTGCGATTTGATTTGTGTGTCCGCCTGCATTGGTGATGCTTACCTACCTGGTTGCGAACTTTGTGGGATTTCTGCATCAGCACTCGCCACTGGTCGTACAGCTTCATGGACATGCTGCTGCAGCCGTAGGCGTGTTTCCGCACCCAGCCGAAGAACTGCTTCAGCTCCCTGCGAAGGGTGGAGTTGGAGTCCCCGCTGGACTTTGAGTCGCAGGAGCCCGAAATCAGCCGCTCTGCACGAAGGGAAGAGAAGAAGGGAAGAGGGAGGATGAGACGAGAGTAAGACCGGCTTTGGCGTTCTGTAATGAAACGTCTCACAGAGCGGCAGCGATGGTATTTCAGTCACTTAAAACGTACTTAGTTGCATTCCTCCACTGCAGAGCACAGTTATTACAGTAATTATAGTTAAAGCAAAGAAGAAGAAGTGAGAAATGACTCAAGATGTGTAGTGCGTGCCAGTGTAGAGCCATGAAAAGTTCAGGCAGTGAATTCACACAGTAAGTGATAGGACCTCTCTTTCTGTCTGGTACCGTTGCCAAAATTCATTTGGAAGTTCTGGGAAAGCCTTCACGTTTTTTACAACCCACGTTTTGTTTTCAAAGTCATGGCCATCATTCCAATAAGTTATTATGATACTATTTTACTCTGCAATTTCATTGTTAAATCTTGTGAGGCAACAACAGCAGTTGGCCACAGCTTTACAACATCCAGTGAATCTGACGGCACAAATGAAGGTGTGTTTGTCTTTTATCAGCTCATTGTCAAGATCTTTGTGTTGCAACTAAAGCTTTACATGCGCAAAGTCTGCTTAAACTTTTTAATGTTTGGTTTGGCAATATTATCATTTGGTTTTGCTATGATTTTTGATTTGATTTGACTGATGCATCTGCCATAAATAAAAGATCAATACAATACAATACAGGCTGGAAGAAGAGTAGAGAAGTGTAATACAACTCCATTCTTCTTCTACCAGGCTTCTTCCAGCAGTCGGACAGAGCTGTGGGACTTGTGTTGCGCCGTGATATGAAGCAAGTTTTAGTGGCACAAATTGCCCCTTAAAATGTATCGAAATGACCTCAAAACGGAGATCAACAGCAGGCAAATGCCTTCTTAGTAGTCCTGTGTGTGTGTGTGTGTGTGTTTGAGTGTGTGCTCACCACTGTGGGGTGTGGATGCAGCAGTAGGATGGCTCCACTCGCTCCAGATCCCAGCTTTGCGAGAGCCGTAGATGCCCACAGGGTTACAGCGAACCTGGAGAAGATGCAACAGTATGAACACGGACCAAATCCCATGTACACTTGCATACACTCCAACACACACACACACACACACACACAACCAGACCATACCGTACCTGGACAAAATACACTGTTCCAGGTCTCAGTCCAGCCAATCTACAAGATGTCTGATTCCCAACGTCATCCATCACCTACAGGAGAAAGAAAAAAGACTCAAACACAGAAGAGTTGGAGGTCTGACCGCAGTATTAAATACTAATGTGCGTGAACTTAAACACAGGGCAGAGTCAAGATGTAGAAAACACAACCACAAACCCCGAACAGACCTGAGCATGCATGCACACCACATTGTTTAGTGACTCCTGATCAGCATGTTTATGAAAATGTTTTAACGTAGCCGTGCCTGCTGGGTAAAAACCTGCTCTCTATTACTTATTACAGAGCTGGATATGCTGAGAAACGCACACAGGAGCATGTACTCGAAAACCGTACAAGACAGCAAAAGTAAAGACAGAAAAGATGGAGGGAAAGAGACGCCCACACACTGCAGTTAATAATCGTGTCTAATAGTCCCCACTTTCTCTCTCTGGCATTCCGTCTGTAAACACTTGTTAAGAACGACTGCAACAGAAAGCAGAACCTGGAAATTACAGGCATCAGAGGGCTAATGATGTGACGTGGGGAAGCCAAATCGGCAGACGTTACCGCTGAGCGTCTTTACAGCCATATTGAAGGCATTAACAGCTGAGATGTATCCCTCCATTCCTCAGCATGACCTCATGATTAGGGCCGGTTCAGAGGGAAAACGGCGTTTTGTTTTCACCACCAATCTTAAACCCTCGGATTTAAGTCTCCTCTCTCTTCCTTCGAAAACGCTCTCATCCCTCCGCCGCCTCTCTCCACTCCTTCTTTTCTTTTTCCACTTTGCGAGCAAAGACTTGCTTATATTACATCTGTGTAATTCCCCCTTAATTACTGGAGAATCTTCCCTCGTACCCACAGGACTCAAATGATTCCTGGGAAACGCCATCGGCACGGCTGAAGGTTTTACACTGTATTTTTCATTCATTAAAAGTTTGAACGGAGGGATACACAGTGGCTCTGGCCGGTGTTTTTCTCCTGATCAAAACCTGACTTCTCGATTTATGGCTGATGAAAGTTTCTGAACTGTTAACCCATCTGGCAGTGGAGGCCTCAATCAGACTAGATTAGGGGTGATTACAGCATTAGGATGAGAAACAGCTGCAGTGATATATCTGTTTGTGTGTGAGAGACAAAGAGAACAGATTTATGTCTTTATAACTCCTTGTCTTATACCTTCCAGTCTTGGCTGTCCTCCAGTCTGTAGCGGATCTGGTATTTGGCCTGAAACAGGAAGTCTTTGAGAGCAGGCGGAGCCTCCCAGCGAACACTCAGCTGGTCCTCTAACTGACCGACACGACTGACGGTCACACCTGACGGAGGGTCCGTGGTCACTGGAGGAAGAGGAGACGGAGGAGGTTATCAAGTAAGAAGATCTCATCAAGAGCAGAAAATATGTCCAAAAACCATACCAGTTCTAACTTAACAAATCTCTGAAAATAGTGAAAAATGGCCGTTATAATTTCCTACAGCCGATGGTCTTTAAATGTCTTCAGCAGTTTAAAACCAAAAGACATTCAGTTTGTTATCACAAAGATGAGCATCGGATCCTCACGTTGGAGGCTGAAGCCAGCAAATATTTGGATTTATTTCTTGAAAAAATGACCACAATGATTATTTGATTATCAAAATAGTTGACGATTTATTAGTTGACGATTTATTTTATAGTCTGTTGACTGATCAATTAATCGTCTAATTGATTCAAGTGACATATGGGAAATGTTGAATATTAGTAAATATTCAAAGAAAAGGTCTAGATAAATGAGCCGGATATGGAATATTTGGGGATGTATCACAGTTAAAAAATGTCTCTTCCTGTTGACGTCTTTGTATTACTTTTAAAGAATACAGTCAAAACAATGTACTTTACAGCAAAATGGTATATTTCTGCATTCAGACAAGAACTAATAATCTTTAAAGCAGCATTACTTGCTTTCTTTGGCCACTCCGGGGCCTTGTGACCATTTGAAGTTGCTACGGTGAAGATGTTAGCAAACCGATTTACACACAGAGCAACATTACGAGTTGTGTCTCTGGCCACCTGACGAATGTAGGTCAAACATCTTTTTTAGCTCTTTTTAGCCAATATCTTCAATCACACCTGATTGAAATACCTGTCTCTTTATCTGCTAAATACTCCGCTATGTTCACCAGCTAGTGTACAGATTTGTAATAGAGATAGAAGCTGCTGTTGGAAATGAGGGTGACACGAGCGCTGAGAGTGAACCAGAGCAGTAAAGTTGCGAGCTGGAAAACCAAAACTGAGCTAAAGGACGCTGATGCGAGCCGAGGGCAACTGTAGAGTCACATGTAGACCATTAATCCATTGTTCATACAAAACCATTGATTACAGCAGAAAATGAAAGATGAAAGCAAAAATGACTTTTAAAAAGAGTTGTTGTATGCGTTGCTAACCAACCGGCTGGATTTCTATTTATTTTTGAGAGGAACTGTTTGTGACTATAATGTTATAATCAGCGCAATATCTCAAACGCACAAACAATGATTTCATGCGAGGAACAAACTCTTTTATTTATTACATCCATTAACAAGTATATTTCTATCCTAAAGACCTAATGATGCACTTCTGGTGGACAGATGGCGCAGATGATCATTTTAGCCAAGAATTTATAGCTTAGGGGCTTTTTCTACATTACAGCTTACGTTTGCAGGGTCAAGAAATGCACTTAATTCAAATCTAAAGCAGTAGTAGTGATGTCTTTGTGTGCAACCGCTCATTGGAGGATTGTTCAGCATCGGTGGAGGTTTGTGGTCTCTGAGCCTTACAGTTTCTGAAGAGTTGACTTGTGTGAACTGGAAGAGGCCTTCTTCATCTGACAACGATTATCTTTTTCGACAAACAAACGTGCTGACAGACCATTATTTTAACTTTGCCCGCGTTTTGTTTTGGGCTTTTAAGATTGTTTCAATATCAACTGCAGTCACTTTTCATAATGTCATCCCTCGGCGATAAACAAACAAGACGAGCCCGGGGGAGAGAAGAAGATGGGAAAGATTCAGTGGAGGGGAAAATCAAAGTGGGAGTCGACACAAGAGTTTTGGAGGATTCGTTTATTGTCCCCAGTGTTCAAAGGAACAAGAGAGTTTCTGTTAACTGCTGCAGACGTGTCAGTTTGTACTCATGGGTGATTTTAAAAGTGTAAATATAATGGTAGCACGCACAGTCACCCGTCTGAGATTGTTTTTTATTTTTAACACAAAAGTGGAGTAAAAGTTTTAAAGCCTTGGTTAAACAGTAAGAGTGGTTTTGAAGTGGACACACTAATCGCCCAAACCAATGACACGTATCGGACAGAAATGCTGATATGGTTTTCAGTATTCCTGTGCTCACAGCAATTCAGCTAAACAAGTGTTTAACGGACTTTCTTTGCTCCATGTTTTGCCTCTCAGGCTACAAAGAGGCTGCTGCCCTCCCCTCTGATTGGTGGATGTTTGGACGAAGCATAAGATCTGCTGGCAAATACTCAGGTCTGGAAAAAAAATACTTCAAAATATTTTACAGAAAAGATTAAATAGAATAAATATTGCCCGAATTATGCATTCACTTTTAAGACAGGTAATATACATTTTATTTCACATAAAATGTTTCTATTTGACTACCATTCATTTGGAGAGCCTGCCTGTGGGTTTCATACTAATGTCTTGTTTGCTTGATGATTGTAAATATGAATGGCATTCAGATCATTCATTTTGAGATGACAACATATTTTATGACATCATTCTGTTTTGTTTTTTCCAGACAATTATTCCGTTGTCACAAGAAAAGCCAAGATATCTGAAGATCATAAGATAATTAACTTCGTATTTAAGAGAAAATCTTTTAAATGGTATTTTTAATGAGGAATAAAGTTATTTGTCCGCTGATAAAAAAAAAGGAACTGTGTAGTTCCGACATACATTATGTGCATTTGGCCTTAAAAGTCAAAGAGACATGTCAAATTGCAGATTGTTAACATCTATTGTGTCATCCCTCAACATGTCCTCATCTCAGACTCAAGACACCAACACAAGTTGCCTCTCGTCTCTCGGTTCAGAGGGCTCCCCGTGACTGAGGAATGCAGCAAAAAACTATAGGTGTGTCCACCTCGCCTTCATAACTGATTGGACAAGACCGTAGACGCGAGTGACTCATAGCAGCCCCACGCAGGTGTGGTTGCTGTGTTTTATGACCTGCCACTGTTGTGGAAACTGCTTGCGTGAAAAGAATGGCCGGGGCAACCCGAGCGAAACAAAACTCCCACACACACACACACACACACACACACACACACACACACACACGCACAAGTCCAGAAACCGCCTACACCACCTCTGTCTGCCTCTCTGTTTCTATACAGTTACCAGGCCCTGCCCTGCCCTCGGGGTGTGTCAACAGGTGTGTGTGTGCGTGCATACATTCGGTAACGGAAAAGGGATTACAGTTTGATAGACGCTCGTTTCCTCGCTGGTGACGTGTTCACCTCTGAAACTCTGTGTGGGTTTTCCTCTCGGTACAATTACCCGGAACCGTTAGGAGCGTGTTGAACCAGGTGAAGAGCTCCAAGCTAATCAGGTTGTATTATTTCAGGTCCAAGTCTTAAAGCCTCAAAGCCCAAACTCCTTTCGGCCTCGGGGGTCTGCAGCCGGCTCGGAGACGGGATTAGGTTCGAGGATCAGTCTGGAACATTCCGATGCCACATAAAAGGGGGTTAGCGAGGGTTTTCTGTACGCGTGTCCAGTGAGCATGCGTAAAGAGAAAATGAGCTCATCAAACGAGAGGGCGCTTTCATTCGTCACACACACACACACACGCCTACGCCTGTCCAGGTGTGTGCATGCATGTGTGTGTATGAGAGTGTGTGTGTGTCTTTTTTAGGGAATAATGAGATAAGAGAAGAATTTTTATCTTGTTGTCCATTTGCTTGAACCGCACTAAGCCAGGCAACGGACCACATAGCAAAGCTTTAAAAGGGAACACCGCTCATCCTATCAGTGTAAAGCTGGATGACTGCCTGTGAACAACTTGCTCCAAACAGACAGAAGCCACAGAAATCCAGCCACTCTTTGAGCAGCTTTAAGGTTATTCAACCTTTTATTTTATTCCACACATCCTTTGAAGACTTTTGGGATCCTTACTAGTGTTGCTGTGCAAACTTAGAGTCACTGCTACTGTCCAAGAAAATGTCTGGCAAATACCGGTGACCACAAATTGTTATTACAGCATTATTTTCATGACTGATCAAGCAAGACACAGCTTAATAATCTGCAGAGGTGCCAGTAGGCATATTCCTTTTATGTTTTGTCCACATCCTTCCCTCTGCTTTAAGTCTCAATGCTCAGCTAAGATAATTGCCTCTGAGACATGAGCGTGATATCAATCCTCTCATCAGCCGGCTAACATCATGTTTGCCTGGACTAGTTAAAAACAAGAGCCTGTTCCGTAAAGAGTTTTAGTTTTTCCTTTCATTTCCTTTCATTTGCAAAATCACTTCGATTATTTGCTGATATTCTTTACCCCATTTCCTGTTGCATTGATACTGTGAGCTCTTGTTTACTTGTATTGTGTTAAGTGGAACCAAAGACTAGCAACCACTATGAGGATGGCAAGAGGAGGAATAAATCACAAAATCTCTCACAGACTGAACTGTTCACGAGTCGTAGACGTGTGTGATTGTTCGTTTTTTTCAGGCCTACGGGCCTCGTATCCACTGTTATTTATTATAGCCTGAGGGCTCATTGTCACTGGGATCTAAGCTCTTGAAAAAAGGGGGTCGAAAGTTCACTCCTTCTCACACTCACCCACGTCTAGGATGTCGAGGGTGATGACATCGGAGGTAGCCCGGCCCAGCTGGTTGGAGGCCTCCACCCAGATCTCGTAGGGCGTGAAGAGGTGCAGGTCCCGCGTGATGCTGCAGTAGTAAGGTTGCGTATGAGTGTAATCCTCACACTCCTTCTCCTTGCCATACCACCTGGGAGGAAAACAAAATAGACTGAAATAACTCAGGACAGCGAAACAGTTCCCATTAATAATGCATGTGATAGAGAATTTATTACATAATGTGTTGCCAGTGAAGAGTTTATCCGTCACAAGTGGTTTTATTGGGTCCTTATTTACACTAATGTGACTGCAGTTGGCACGCCTGCGGCCCCTGCACGCCTGTCAAGTCGTTTCCCTTTTGCTGCTTTTAAATTGCTGATTTAACTTTTAAAATATGCGAACAGAGCTTACAACCCATATGAAGCTTCATTTTCAAAATGTAGCGTTCCCTGCTGAAAAACCCCCTTTTCCTAATTCTCATGAAATGTGACTTTTGTACGCATGAAGGTTTTAACCCTCTGGCAACCACTGCTGTTATTATTCTTCACGTAAGATCTGCCAAAGAGATATGGTATTTTGTCTGTTTCAAGCTCCGATTGTTTCTGTTTTTTTTTTTTTTTAACATGTCTAATGTGAGTAAGAACATTTGCAATAGTCTCTCGTTCAGACATTTTACACAAAAATCTGGGCAAACCTCACACAAATTCCAGCAAAAACTAACTAAGCGGATTTTGTGTCCTCAATACATTCTGAATGACGGAACAAAAAGTCCCAAGGAAACGTAAAGTAAAATCGCTTTTTACCAAGATTTGGTCTTACTTTACCCGGATCTGATCTTATTCTACCCAGATCTGGTCTCATTCTGATCTTGTCCTATTTTACCCAGAATCTGGTCTGATTCTAAAAGATGAACTTGATTACTGAAATACTATGAGTGGGCTTGTTTTTCTTTTGAGTTTCAGATACAGTGAACTGAATGACTTGTCACGTGGCTATTTTCTGCAGTGTAGCTGTAAGTGTGTGCGTTAATACCTGAGTTTGTACTTGAGAGTGTACTGTGTGCTGATGTTAGTCTCTCCTTTTCCTCCGGGGGCCCAGCTGCAAGTCAGGTCTTTGGTGTTCCTGGACCAGCAGGTCAGATCGACCGGCTTCTCTGGAGGCACTGGGGCAGAAAGAGGAACAGGTGGAAAGACGAAGAGAAAGGGGGAAGAAAACGCACATGAGAGACAAAAGAGAGCAGTGCAGAGACAAAGAGGTGGAGGGAAGATGGAGGTTCATAGAGGGTACAAAGTTACCTCCAGCCATTACTTCAGCCCCTTCCTCCTGCGTGTAATTCACCCACAAGTGATGTTCCTCACAAATTGGTGTGTTTTTCTCTTAATTGGTGTGAGTGTGTGTGTGTCTGTGTGCGTGCTGTCTGATTCGGTCAGACTCCGGATCCCTGCCAACATTCCTCGTCTCTCAGAACACGGGGTGCTCAACACCAGCGTCGCACAGAGATTAGGATCCTGACTGCTTCTCCTCTGATCGTGTACTCCTGTCTTTGAGAGGACCATTTTTAGAGTGAGGCTGCTCCTTACTTCTACAAAGGGCTGTTGGAGAGTTAATGGATGGTTCCAGTTTATTATTGCGACTCACTTGCATTGCTTCAGTCAATATTTCCATTGGTAATAACAGGTAACTAACTCTAAGTGCGCATAAACGTCCCAGAATGTCAAACTATTTCTAAAAGATAAGGATTGACCCTGGAGAAAATAAGTTTATAATAGGGCATCACACAAGATCACCCAATATAGTTCACTGTAAACCATTTAGGGGCTATGCAATGCATTATGTAAATGCTGGTCCTCATACGTATGGAAATACAAACATGTGTCTTTGTGAAGTTCTCTTATGACCCATGACCTGTGAGTAATGGACCACACAGGTCATAGAGGCCTCTCACTGGTCTCAAGGCAGGAATACTAAAGATAAAATACAGCATCTAGTGCCGTTTCCTTTTCCCTCCTCTCACTCCTGTTCGACCATAAATTACCCTTTTAACAGGAGTTAACAGCGAAGCACAGACAAAACGCAGACACATATTCCTCAGAGCAATGTCGGCCAGACGAATATACGAACAAAATGACAAAAGAAGAAAATGTGGACTTCTACATGATTGAAACCAAGCGTATAATCCTACTACTATAAAACTACTATAACTTTGACTTACTGCCGACGTAGAGGCAGGAGCCAGCCAAGATGTGTCCTTTGTGGTTGTGACAGACCAGGTTGTCGCCGGACGTCTGCCTGGAGGCGTTGAGTCCGGCCAGCGTCACGCTGAGGTTGGTCGGGCTCAGCACTCTGTACAGGGATCTGGGCAGCTGTTGACCGTTGAGCGTCCAGAACAGAGAGCTGGCGTGGACGCCGAGGTCAGGGTGGACCCAGCAGCTGGCGGTCAGTTTGGACCCCATGCGAAGGACGGGGTCCTGGGGGTATATTACTGCTACATCTGGAGGAGATGGATGTCACAGGAAGACGGTTGATGACACGTAAAGATCGGTTTACTCGTCAATTCTACTCAGCATGTGAAAGCAACTGCATGAAGTCTAAAAACATGACGTCACCGTGATGTCATCAGGGTTGTGAGTTAGAGTTAAAACTTCAAATATTGGACTGAAAAGCTACACTGCACACTGGAGGGGTGGTGTTTGAAAGATGCAGGAGTTTACCAGACATAGAGGGTCTGATAAAAGATCATAACTACACAGTTGCTGAATATGTGAGAAATAGTGGAAAACCCTGGGACAGGCCGAAAAAAAAAGATTCTAATAATGTAAAGCAAGCACTATTTAAGGGGTTTCTTTTGTAAAGACGATAGCTGTTTTAAATCTGTTTTCAGTTTGTTACTTTTGCGATTTTGTTTTGACTCTGTTAAGTATTTTATAATTTCTGCTGTTTTTCATCAGCTCTTGGCGAAGCTTGTTCCCCTCACTGGGCTTATTTGGGTCTTGCTGTTTGCTTATTTGTCTGTGGTCTTACATTTCTGATCAAACAGTTGGTAAGCTCGAAAGGAAAGTTGCTCCATAAATAAATGCTGTTGCTTTTTATCATTTCTCTAATTGTACAGCTAAATGTTAAATGAAAACTAAACAAATGGAAAACTGCAATATATAATATATATATATGTATAGTGAGAGAAACAAATTTTTCGGAGGAACTTGAACGCTCTACAGTACTTAGAGACGCTTTTTATAATATTTGTGAAAGTTTTAACTTCTGCGTCTGTGTGATGAGTGACTGAATTGTGTTTGTATATTTATTCTTTCTTGCAAGAGCAGCTCACAAGATTCAGAGAGTTTATTTTTTCTGATACAAGGAACAAAACAAAGAAAAGTTGCCCACCTAAGTAGAAGGCATTATGAAAACAACTTAAGATGATTTCTTTGCAGAAATGACTGAGCAGTGAGTGAGTGAGTGCCTCATCACTTTGTCAGACCACTACAAATCTGCGCCTGGGGGCCAAATCTATTCACCTAACGCTGACAGACATCGTGTGGTCCTTTATGGAGGAGCCGCCCTTTGAAGCAGTTCATTCAACTGTAACTCCACACCTATATCAATATCACAACTCCAGCTTTGACACAACACTTCCACACATCTATGCACGAATACAAACAAACACATGCACAGAGGGCGGATTGTCTTTGTCACCGGATACGGCGGATTCAAAGGGCGCCGTGATTAGCCAATAATGTGCTGATCCGGCTGAATAACAATCAGTGTTTATGTATTCCAGGCGCTGAGGACGCGACGCTGCCCCGGAGCGGGGTGTGAAGCCCCCTTACACCCCGTCCTCCACAGTTCAAACACTAGACTAGACACAATTACTGCTGTTTATTGTCTCTGCTTGACACGCTCACTGGAGGAAATAGCTTGTCAAATATTATTTGTTTGGAGAGACTGAGGGTGCTTGAAGCACAGCTCTGATCAGGGGGCCGTGGATGAGTTTAACTCTGCGATGCTGGATGGAGAGGGCGAGGGACGTTTTTTGTTTCAGCGAGTGTTCTCCAAAGACATTTATGACAGATTTTAAGTCTTTGGTGGACTGAAAACACTTTTCTTTAGGCTGTCGGTCTTCCAATGCATGTGACATCCTCTCCTCTTTCTGAAGAATTGACTCTCCTCTCATTCATGCAACAGTTCAAAGAAAGCCTGTACTTTCCTCTGTCTGTTGTACAATATAGACGTACATGTGGAGTATTTGGAGGGGCCAGTGTGGACGAGCCAAGACGAAGAAGTCACGCAACATTTAGTGACAATGAGCCGTGAAAACGCCACCTGAAAGGAGACGGAGGAGACAGCGTCGGATGTTTTTCCAAAGAATGTATAACTATAAAGCTGACATTTGAGGTATTTAACTGATGCTCGTATCTGTAGAGAGGAGAGATTATTTGGTCTTCAGTCAAATCAAATTAGGCCAAGTACAGGCAGGATTAACGGGACATGTACTGTGAGATATTAGAATGTACTTTCAGGTTAAAAAGCTGATTTTGTGTGATTTTGTGTGTTTCAGAGTCAAACATAATCGATCATATCCAATATAAATACCTCTTTATATGCTAACAGTACATGTAAACTCAAACTTTATGGGATTATGAGCTGCGCTAAAAACTAATTATATGTTGGGAAGAAAATTCCACATTTAAACTGTTTTATTTCAGTGGCATCTGTCAACCACAGCTCTCTGAGTGAAAGGGAAGCGCCCTCCATTATTACAGTGAATAAAACAGTAATGACCAATTAAGCCATGTAATAAACAGCAGGGCAGCTTATGATCAAGGCCCATTGTCTTCTATACGCCCCAACTATACTTTCTTTTATTAGCACCTTTGAAACAGGATGAATAACAGGAGATCCTCTCTGAGGAGCTGCTCTTTGCCAGTGAGCTCACCATAAAAACTAATCCAGCCACTTAACGGGGGGAAGCGGACATAACTTTGATTTATTTACGTTACTGTGCATTAAGCCGCCGGTTAACATTCTCCAAAACCCAAATGATGTCACTGTTTTGTTGCGGTCCGTAAAGCCCCCCTGCTCTCCATGTGTTAAAGGAATCATGGCCTGACTTGTTGAAATTCAGCCTCCTGGGAGATGAGTTCTCTCTGCAGGGATACAGCCGATACACTTCAGCAGGAGCACATCAATAACAGGAGGTGTCAAAGTGGACAAAGTGGCATTTGTCCATTTGAATGTGTGTCCAGGAATCAACCAGAGTGGATCCAAGCAAGTGAGCCCTTATTATGTAAGAATATATTGAGTTGATTTGCATTGGAAACACATTTCAAAAACAGTGTTACCCGATACACTGTGATTCGTATGTGTTCCTATATGGGATTTACATATTTGATCCTCTAATAGAAACCATAGAGTTAAAGGAGCCTTGAAGTGTTTTTAATCTTCTTTAATATATAATATTCCTATAATGATATTATCAGGGTTTGAACTTTTAATGCAACGTTAGCACTGACTTACATCCTTTTAAAACAGTAAATCTATCCCACGTGATATTACTATGATATTATTGTCAAGGCTTAGTGTTTGCGTTGAATATCACCCTTCTAAAACAACACATATTCTTTATCCCCCATTGATATCCAAACTATGTTCCTAAAATATCCCTATCACGGCTTGTAGTTGTCTGTTTGCATTGACTAACACCCCCACAGCATATTGTACTATTATGAAAACCCATGTTTGCATCTGCTTTATCTTCTAAAATCACGCATACCAGAAGAGGACAACGTCACACCGAGCTGTTTACAGACAGACCTCTGGGTGACACCGGGATACAACTGATCTTAGTGGACCAAAAAGGGCAGCCCTGTACCCAAACCAAAAACCAGTCCCCCAGCCCAAGACCGTGACTTTGCGCATCGATGGACATCTGTGTGCAACTTACGTGTGGACAAGGACAGCACGCCGGGAGTGTGCAGCATGAGGAAAACCAAGCAGATATCCAAGAGGGCTTTCATTTTCCCCCCCTGGTTCGTTTGGTCTCTCTTTCTTGATTCCTCGTCCTCGTGTTGTTGTGATGTCGCCTTTTTTTTTTCTTCCCTGGATAGAAATTACGCACAGTGGGGAAAGAGGAAAAACAGCACGGGTTCAAAAGCTCAACGCTCCGGATTAGGAAAAGGAGCGCACTAGAAAAAGTGTGACCCGGTGGAAAAAGTCACCCTCTGAGAAGCCATAAGGCCAACACGTCCTCAGTAAAGACTAAACGAGTGAGTATACCGCGTCCCGTTTGCAGTCTTTCCCCTTCTTAATGCTTCCTGCAGCTAAATCATACACAAGTTCATACTTTTGTTAAGCCCCTCCTCTCTTTCTCTCTCTTCCCACACAGTCGCCAGTCATTTCCCCCTCTTTCCGTCCTTTCCCTGCTCTTTTTTTCTAACCTCTCCCTCTTCAGTGATGGGTAGGGGAGTCAGAGCCATTCACTTTCACTGAATCACTCTGTATCTGTTACTTTCCATGCCCCAGGTCTCTGCTATACAGTGTTTCACCACAACAGACTGTTGAGTCATTGAGAGTTGCAAGAAAAGAAATCCTAAAGTGTCTTTTTTTTTTTTTAAATCAATTGTATCTCTTTTTCCATGAAGAGTGTGATACAGATCACTGATATTTTCAGATTTTTTTTTTTTTTTTAAATCCACCAAAGTTTAAGTGGGATTCAGTTTCTGTCGGACGATTTACAAACATTTAAGCAATATGTTGAAGAGGAAATAACACATTCCTCCCCCTACAAATGAAAAGGTGAATGAATAAGCAATTAAATGCTTTCTTGCTCTTCTCAACGCACTCTGGAGCTTTGCAGCTTCAGCCTTACTTGGTCTGGTACGACCAGTAGCCTCTGGTGGCAGTTGGTTGCTTATGCGTGTTCTGTGTGACGCTTGTCTACTTGTGCTACTATAGTCCACTATTTTTTAACATTTAGCATTATCTTGTATTTGTGACTTTTTGGGGCCGGTTTCACAAAAACAGACTTCATGTCAAACATAAGACGTCTACATTCATCTGTTGCACGTAGCTGTTCACATGTCTTCTCTGCGGTATATTTGTGACGGGTTACTGCCGTGTCCAAAAACTCTTTCCCTCAGAATACCATAGAAACATGGCTCTTAGTTCAGCCTCAGGGTCAAGTGACGAACTTTGTAGGTTTAAATTAAGTTAAATTACATTTGTACAAATGTGCGTATAACTTTAAATAATCTCAGAGCTAAATTAAAACTGGTCAAACTCTACGGGTCTCAAACATGGCCGCTGTCCAACAAAAGTTATATTGTAGCTTTAAAGTGGAAATTGGCTTGAGACAAAGTTAACCTCTTTCAATGTAATATTTCACCCTGTGGTTCATTCTAAGGGATCAATGTTGCGTCAATAAAAATAATTGGTTTCTCTTTCTTTACAAACAAACAATAGCGTCACTATGACGTGTTCCTATTGTAGTGAAAATGTCACGATTGCTAAATAGACACTGACTAAGCATGAATCAAAACAGGAAACCCACAAACTGCGTGTCTTGCTGCTGATGTATTTAATATTTATTGAACGTGACCTTTCGTCAACTATGTAAACAAGCATCCCAACAGTCCCATTTATACACAAAGATGCTGATTATCCAACAGGTCTCTTCTACAGCAGACATTTTGAGTCATCATTGCAGGAAAAGCCCAGGTGTTACTAACAACATGAATGAGGGCGTTCAAACTGAAGCAACTAAATGGAATGTGCTTTTCCTACTATGACGAGTCAAAATGTCTTCCGTGTCTTTTGGCGCATACAACTTCTTGAAAATGTTGACCATAAAAGCATCTTTCCCTTAAACAAATCGATGGAGTAAGTAACTAATTTTCTCCTCTAGCCTCTGGGTTGATTGAAAAATTAGACTTCCCATCTGAGGAGTGATATAAATACATAATTTGTCAGCCAATCAGCATTGAGCATCCAGTAAATAGTATTCAATAGAAAAACAATGTAAGAAAAGCAACAGGTTTTTTTTCCACAGAAGCTCTTTTTCCACAAAAGAAGAAGAACCGGCACAACCAGGACACTGAAACTGAAGCAACTAAATGGAATCCTGCCATCATTTATTTTGTTATTCATGCATGTGTTTTCCCTACTATGACAAGTCAAAATGAAAACGAGTGAAGAGTTGCGCCCGGGCTTCAGCCTCTCAGACATGCAGCATCTCAGTGGGAGTCCTCTGACGCAGGAAGTCAGAGCACAGATTCTGGAGACAAGCAGAGAGCAGGGAGAGGAAATACTATCACATCAGGTCACATTTGGTTTGACAAATCCACATTTGGGCCTCAGAGTGAGTCTGGAGAACAGAAACTCTCTTCATGTCCATCACCTGAATGGCCGCTGTGACTAATATTTGACTAATGGTGGCCTGAGACACACATAGATTAGTCCCGGTCGTCCGGCCTCTGGTTGGTCCAGCGGTGAGTCAGCAGGAGGACAGGCAGAGCGTGAGGCTAACAGCAATGATGACCTTTGGGTCCCGGCCTACAATGTCCCCCTTTCTCCTCACTCAGAGGGGACTCTTGTTCGAGGGGCAGTTCCCGCTCGTGCCCTGCAGTTACCGTCCAGGAAATGTGAAAAGAATTTCCTGACGGTGTTGTGGCTGCTGTGTCACTTCCCGGTCACCCGGTATTCACAGTGTCACAGTTAGAATAGTTGATTTATGATGCATGGACATCCGTCAACGTCTTCGCCCCGTCTGTGAAAGGGTTGTGTCACTGTCTCAGCTTGTGTGTTTTATGCTGCCGTCGTCCTCCACTTTTATGCCCACACTCACATATTTGACATTGCCTTACACGTAGTCTCTCAGACATGCAAAGACAAACAAATAGACTTGTACATAATGCGTGCCACACAGTCAAACACACACACACACACACAGTGCCATTTAAATACCACATCTTCCAACCAGACAGTCCTTAATCCAAAACACCACAGACAGAGAGCAGAAGACGAAGTGTTGAGAGGCAGTGAAACCCAGTAAAGATGGTGACAAGGACTGAGACGGGGAAAGTCAGAAAGATCAAGAGAGCTCTTAATGCGAGAAGTTAGATGAGGAAGGCTGCTCTGTAATGATGCCAGTCATGTGAGGACAATGGGCGTGTATCTCTTTGGCTGGAACCACAACACGGGAACACAGGCTCAGTGTAAACCAATGGCACATGTTTGACAATATGGGGAGCCGATGAGGCTCCGTCTTAAATGCAGCTTTTTGCCATGCTAGCAGCGCGGCTCCATGTGGAGGGCAATGCCATTCAATAAGTGCATCCGCCATTTTGGTCCACACTGAAATATCTCATCAACTATTGGATGGATGGCAATGAACTTTTGAGCAGCAAATGCAATTCCTAATGTCTTTGGGGATCTCTTGACTTTACCTTTAGCAGCATGACGTGTGTGGCTTTAAATCAGAGACAGAAGTGGACGTAGACACGGTGACGTCACCCAGCGGTTTGTGGACTGCCGTTTTGAGGCTTCGAGTTCGGCACTTTGGCCGTCGCCATCTTGACTTTTTGCAACCAGAAGTGACACGAGAGGGTGGAGCAAATAAAAACTCTGAACAAAACATTTTTTGGCGACCAACATGTTACAATTAACTTTCATGAACTGAAAACATTTTGTGAAGCAGTGAAGGAGTTAAAGTTCTAAGATGAAAACACGGACAATGAACAGACCAGACAACGTCGTGGTAGCAACCTGTCAATCACAAGGTAGCTACGCCTGAAACATACCCTTCTTTATGGTCTATTTTACTCTAAATGAGAGCATAATTTACACAATGAACATCATGCTGTATTGATGAAGGCTTGAAACTAGCGATTGGGACCATACACTCATGTTCACAATGTTTGCTGTGGTAATAAATCAAGTGAGAAGTAAGGTAATTTACTCATAGATTTCCATACAATCAGACTTCTTTTTGCAACCAGAGGAGTCGCCCCCTGCTGGCCATTAGAGAGAATGTAAGTTTAAGGAACTGAAGCGTTCCACATTTAGTGCATGCATTCATCTTCCCCTCAGAATGAATTGTAATAATGTTGATGCCATTACTTTTCATCAAGCTGCACCATCAAGTCACAAGTTCAGTTTGATTAATCTTTTGGCCACAAACGTCTCATCAACCTCAGCTGTGCTTTACTTTTAGTGCTCTTTAGAAAATGTTAGCATGCTAACATGCTAAACTAAGATGGTGAACATGGCAAACATGATACCAGCTAAAAATCAGCATGTTAGCGTTGACATTGTGAGTATGGTAGTATGCTCAAAGCTGTGCCACAGTACAGCCACACAGAGCTGCTAGCATGTCTGTAAATGTATTACAGGATAAATGCAAATTAGGAAAGCATACATCTGATCCAGTATGCTGCTTTTAAAATGATGGCTCATTGGCATCATTTTTTGGCCCTTTGAGTGTGAATTTTGAGAATATTTCTAAAGTCTTGATTTTCAAGATTTATTTTTCTCTGAGAAAAAAAAGAAAAGACGCCAGAGAAGAGAAAAGCAGCAGCTCCACAGAATGGACTGCAACAATTGATATGAGTGATATGTTTTGGATTATTCTCGATGTCTTTATAAGCTTTACAATCTTTACATTGTTACGTTTTTTTGCTAATATTATATTATATTTGCGTGGGCTTCTAAAAGGAAAAACATATTTGTAAACCTTGTCGTTTTTGGTTAATAACGAGAAATAATGAGATTGTTGGGGAAAATATCTGCTCGGAAAATATTCATTTTCTTAACACTTTTTTTTAGCATACTCTTGTGTTTCCGCTGATGGCAAAGATTTAAGAGAGAAACATTTTAAACAAATACTTCTTCAACAAAGTGTGGTGAAACGTAATAGTCATATGCCGTTTTAAATAGTTATTTAATGACATATATGAGTGACTTTGCGTTGTCACACGTATCAATTTGTGAAAAAATGAACACAGGTATGGTACAATATCCAAACCGTCTCCTTAAAGTCTTGATTGAAAGGACTTGTTGGTGTTCTGCTAAGAAACAGCTGTAGACTGGAAAACTCTCAATAGCAAACCAGGGAATAATCAGAGGGATGGATGCAGACGAGACGAGGAAAAAAATGCAGTAGACAGACAAAGACAGGAAAGAAAAGTTTGAGATTGGGTTAGAGATATCAGGAGAGCCAGAAGCCACTGAGACAGAGCTATTTCTGAGAGAGAGCGGGGGCAGATAGAGGAGGGAGACATAGCGAGAGAGAGAGAGAGAGAGAGAGAGAGAGAGGGAGAGAGAGAGAGGGAGAGGGAGAGGGAGTAATCAAGGAGAATCAGGACGTTTCCTCTGTAATACCCACAGGCATCGACTGAGCCCCAGCTTCGCAATCCTCCCTGATTGGAGGGAAGGGTTTGTTTGAAGAGGTCAAGACCATCAGTACCTTGTTAAGGAAAAGTTGTGTCCAGAGGAATGAAGGCTGACTCCTTCCTGAGGAATTCCTCGGGGATACTGTGTGGTATGTGTGTGTGTGTGTGTGAGGAAGACAGAGAGAAAGCACCCGATGCTTGAGAAAGAGACAATGTTTTTGTGTGTGTGTGGAAGAGAGAGAGTGTGTCTGTGTGTTTATAGAGTCACTAAAAAGGAGCGGCGACGGAGGAGAGGTGGAGGAATCAGATTGTGAGTTAAGGAGGTCCCCATCAACCCCCTCCTCACATAGTTTCTAAAGCCAGGATAGCAGCGCTGGCATTCGCTGCAATAATGCATGACAGATGTACATCAACCGTGCTCCCTCTCTATCTCTCTGTCTCCGTCTCTCCCACTCTCTCTCTTTTTCTGCCTCCTCCCATCTGGACCCAATGTGTTGTTGGTGATGGGCATCACGCAGCAAGGCATAAACCTCGATATGAAACTGAGAGAGAGGATTACGGTCTCGTGTGAGGAATCCTCCTGTTCTGGTGGTTGAACAGTGACTCTACAGGCAGTGACGGTGTATTAGAGTTGGCATGGTGTCGATGTTGGCTCCAACACTACCCTTCAATTTTTTTTTACTTCCGTGGATGATATTAAATTACAGGCATGGCCAGCTGACATAGGCAAAAATAAATTGCTGCATAAAGTAGAAACCTAATGGACGGATGCAGCTACTATATGACATTTTTTTAAATGTATTTTTACTGTATAATAATGTTTTTCTGCAGCTTTTTTACATTGTAACATGTAACATTTTGAATTAATATATAAAATGTTTTTATGTAGAAAAACTCAATGATGATCAATCCTTTGTTGATGGGTTTTGTGAAGAATATATATATATGTATGTCCTTATGTTCACTTATATAAAAGGGATAGTCAATCCAACATTCATATTTGTACCTACCTGTAGTGCTATTCATCAATCTAGATTGTTTTGGTGTGAGTTGCCTAGTTTTAGAGATATGAGTCGTAGAGATGTCTGCCTTCTCTTGAAATTAATGAGCCTGCACTCGGCTTGTGGTTCTCAAAGAAAAAAATCCCAAAAAATCCATTTTAAAAACTCAACCAAAACTCTCTCCAGCAACCATGACCCGGTTACTGAAGATAATCCACAGACCTTGGTGTGATGAATGATAGTTCCTGTACATGAAACTGCTCACAACAAGGTAAGAGAAAAAAATATATATTTTAGATTTTGGGTTGAACTGTGCTTTTAAGTGAAGTAATCAAGTCCGATATGCTATATATTTTTTTATTTTTGCCCCATTTAAAAGGAAAATGTGTTAATTTGCTACAATGTGCTACCATTTCTTCAGATCTGAGCTTTTCTGCTTGTCTGTTCCGGGAAAAAATATCAAAGTCCAAACTGAGATATTTTTTTTAACTTCGAGCGTCTCCTTCCAGACCCACAGGAGACATTATACACTGTTGTGCTCCTCGTCAAGAGTGAACTGCATTAACCTCATGTGTAAAATCGGAGGAGTACCGCTTTAACTACAGTGTTTTCCAGTTACTGTGTTCACACAGCAGAGGTCAGCACATCCACAGTTCATTATGTCAACTTCTCTCTCCCCCCCCCTCTCATTATCACACTAACACGAAGGTCAATAAAATCCTGCGGTTCTTCTACCAAACACAACCAGCCTTGATGGAAACCCAGCAGCATTTTCACATCTTTCACCTCTTAATTTAACGTGTGTGCTCAAACAAACATGGTCTTTATTTTGGAGTTAGACATGCATGAGTTGTTTTATGTCGTGTAGTAAAAATCTGACGGCAAAAATCTCTAAACTGTTTTTTTCTCCTTACTACGCTTGTGCTGAGTAAAGTGAGAAATAGGGAAATGAAGAAATAAAGCTGAGGTTTGGTGGAGGAATGCACCGAGGTCTGCGCAAGGAGGAAAGACAGGAAGAGCGATCACTCTGACGGAACAGAAATCTGGACAGCTTTTTGCTGTGTCACCGTGCTGTTGTACTTTGTTTTATTACTTCCTCGTAGCAGTAAATTAACTTGCACAATGCCTCTGCAAGAGAAAAACACACAGGTGGGTTATCTGCAAACAAACAAAGAATCCAAAGAATGGAAACATTTGATTATATTTTTGAGATGCTGTATCAAAGTAAAAAATAAAAATCATCACTTTTAATTCCAGCATTTCTGCTTCTAAAACAGAGCTACACTTTTCTTCACAGTAGATGTAGAGAATATGTCTTCCTGTTTTGTCGAGTGATACTTCTTGCAGTCAGTTTCCAGTGGCAGAATGTGACCAAGTACATTTACTCAAGTACTGTACAATTTGGAAGTATATACACTTTACTTTTATTTGATTTTCAGTTTGTGCTATAGGATCTGAATATATATTTTCCATCACTGTATTTATTATTATTAATAATAATTCTAGTCCACGCCACGTTATACTTGTTCTCCATTACAGTTCACTACTCCACTACAAATTAAGATTTTACATTAAAGACATATGAGCAGTTCATAAAACATGAAATATTGTAAACAACCGAACAGTATTATACTTTAGAATAAAAGAATACAACAGGAAACTAGTACTCTATCAACATAAAGCCCCTGACCCCTGACCCCTGTCTCTAAGTAGTTCTCTTTTATATTCAATATTCCTGACTAACTAAACAGCAATCAGAGTTGATGTTCAGCGAAAACAGCCTTCACTGGAGTCACTGTGCATCTAGTCATCTAGTTTAAGGAAAGAGCCACAATGGCACAGAAAATATAAACATTTTCAGATGTGCACACTCCTATACATGTGCTTACCGCACCCTTAAAGGCATATTCCGTGTCAGAATGAATCATCAGATGTGAATCACATTCCAGGATATGTTTATTGGCAACAAAAGCACATCACTGTAAATGATTCTGGTGTATATTGTCCATAATTTGAGCCATGTATCTGTTTATTGCACAGGGAATAAGCTTAGGTTTGTGTTAGTTAAGAGTAGTTACATACTGATAAAATAACCTACTAACTAATCTAGACATCTGACTCCAAAAGATATAAAAGTCAGAATTGGAGACAAATATATATGACTGAATTGAGGCAGAAATAGTTCAATTGCATTGAAATGAAAGAGAGTCTTATGTGCATTGATTACACAGTGAGATAGCTTAATTCATGGTTTCACACAGGTCGTCATCTCCAGTAGGATACATTACATCTTTCACAACATCGTGGCTGTTGTGCTTTCAATGAGAAATAAAAATAATCTTTAACCATTATGCAGAACACCGTGTGCCTCTCTCATAATGATACAACCTGTCCTATCTATGTAGTGAGTCTATCTGTGGACTTTAATTTCCATCATTATCACTGGTGAATATGGCTTCATGTGTCTGTGGGTATGAACAGGATGTCGGTCAAATATAATTAGCTTGTCTTTCTCTATCCCGGGTCAAGAAATGATAATGGTAAGCTGCTGAACAAGTCTGCATGGGTTTTGATAAACTGGGGGAAGCATGTTCAGCGTGCCAATCTGCCACGGGTGTGGCCTGTCCCCTGTTGTTTGAGATGTCCATGGACAGGATATCAAAGCACTTCTGAGGTGAGGAGGCAGAGGGCAGTCACTCCAAGTGTGCTGCTGAATATTATTTGTTTCTGTTTTTTGGTTGTATACATTAACGTGCCCAGATTGGCTCAGTTTTATTTCTATTTTGTTCTCATTTGCTATATTGTCTTGTGTTACATTATGATCTTGTGTAACCCTGACTATCACATTCAATAGTGTAGTTTGTTGTATAATTGTCCTATATGGGTCTAATCTCACAACTTTCAAATAGGGTTATAGTTTTAGCAGTTGGTGAAGTGCCCTTTATATAAATCCACTATGTTATTATAGGATTACCTATTTGTTAAAAGGAGAACATACTGTCACCATCAGCCAAGATTATTCCTCAGGGCAGAAATGCAATGGGCAGAACCAGTGACTGTGTTAAGTTTCTCAATGATTCATCAATCAAACTTCTTAAGAAATGCTGTGTGTTTCCTTTGTGGTCCTGTGTGTGTGCGCGCGCGCGCGCGTGTGCGCGTTTCTTGATATAAAGCCGCTGCAGAGAGTTTTTTAACAGTGTGATGGTTATGACAGTGTGATGGTTATAACAGTGTGATGGTTATATAATCATTCCTGAATCAATGGAATTGTGGAATTTGGGAATTCCGCTCGTAACTTGTTGCCGTTTCGCCTAAATACTCCAGAGTTGCAGAGTCATGTTGAGGCATTAATTCCTCCCCACCACCGCCGCAGCTTTTGGAAGTCTGCCGACGGCGACGCAGGACGGGGCAGCAGCAGGCAGCAGAGACACCACAGCTCTTTATCGCATTTATCCTTCAACTGTGAAGACTGGCCGATCTGCTGCTTACCTCACAGGACGGGAAGCTTCAACCAGCGACAGCGGAGGGAGGACCTCCTGCGGTCGGACCAGCGATGCGGAAACTCCCCGATGTGATTATGGAGTTTTAACAGCTGCCGTGAAAGTACCGCTTTAGGTGAGTGAATCTACTGCCGTTTTTAAGTCCACAGTGTCGCTTTCATGTACTGAGTGGACGCGCCCTTTGTAAAAGAAAATGACTGTAACATTCAAACACTGTTGTTGTTGTCGGGCGCGCGTGTGTGTAACAGGATCGCTCGTGACATTTGTTACGTGATCTGTTATTACGAAGCAAACAGTGTTTCTGTGCTGGATACGGAAGATATCCGGTAGTTTTTACTTTGGTCGTCCGTTCACTTTGTTTCCTCAGTAGTGCGCAGACTCGTAAAGCGGAATTGAAACGTGCTCATTATTGTGTTTTTTTTCAAGGTCTGTCATTCATATAACGAGAGCCAAATGTTCTCCAACATCCTCATGCAAATACATAATTATGGCTTTAGGGAGCTGATTCATCCAGCGTGTTTTCAGTTAATCAATCACATAAATCTGCACACATTATATATTAAATGCATTCTCTGGTTCCAGTTTGCAGTTATTTGTTTCATTCCTCATAATATCATTGTCAATTCAATCTTGGGATTCTTTTTAGCTTTAAAAATAAAACAAGCAACTTGAAGATCGCTTTGGGGAAAACTGTTTTCACCAGTTTCTGCCATTTTAAATAAAAAAATATTTTCAACTTATTGAAAAAAATAATCACAAGTGCATCTATAATAAAGCAAAAAATAACAATTACGGCTGAAACTAACTATTTCAATATTGACTCCTCTTCTGATCATTTCTTTGATGAGTTGATTGTTTAGTCTTTAAACATAAAACAATTGTTTTGTCTGACCAACAATGCCAAAAAGATTTACTGTTAAAACAATGAAAAGCAGTTAATCAATCAACTATTGATACGATACAGATACTCCCTGCTGTAAGATATAACATCATTCATCATCAATGGAGAGGATCAATTACCCTAACCCTAACCTTACAAATAAACCGAAGCTGAAACAATTCGTTTATTAATCAATGAAACAGTGGATTAACAGTTTTTCTAATTGACCAGTTGCTCAAGTAATTTATTTTGCTTCTTTTAAGTAAACGTAATATCTTTGAGTTTTAGATTGTTGCTCTGATCAAACTGGTAATGTAAATATGTCAACTTGGGTTACAGGATTTGTTTTAAGAACATTGTATGGACCGAACAATTCATTGATTAATCAATGAAAATAATGTGTGGCACCATAGACTGCAACAAGAATATTAGCATTTTATATTTAGCCTACATACCATATCTGTTCAGCCTGTTCCCAAATGTTTCCGTGCGCACACGCTTTTACCGCAGATAAGGAAGGACTTTTCTTTGTTTAGGGACTGTATATTTAGTGCTTCTGATACGGCGAGTTTGCGGTCAGGAGGCATCATCACACTTTTTATTCTTCGTTCTCAAGTGTTATTTTAGGTCACAATGTTTAGTGTGCAGCGCTTGGATGAAGTTTCTGACCATCGAATCATCAGAAACCTTTGACCCCAGTCTGCCATCAGGGCATGCTGGAGGATGACAAGGCAGAAGAGCTCGTGTCACTGCTGTTACGAAACACTGCAAAAAGTCATGACACCTCAGCAGAGTCTTCACTCCTTACACAAAGTCCTGTGTGTTGCACGGCCGGGTCAAAGCTGACTGCAGTCTGACGTGTTCCCAGAGTGCTGCATCTGCCAACAGAAACAGTCTGTAAATAGTTAACTCTCCGTCCCTCTGCTTCTCTTGCTTCTTCTTATAACTTCTGCACTAAGCCAGGCTTGTGATTTATAATAAACACACAGTCTTGGTGCCAAAATTGACGCGTTTGAGTGGTTTCGTTCCTCCGTTCTTCTGTTATTCTCTGTCATTTTTAGTGTCTCAAAAGTAGAAGTGTCATCGGGCGAACACCAGAGCTCTCCTTCCTGAAATCAAACCCAATTTCATCAATGAAGCTGAAGTATCCTAAGAAATACATTTGACAAAAACCAAACAGGAGCACCTCCTGCAGTGCCAACAGTCAAGATATATTTCAAACAAACATTGATAGTTGAGATCAATAAACTGGTCAGAACTTGTGTTCTCTCAGTGCTCCTGCAGGCTTGAGCAATGCTTTATATAGTAGCCACGCTCTGCACACCGTGTTTACACAGTAATGCACTGTTAACCCCCTTAAAGCCTGATCAGGAGAGTAGGACAGGCTAATATTTCTAAGCACAATGGCCCTTTATGGAAAACTGAGGTGCACTGTATTAATGACTCTCACTTCCCTTCTCTTTCTTTTTAAATCTTCCATCAGTGAAATCGAAGTGATCCCACTCCTGGCATCTCTCGCCTCTCTCCCACTTTGTTTTGTTTTCTCTCCCTTGCTCACTGTATGTTGCCCCGAAAATCTCTCTGCCTCTGCTTCTCACTCTCCTTCCCTTTCCACCGCAAGCTTTTGGTCATGTGACCAGCAAACAGGCCGACCGACTGTAGGGGTGAGAGGTGAGGGAGCAGATTTTGATGGTGCACTAACCTCCTGGCGCTTGGCTCAGTGAAACACAATCATGCGATAAATGCTGGTGGTGCAGAGAAATAGCTGTCAGTTGCTGACTGTGAGTATGTGGATCTCGGAGGGTCGAGAGTAGTTTTGACACTGGTTGGATCAGGGTTTTGTCTCTGTCGTGCTAAACGTGTATCCACTGTTATTGAGTCTAATGGACTGCAAGGTATTTCTCCAGCATTGCAAGTATTTCATTGGAAGATTTTTTTTATCACTCCAATCAGGTAACTTTAACAGAACTGTTTATTTTAACAAATTATTTTTTTACAAATTATTTTGTAAATTATTTGTAAAATTATTTTTACAAATGATGCAAGCGACTGCATGCTTTTATTGTTGTACAGTTTGCCATTTTCTTTCATTAGTAAAGAGTATTGTCGATTTAATAAATTTGCAGTTCAGAAATGCGAAAGATACAGTAAGTTCATTTTTCAACCATAAAAAATACGATTACATATGATATTCACAGTTTTTTGAAAACCACTTTTAGTGATCCTTATTAATAATGTTTATCTTAATGTGTTCTGAATAAATTGTGTATTTGCTTTTTGTCTTGTGTTGCAAATGGGCTTTAACTGAGATTTAATCAGAGTTGATAAGAGGTGTTTGAGTGCTCTCCTGTTGCATCAGCTAATTGTTATTAGTGTGTTCATTTCTTGACACCTACTAAGTTAAGACAGTCAAACAGGTTCCAGTCAGATGACACCAGCCTGCTCCGACACAAGGGAGTGGTTATATGTCCTCCTTACTTCGTTTCTTGAGAAGTTAGGAACATAGAAGTGAATGTGTGAATAGAAGTGAATTCATTCATACGTTGTGTTGTTTTAAATAGCGTGAATGTATGTTCTGGATATTGTCAGCCGGCTACAGTCTGCAGAGTCTTACTCACTCCTCTCCGTGACTCATGACTGTGACTTCTGTTTGGCTGAGCTCTTTGGAGAAGCGACACTGGAAAAGAGGGTTTTAACTGACTACCGGTACATTACAGTGCTCTATTTTGCAATTTTAAAGCTAGGCTGGGTAATTTATTTCAGAAGGTTTTTGTAATATTTGTTTAAATGATCTTTGCATCCCAACAACCAGGCAAAGGCTCTGACAAACACGAATGAAAACCCGGTATCTGTGGCTGCTGCAGGCACTGTTAATAGGCCCGTCATTTTATTGGGCCCGGATGAGGCTTCACCTGCCTGTGCGTACTCTGCCCGTGACAGCTGTGAGTGCTAACAATAGCCATGCTCGTTGTTATTTTTCATGATGATATATTGACATTCATAGTAATAATTTTGGGGGAGTGGCCTTTACTTTCAATATCGATGAAACTGGTGTTTCGTTTGGTCTCCAAGATGATAAAAATTGGCCATTACATTGTCCTAGAGCAAAAGGTGATGTCATCAAATGTCTGGTTTTGTCTGACTAATAATCCAAAATCCACAAATTATTCAACTTACAATAATTTAAGACCAGCAGGAAATTCTCACATTTGAGAGCTTGGTACCATCAAATGTCATAAGTCATCTTATAAGTCAATTGGTTATACGATTAATATAATAGTTGCATATTTTCTTTCAATCAAATGACTAATTGTCGCAGCTCTACTGTGATCTTCTATTGATAAAAGGTTTCTGGTCAATCGTTGTAAATGAGAATATTTGTAAAGTTGTTAAAAGAAGTGTTTTCCTGAATAAAGCAAACTAAAAACACAGCAACCATTTCCTTGGGCTAAAGGTTGTGGCTTAAAGCAGTACAACAGAATCGGCTTTTCTGTTTCAGTCGCAAGGAAGTGAAATCGTGAGTGTGTGAGACTGTCACACACCCAAACATTCATTCACGATGGAAAAACATCATTCACATGAGATTTTGGTTCCATTAGCTTTTTCTAAAACCACTAAAAGTCTCTTATCTCTCTTCACTGGATCTGTTTTTTGTCTTTTGTCTTTTTTTTTTGCAGGATAAGCATCACAACAGACGGGGGTTGACGAAATCCCTGCCAGGATACATCCGATTGTGCAGTTACACACATTTGCCAACCACTTCCTCTTTTTTCCCCCCATTGGACAAAAAAATTGCAGAGGACTCTCTGAAATGTCAAAATGGATCACTTTCAAAGCCCTGGAACCTGTATAATCTGGACCAACAGCGATTCAATGATCATGGTCTGACTTGTGCTTTGGGAACTGTCCGATCCGGATTCAAAAGCTGCCAGTCATGTTGGAGCCTGGATCTGTGGATGAGGGAGTATTATGTGGTTCACCATCACTACTTGCCGGGCCTGCCGACTGTAACCAGGATCACCAGTCATGGATAGTACCATTATGCTCTTCACATCTCTAATTTCTTTGTCTCCTTGTTGAATAGACTTTTTTTGTGTTAAATTTAAGGCAAAATGAAGGAACTAAGGACATCTTCTCACCGGAGCCTTTACAAAGACAAAGGAATTTTATCCGCTGAAAGTCTGAGCCCAACGGGATAAGAACTGAAAACTCTGTAAAGTACAAGACTCGAATACGAAACAAGTAATTCCTCAAACAAACTTCAAGAGTACTTCTCTCCCAGAATGCATTGCCCGAGGACGAAACGCCTGGCCCGCAACTCAGATTTCTCGGCTATCGCGGTTCCCTCGATGCATGGGTCCGGGTATCTTGACTACAGAGTCGAGACCCACGCTCCCAAAGTCCTCGAGGTCATGGAGGAATTCAGACGGCATGAGATGTTGTGTGACCTGGTGCTCCATGTCACATACAATGAAAGAACAGTGGACTACAAGGTGAGGCACCTTCTAAATTCAATGCAGTTTGTACCCTTTTGTTCACAGTTTGTCAAAATGCCAAATTTATAAACACACAAAGTCCTATAATGAAGCCCTGACCCTGACTACGGTAAATGCAGTAAAAGTCAGCAGAGTTGTGGTAGCTCTATAGATGCCGTGGCAAGTCATCGTGACTCAGCATCTGCTGCTACATGCTGACAGTGACGGCAGCAGCTAATTGACGAACCTTTGCATAGAATGTGTTCAAACGTGCACGCATTGAAGGGCGATGCCGTCGCAGTAATGGCGACTTGTTTACTTCAGGTGCTTCTCCAGATTCGTGGGATTAAGTGTTTCTTATTGATCCAATACATGCTGGTTGTTTTCAGGTGCACAGGGTGGTGCTGGCGTCCTGTAGCGCCTACTTCAGAGCCATGTTCACCAGCAGCTTCAAAGAGTGTCACGCCTCGGAGGTCACCCTGCGCGATGTCTGCCCTCAGGTGGTGGGAAGACTTATTGACTTTGCCTACACCTCCCACATCACAGTGGGAGAAAACAGTGTGTTGCACGTTCTGTTGGCTGCTATGAGGTAAACGTACAGTATTTAAACAGCAAGTACACGTGCTTGATTTCTTAAATCTATCACTCTTTTTATCTTTCAACATTTACCAGTTAGAGAATCTACAGTAGTGAATTTCACCTCCATTTACTTTCTTCTCTATAAGGTATCAGATGGAGGACGTGGCCAAGGCGTGCTGCGATTTCCTCACCAAGCACCTGGAGCCGGCCAATGTCATCGGCATCGCCCGCTTTGCTGAGGAGATCTACTGCAAGGAGCTGCACCAGCGGAGTCGAGAGTATATCAACACACACTTCAATGAGGTGAGGCGAACATACGGGAAGCTCAAACACACAAGTTATCCGTTCAAATATAATCAAGTCAAGTTTTTATGAACGCTCATTCAGGCATCGGGTCAGCAGCAAAGCTGTAGCACTTTAAATTCTGTCTTTGGATCTTATAGATGTTGATTGAGCTTAATTAGACATTTCACACATGTTCACACATGTTCTCTCTTTCCCTGACGCTGTTGTTTTGTGGCCAGAGGCATAATGTTGTCCGTCCGTCTGGTCCATTCTCATGAATATCTCAGGGACGCCTGGTGGGAATGTCTTCAAATTTGGCACAAACATCTATTTCCACACGAGGCTCAACTGATTAGAATTTGCTGGTCAAAGGTCACTGCGACGTCACAAAACGTTTATGGCTATAAAATAAGTTATATGCTAATTAAGACACATTAACACAAATATCCAACAGGATATAGTGATGACACTTTCGACAGACATGGACGCAACATGGCTGGTTGGCAGAGGCATGCAACCACGAGGCGGTAATGCTCGTTTAAATGGCAGCAACCTCTGTAAGTGTGTGAATGCTCCCTCTGTGTCTGTGTCTTATCTCTAATTCCTGACTCTAATGCGCTGCCTACCAACTCACATTATTCACTGAATAATACTGTACCGCATAAGAAAATGCAATCTGAAAACGGACTGAAAAGTGCATATTCAGTAGTCTGATGCCTTTCTCTGACTCTGCTCTTGTGTCTCTCTGTCTAAGGTGATTAAAGAAGACGAGTTCTTCAGCCTCTCCCACTGCCAGCTGCTGGAGCTCATCAGTCAGGACAGTCTCAAGGTGCTCTGTGAGTCTGAGGTGAGTGGCATTAAAAGAACGAATTCAAACTTGAAAATGTCAATTTAGTTTGTGAAGTCGGCGAATGATTTTGTTCTCGTGTGTCACACGACAGTCATCTGATGCTAAAAAAGGTCAAACATAGCACAAATGCTATTCGTCCAAGTTCTGACAAGTGAATGTAGATACATAGGTACATAACAAACGCCTAAATACATTCCTATCAGGTGTATAAGGCCTGTACAGACTGGGTCCGCTGGGATATGGAGGGCAGAGCCCAGTACCTGCATGCCCTCCTGAATGCGGTTCATATCTACGCCCTGCCTCCTAAGTTCCTAAAGAACCAGCTGCTGTCCTGCCCCATCCTCAGCAAGGTAAACCACAGTCTTGCTTCATGTTTTTGTTTTCTATTTGAGAAAGACATTATTTTCAGTGTTCCTTACAACTCTTCTCTTTTATCAACTCTTTTATCTCCAGGCCAATTCCTGTAAGGACTTCCTGTCTAAAATCTTCCAAGATATGACTTTGAGGAAGCTGCCTCCTGCACCTAACCGTGGAACGCAGCTCATCTATGTAGCCGGCGGGTACTTATCTCAAATAGTTTTTATCAACAGCAATTCTTTGGTCGCACACTTATTTTTCTGATATCGATCATACAAAAATAAACTGATTATGAGACAACAGTTTGATGACGTGCATGTTAATGAGTAGGCTTTCCTCACAACCATAGACCATGTTGGCTCACAACAAGCTTTTGGCAGCAGCTGTGTTGTTGTTTCTTATCATGTTTGATGCAAAACATCGATCCAGAAAGTGTCTCAGTCTGCCACCCAGTGGCTGTTAGGAGGTTATGTAAGCACCCTCTTATTTTTGTAAGCCCTTCATACATACTGTAGTTTGGGCTAGGCCTCATGGCCAAAATCCTCTATCACAATAAATGTAATTTAATGTCTTGACAATGATTTTTATCACTATATAGGATTTCTGGTAATTTTATAAATGACCAGAAACACCATGGTCTTTTTATACTCTTGCGTAAATTAAATAATCTGATACATTTGAGGTAATATTTGCTTGTTATTATCAATTAAGACAACGCAATTGTGTATCATCATATCTCAAAAAGTTATTTAATCATGATATGATTCCATTGAAAGATGATTCTCATCCTGAATTGTTACCCCAGTCCTAACTGTAGTGGCAAACTGCATGTTGACCTATTTTCCACTGCCATAAACAACAGGTGGGGTTTTAACCAAAGTGGTAAGCTTAGAACTACCATTAGAATGTTCATTTATTGTATCGATACACTTATTTGAGTGCAGTACTTTGACTGCAGAGCATTTGGATTGTGCTGCTTCAGGTGTTTTGAGTTTTTTGATGGTCTTATTCTGTTTTTTGTTTTTTTTGGACCTTTTAAAAAAAAATAGCATTAATTTAAGTCAATTTGGTGTACGGCTGGTATAAAAGTACAAACGGGGTTTGCAATGTGTTTTTGACTGACGTGGGAAAGAGTAGTTTTTGTCTTCACTCGAACCAAATTGCACCACTAAATTTCAAACCGCACCATTCATACATACATACATACTGTATGTCAGCATATTAAGTCATTGGTCTTTTCTACTGTCTACTTATTTTAGTACACATTCTTTTAATGAATGCATATCAAATCAAGAGCGCATTTAGAGTGAACATACAATTGTCTCTGTTCAGATACAAGCAGCGTTCACTGGACTCCATGGAGGCCTTTGATCCCAGGAGGAATGTGTGGCTAAAACTGGCTGACATGGGGTCTGCATGCAGTGGTCTGGGGGCCTGCGCGCTGTTTGGACTCCTTTACACTGTAAGTTGCACCCCTTGTGTCATAGCACCAATGAAATGTCATTATAAAAACATCGCAGAGAGTTTTAGTTTCTGGGTGACATTCGAAGACACAATTATATGTTGTTGTATAATATGATATGAGAAATACAAACCTGGGAAACTAAATTCAAACTGGTTTAGTTTTGTGCCACTGTACTGGCACATCTCTCTGTACATTTGACATTCAATACTGTAATGGACCAATGTTTGTTTTGACATGAATCTGTTCAGGTTGGAGGCCGGGACATGTCGCTTCAAAACATCACAGAGTCCAGCGCCCTGTGCTGCTACAACCCGATGACCAACCAGTGGAGCCAGCAAGCCTCCCTCAGCCTCCCAAGGAACAGGGTCGGGGTGGGCGTGGTGGACGGCTGCATCTACGCTGTCGGAGGCTCGCAGGGCTCCGCACATCACAACACGGTGGAGAGGTGAGACGTGTGTGACGATTTGTTTATTTCACTCGGCACTTACGAGAAGTAATTTGATTTTAATGACATCTTATTTACGAGGATGAATGTGACGAGCACAGATTTCCTCCCCCTATGCACACATTTTCAGATTAAGTGCATTTACCTCAGTGCAAGTACAGATAATGACGCGATGAAATGAAATGAATAGCTGCCATTCAACCTAAAGAGCAGTCATGCAAAACGGGCTCTTTCAAAACATGTCGAGACACACAATGCAGGAATGTCAATCTGGTCCGGGAAGCTTTACATCTTTTTTTGCTGCCACCGCCGAGCAGGGAGGAGTTTTAATGCTGCGATAAATCAGTTTCAATCAATTAGTCACAAAAAAAGTCACGTCAAGCCAAATTACGATGATTCTTTTTGATACGTAACCTCAATCCCCTTTTGTAATAATGGGTGTATATTTCTAAAAGATGCTGGTCACAAGAGAATTATTAGAGCTCATCAGACGCCACTTGGAAGTCTTTTCACAAGAGGCTGCTAAATATAATGAAAGCTGATAAAACAATTTGAAATGAAAATCCGATGTGAAACGCATCAAAGGAGATTAGAGCATTTATAGGAACAACGTTTGGCAGAAAGGACTCCGCTCTTCAGGATGCCTCCCAAATGAATCCAGGCAACATGTAAGAGATTCAACAGGGAGCTATACCTCCTTCTTCTAGTGCGCTATATTGAGATTATGTATTGTCATTTATCATTGAAATTTGCCTTGCTGCATGTAGTAATTTCAGGGTTCAGAGCACAGGGTCAGTGTCAGCACATTGACTCGAGAAGTGACTTGCATTGAGTGGTTTTCTCAAGGGCACTTTGCCAATGTTTTAGGGCAGGTGGTGTAATATCAGCCACCCTCCTATCATCAGTTTACAGCTGGAATACACCCAGTACCGAGAAGGAATGTAATCGTTAACATGCAGTCCAACCTGTCACATGAACCTTTGTTGTCACAAAGGTTGTCACACAAACTCAGCCCTTTGTTGGTGTTATTACTCATATTATGCTTTTTCCAGTGTTAGAGGAATAGTCCAACATTTTGGGGGTTATGTTATTTTCTTTCTTGCTGTGAGTTAAATAAGAGGATTAATCCAAAGGTAGAAGAATAATGTACCTACCAACAATCTTCTATTCATTATTTAATCTGTTCAAAAAGCATAGAGCTGGGGTTAGGCTGACTCCCCCCTCCCCTTTTGGACAGAGCCGAGCTAGCTGTTTCCCCCTCCATCCAGTCTTTATGCTAAGCTAAGCTAACCGATATGAGTGAGGTATTCTCTCCTCTAACCGTCATTGAGAAAGCCAACAAGCCTATTTGAGCAAAAACAAATCAAGCGATCTCTTTAAAAAGATTTTAAAAAATACCTCCTGCACATTTTATTGACTACGTTTTTTGAACAAAGTAGGATCGAAACGTAGTCAATAAAGTTGTGGCATGGAGTCGTGTACAGGCGTTACCTTTCTCTTTATGATGCTTCTCTGATACACCTACGTGTACAATTAATCTTCTTCCAGCTGTTCCTTTTAAAAAGGTGTTCAATAAAACACGTAGTTTACAGTAAAAGATGAGCTTAATTTGACCTTTTAAACCTTTCTTGTCTCTATCTGCTCTCATTGGTGTTACAACCTCTTTGGCTTCAAATAAAGCTGAACAATAGTTGCCAAACATGGTTGCCAGCTTAACCTAATCCACTTCAAATTGACTGGCTGGTGTAGCTTGAGAAGGTTGCGTCACACAGCCACTGCCATCACGTTCTGCCGCTCTGATTCACCTGTTTGAATATCGTAATTGATTAATATGTAACAACATTAGGAACTGTCAACAGATTATCACATTGGCTGCATGCACTGCTCAACTGCTGTTTGGTTTGCAGGTGGGATCCAGAGTCTAATCGCTGGTCCTTTGTTTGCCCGATGTCGGTGGCTCGTCTGGGTGCTGGAGTGACGGCGTGCGAGGGGGTTCTGTATGTGGTGGGGGGATACGACGGGCAGAACCGCTGGAACACTGCTGAGAAGTACCAGCCTGACACTAACACCTGGCAGCAGCTGGCACCCATGAGCACCATACGCAGTGGACTGGGTGTGTGTGTGTGTGTGTGTGTGTGTGTGTGTACTCCTGTCTTTACGAGAGCCAGTCTGATGAAACAAATGAGATATTATGTATTGATGAGTGAGCTTTAGATGTGCTGGTAAGCAGGTTATGTTACCTTCAGAATGAGGAAGGCTAGCTATTTACCCCTAGCTCCAGTCTTTATGCTAAGCTAAGCTTCATATTTAACAGAAAGACGTGGTGTCAATCCTCTAATCTTACTGTCAGCAGTAACATGATTAAGCGCATTTGTAGTTTTACAGGTTTTATGCTAAGCTAAGCGACTGCTGGTTCCAGCTGCATATTTAATGAACCGTGTGGTATTGATCTTCTCATCTAACTCTCAGAAACAAAAGGGAATAAGCCATTTTGCCAAAATGTCAATATTTTCCTGTAAGTTCCCTCGCTGTCTGTCTTTATAGGTTTGGTGTGTGTGAACTCTCACCTGTACGCAATAGGAGGGTATGATGGGCGGAGCCAGCTGTGTTCTGTGGAGCGTTACAATATAACCAGGAACCAATGGGAGCCAAGGGCCTCCATGCAGCACTGCCGCAGTGCACACGGAGTCGCAGTCCACCATGGGTGCATCTTTGTCCTCGGTCAGTCACGTCATCAATCAGGTTATAAGAAAGTATTTTGGGAAGAGATAGCATACTCACAAAAATATATATATGATGAATGATCTTACATTTACACAAATAAAGTCGACCTGTTTCACTTCGTTAGGCTCATGCAGAGTTCATGATGTATTTTTTAAGTATTATAGATTTATTTTTCTGATTTTGTATTTCATTTCTTTATTTTATTGTAATAATTTATAATTTTTCTATAACTATTTAACTTTTTTAGAATTATTTATTTGGTGTGTGTTGCTCCTGGGTATTTTAGTATACATTTTATTTTTGATTAAGCTTGGATTCATTAATATTGATTGCCCGTTTTTGTGTGCAACAACTACTTAAGTACATGAACAGTTATGTGTGCGCGTAACTTAAGTTGTATTCGTATGAGTTAAAAGAAGTCTCTGGTATATTTCACGTGTCTGATGCTGGTGAGCCCAAGAAGAAGTTTATGCATGTAGACTCAATAAGACTCGTAAAGTAATTAGATAATTCTGATTAATTAGTAGACAGTTGGGTCAGGAGGCTCAATGTGGCTCAATGGCTAAGTGTTGTTTAATTAAATAGAGTAAAGCGTGGATCAAATGTTAAGAGTACGGCAAACGGATGAGCAGGAGGGAAATTAAATCTCAGATCGGAAAGAAATAACAAACCTCGTTAGTAAATTAAAATCAATTAAAATCAAAAAATCAATTGCCTAAAGACAGAACAATTGATCATTCCTCTAATCGGTTTACCAACGGCTCTGTTGAACATGTTTTGTTTGTGTTTTATCCAGGAGGCTTTAACCAGCACGGCTTCCTGTCCAGCGTTGAGTGTTACTGTCCAGACAGAAATGAATGGACGTGGGTCACCGACATGCCCGTCGGCTGCAGCGGCATGGGCGTCGCTGTTACCATGGAGCCCTGTCCCGGCAGCCTGCCTGAACAAGAGGACGACGAGGATGGAGCCACATGACGATGAGGACGAAATCGGTTGATGTTTCAAGTGTTGAGTACATTTTTTTAAGTGGTGCTGCTTTTCAAGAGAGGGTTAAGTGAAAAACATTCCAATATGAAAACTCCTCATACCTCCCCGCTCTCATGGAGCTCATTTGTATCGCCCTGTGGAGTACTGCACACGTGTTCTGAATGGAAGAGGAAGAATATTTCTACATCTTCTCCGGGGACAGATGATTCGGGGAAAGGTGGTAGCACAACAGTGACCTCGCAATGAACAAGGTGCTACAGATGTTCTCAAACAGCTATCAAATCAAATAATGGTACCATTTGATTCAGTATTGTTATTCCTCAGCTGTTTTTAATCTCTTTTGTGTTACATTTATTTGTAACTTTACAAAATGAATCACCTTCAGTATCCTGATTTCGTCTGTGTTGAAACTCTACCTCTCTCTGTCTAAATGAGCACTTTTCTGATGTGTTTGTCTTTATTTTGTGCCAATATAGTTTCACCCCAAACTGCCATTTTGTGTGCATTCAACATATTTTTATTTTGTGACAATAAAGTTAATCTAATGTGTATTTCTGCACTACATTATCATAATTTTTAATTCACATTTTCTCCAATGCACTGACGTCAGTAAAGAAAACTGGGTTTTTTTTCTTGACTTCTTGTGCTCTCAAGTGTGTCGGCTCCAATATGTAACAGCACGTGCACTACCACTAGATGGTGGGATTAGTCCAAAAACAGCTGCAACGTCAAATGTTTCTGTTTTTGGTTTTTCCATGTAAAAGTGCCCTAAAGGAACTTCCAGCTTAAAAAGAACCGCAACAGAATAAGGGCTCTAAACAATGATGCGTTACCATATTAACTGATCTACAGTACGTATGGAATTCGCACACTATGAGCATTGATGTCCAGTTTGGATGAAGAATATTTGTCCATGTTTTCTTGCTAAGGGAGAATAATTAGAGCTAGACAGCCGAGCCTTCAGCCGTTACTCCAGCAGTCCAGAAGAAAGACTACACGTCGACCGCAGACTTCTCTCGTGTGTTTACTTATCTCTCTCTGCACTGCTGCTCCCCGGCTCCTCCATGGGTCACCTGCAATTATCACAGCAGGGCCAACAAAGAAGACGGAGCAATTATTCAAATACATGTTGAGATTTGTGACCGAGAAGAATGAAGGAGAAGCAAAATAAAGAAAATGTTCATGTATGTTTTGTTGCTTTCCTGGAATAATAGGTGATGGTCACATGTTTGAATCCATCTCGGATTTCAAAAACTCTCTCTGACGTGCAGTGCATCGCGAGCGTTCATTATTGACAGAGCAACCTGTTGGACGACGAGCAGCGTTGAAGTGGTGGCAGAGGAGGAAGCGGCAGAGCTGTGGTTGTGTGTTCGGGCCCCGTAGAGGGAGAGCGGAGACCGCCGATAGGGTAGAGGGCTCTTACTCCCTACTTAAAGCCCGACACAAGAGCAAATGACTCACATGGCGAACCCGTGACGTAGGCATCTCGCGCACATGCAAACACAAATATGTCCCATGCACAAACACATTCTGTTCTTTATCTGTCACACACGCATGTGTGTGTGTGTGTGTGCGTGTGCAAAACAAAGCTGGCTGTCTCTTATTCACAGGCTGTGGAAGCAGATTTGCCTCAATGCTTCCATTGTCTCATGAGGGGAGAGGAATACAGAAAGAGATGAGGCACTGTACAGCAGGGAGACTTGCCTTCCGTAGAGAATCAGCGGAGGAAAATGAGTACACATACAGATGTAGCTGTTGTACAAGTCTGTCGTTTGCACGCTCGCCGCACTAATGCAGAACAGTTGCACAACCCTCAAGAGAAACTGTTGGTGGAGGGACTCTTCCTCTGATCGAGCAGCAGAGATGCCGTCTATAAGAACTGTAATAACTAAGTCATTACTTTGGTGCATAGCAGTGTTGTAGTGCTCGAGATTGGTCCTGGTCTCGAGACCACTCTTTGAAGGACTCTGAATCGACTGGCTTTTTACTCGTGTCTTGGCCTCGGACAAAGAGGTCTCAGAATTTTATGTCAAGTCTACAGTTGCGGGGGATCCTCCGATTGCCTGGGAATTGTCTGATTTCATTGCTAACATCATCCCTGTGATTGCTCATAGAAAACAAAGGGGCATTCCCACACATACAATTCACCTCTGCAATACCTTTTGAATATGTTATCTCATAGTACACTTCGACATACGCTCATATATATGGAAAGAAAAGCGGTGAGTAAAGAGGAATGCCTATGGTTTGCATGTTCCACTCTTTATCGGATGTGTCTCATGCAGTGTGGGGTCCCGCACTGGTCTTGGTCTTGACTTGGACTCAACCCCACAAAGTCTTGATCTCGTCTCTCGGTCATGACTTGGTCTCGGTTTAGCTGGTCTTGACTGCAACCCTGGTGCGTAGTGTTTTACATTAACACCAGCAGACAGGCAGAAACTAACTTTGGGCCAGAGACCTGTAAGTGCTATAGGACCTCAGCAAGTGCTCTTCTTGAATACTTAATTACTCGGATGTCACATTGAAATATATGAACATCGGAAGTGATAGAATCTAAAAGAGCTGATTATCAATCGTTGCGCAACAGAGCGTGCAGCTTCGCAGCATGCTGAAATGTGCCAGTTGGGATTAAAAAGTCTATCGGAGCTTAGAAATACTATAAGGGACGCATACAGTGTGTTGTAACGCGGAGATGTCCGGCCTTTCTCAAGTCTCCGCAGGGGGGAAGGAATCCTGAAGAGGCCGAAGCAGCCTGAACATTACAATAAGGCTTGTCCTGTTGGATGTGGCTTATTCTGCCTTATTCAGATCTGCATGCAGGCAGGAGGTAGAGTTGAGCCTCTATAGGATTTGAAGAGGTTGGGGGGGGCTTTAATGCCAGTGGGCCTATAGCTGGGCTTGTGTAGGTGTGACCTTGGCAAGTGATGACCTCATCAACATCCCTGCCTGCAAAGCTGATCTGTTACATGTTACATTCTGAAGGATGCTCCTACGATGGAGCCACCCATGAAGGTGACATTGGTGAGCGGGGGGCTGGTGGCGTGGAAGCACCAGCCCTCGACGAGGCACGCGCAAACGCATTCGAATGAGGATGCATGCGAGTGCCGTGCATGCATGCAAATACTGTCCCCGCATTAGTCATTTGACATCGACACAAAGATTCCTGCGCAGCGTCGCGATGAACTACCTGAGAAACTTTATGTAAAATCTCCCGGATGCCTGCAGCAGGTGTTGCATTGTGACGGTGGTTAAAGGGTCAGACGGCTCTCTCTAATCTGACCCAAAATAATGCCGGATTTCTGCTCTGTGGCCAACACACAAAACCCATTTTCTGCCTTTATTTTCCCCAAGAAATGTTGTTCTTAACTTCCTCATTCACATGCAGTAGTTTTACTGATACAGTAAATGCCGCTCACCAACAAGCCGGTGTGGGTTACAGCCAACGCCTTGCTCAAGAGTTGTTGTTTTTTGTTTCTCACCCTCAGAGCTGTTGCTGCCCTGGATTAACTGTTACCAATGATGCTAACGCGTGTGACGGTTTCAGTTTATAGTGCGTGCATGACCATCCATGGCCCTCCTCTCTGTCAACAGATGCCCTTGAGCAAGGCACGTCCAGCTGAAGCAGTGGAGCTGATCAGTGACGAGCAGCAGCAGCAGAAGACAGACGGGTGAATGTTTGTGAGCAAAATGAGTGGGAAGCAGAGCATAACATGTAGGCTACTCAGCCGATGTGCCGTTGCATAAGTTTCAGAAGCAGTTGGACGAAGTTATGTGACAATGGCTGAGTTTAGACTATTGATCCTGATTAATGTATTCCTTCATCTGTTTTGTTCTCTATGTTTATTTGATAGACTAAAAATATAAAGTTAAAGTTCCATTTGAATATGGGACCTTTATGGCAAATGCATAAACTGCTGAAGCTCACTACCCTGATCTTGAGCATCATGTTATGAGTCGCTGTTGCCTGACAAAGGTTAAAGCATCTGCATTTCTAACATGCAAGAGGTATAACAGCACCAAAATAAAATGATATTATGTATAACATTTAAAATGTCATATGAAGGGGATATTTCTTGACTGAACAAACGCATGAACTGATTTTATTATAATGTTTCATTGGCATGTACAATGCGTCCGTGGTAGGCTACTCTAAAGTGAGTTCACAGTGACCTTATACTTTTAATGATGATCTCGTGTCATTATGATGTTCCTCCATCATTCCTGCAGTGACGTATAGTTTTCCTGAGATCACTGCACAGTGTTTCGTAAAGTATCATTACAATGATATGCAGAGGCTGCTGTTGTTTTTCGTTCGTGATCGGAGTCTGCCTGTTGTGAGCATGTAGTGCGGCCGACTGGTCTGTGTGTTCACTTCAACTGTGTTTCTCTCGGACTCGGAGGAAAGCATGAGTGGACGGTTTCAAGCTCCCCTCTCGCTCAATTGATTCTACTATGGGTCCTCCGGAAACACGGCGCTAAAACGCGGGGGAACTGAGCTTCAACTATTCCTCATGTGAATCTATTTCGACACTTGAAGTAACCCACGTTTAAAGAATTTAACTTTAAAATGTTGGGATATAATTCATGATGCCGCGAAAACGTATGCAATTGCTAGTGACACCCGCTTTCTCGGAAATGCACGTTTCCAGCACCCCCCTGTACCTACAGATGGTATATTCCACAATTTATTCCAGGGAAAGACTGACAGTTTTTTGGGTCATGAAGCAGCTGTTCAAGTCAGTGGTTCGCCCTCCCTCCGCAAGAATAAGGAATTAGTACATTTCAAATTAGATAACGACAAACGTTGGTGCAAGAAGAGAAAAAAGTATGACATTGTGTCCGTGGCACAAAATAAAGCATTTAAACATGACCAAAAATATTTTCTGTTGCTAAACAAAAACCTTAAATTGCCACAGTTCATTTCCAACACATTAATATGAACAATGGTGTGAGTTTTGTTAATATGTTTGCAGTTGTGATTGTGTGAGTAGAGCAAATTCCTTTTAAAATTCTCCTGATATTAAAGATTGAGAGGTTAGATCTCCCTTACACACACTCACACATACTGTGGCAGACCTACAGTAGGAAGTGGAGTTGAACAATGGTGGAATTACAGTTGACCCCTCTTCAATAAATCCAGTCAACGTTAGGTTGTGCCTCGGCAATCCATCAGCCTCCTATATAGCTTTAAATTACAGTTTTCATTCTGGCCCTGTGATAAAGGTGATAAATTCAAAGATCTGACCGGACTTAGCAACTGAACCTGGCTATTATAAATTTCACGATCAATACATCTTAAGCCGCCTTTTCGATACGTGCGGAGTGCATCCATTGCTGCATCTACCTTATTACCACATGTTTATGAGAAGGGACTGAATTTGTGCGCAGTGCTGCATACGTGACTGTTTTTGTGCATGTGTGTGCGCATGTAGCGTGGGTCAAGCCCCATGGAAACAGCAGCAGAGGTCCTCTGCTTTTAAGTGGATTAAAAACTCCAGCACAATCCCCAGGGCCAGCAGGCATTGGACAGACTGGGTGTAGTTTAGATGAGGACTTAAGACTGATTATTGCCTTTGTTTTTGCTGCTGCTGTTGCATGTATGGGTAATGCAGTGTACAGTACATGGAAATGTCTCTGCTGTCAATGTCAGCAGTGAGACCGGTATTAGCCAGTTAGTCTGCAAATTAGTGCGTTTGTAGTTTTACTATCTGTGTTCAATCTTTCGCAGCCCAGCTTCACTCTGAACATCAGCTGTTACCAACTTTGTCGCGCTGCTGCAGTGGAAAGATTCCTCAGCTCTGAATGTATATACCTGCAGAGCGTTTCTGTTTAGTCTGCCATCTTATCTCCTGCTGTAATACGTGAGCTCCTGTTATGGTTTCCCTGGGACCCAGTGTGTCACTCCCATACTTCTTGCAATGCGTCAGCACCAATTAACCGGGTCAATATTTCTCTGCTCCAGTTGTCGCAAGTCTGAGTCTGACACTGATCCGTCTCACACCACAAAATATTTTGGTGCCCAACTGTGTATTAATCGGTGTACTTAAGTATAAATCTGCCTAATGTCTTGTATAAATAACAAGTTTTGTTCATTCTTTTTTCTGATTCAAAGCCAAAAGACGGAGTTCATTATTTAATATGTCAGACACATGGGTTAGCATACAACAATAAGGATTAAGAGTCACTTTTCTTAAATGTAATATAGAACACATTTAATGTTTGTCCTAAGCAATATATTTGTGTGAATTCAGTCGTTGTTTTTTTCTTTTTGTGACCCCACATGATCTTCATAACCTCTATAATCTGCTTAGGATTTATGAGGCTTGGGACCAATGAAACAAATGAAAGGATCCAGCTTTTTTCACTTCCACACAGGTCGGGACAGAGGAATAGCTGTTGTTATATTAACTGAGCATAGGTTTTCAAACGTAATGACAATAACAGTATATTAATGATAATAGTGGGGTGTGGATCTGGCTTCTAAAATCACATGATCTGCTCTGTCTGTCCCGCCATGCTTCCCCGTTACTGTTGCTGTCCACTCTATACAAAACAATGAAGCAGAGAAGGTATAGAAATGAATGTTTAAGGAAGTAATGACTGTCAAACAGTTGTGCTCTCACCCAACAGGATGACAGTGTCTTCGGCATACAGAAGGCGATGTGCTCTACTAATCTGACTCTTTGCTTTGTTTTACCACTTCATTTGTTTCAGACACGGATGCATTTCTTTGTGTTTCTTACATTGTGGCCTGAAAAACCCAAATCTGCAAACTCTAGTGAATTCATTTGACCACGGGTTATGTTCTAATTGGGTTGAAATGTTGTTGTGCATGTTACAAAATAACATACATTACATATTTGCTGCTAAATGACAGTTTGCATGGTGATGTATGTCTTTGATTTAAAGGTTCCGCTTGCCTATCCAGCACCGGCTAATTTTCTATTTTGTTGAATCTGTCTTTGCTTATGGATGTTTTCTCAAGGAAACGTACGAAAACTTCAAGTATAGACAATCAATTGTAAAGCCTGTAAATATGCCAACTCATACCGACATGTTTAGCGCTTCCCCAAACTGGTCTGCACAAATGCTATAGCGTCCTTAGCTTCAATGCTCCGATTGCAAGTGTCCTTTGGGCCAAACGCAGAACCCCAAGTAGCTCCCCGGGCACTTCTCAGCATGCTTAGGATGGGTAAAATGCAGATGTCAAATTCCAAGTATGACCCAAATGCTTGGTAAGGAATGCATGATCCTATTATTAAGACAGTGATTCTAACATGGGCAGCATTTCTCTCACAAGTCTCTTAATGTCTACCTGTATTTCTTGCTGCACTCAAAAACTGATTGTTAGCTCCGCAGGCATTGAGGCTCTGTCGCCAACATTCTGGCTCTTTTTTGACGCGTTTTCTGATAAGGTGATCCAACAGATTACATGTTGAGTTTGCTACTGTGTTCAGTTGCTTTGTGACCTGGATACATTTTATGGTGGTGTTCTTTTCTTCACATGACAGAGGTTTTCAAAAATAATGAGAGTGTTTCTGACAGTAAACGGAGGCAATCAGCCAAGTTAAAGTTAGTTTCCTTGACGGATATTGACACAGGATTTAATCCATTGAGTGGTGGTTTTATTTTGTTTTAGATTTGTGAATAAAACAAGAGTGGCTTCAGAAAATCTAATAATATCTCTGCTTAGATCTTGCGTGCTGCACTATGATGTTATCTTCTTCACTGCCAAATCGCCAATTAGCTAGAAGTGGCTAGCTAGCATGCTACATGGCATGTGTAGAATTACACATTGCAGCCTATGTACAAAATATAAGCAGAATTGCTTATAATTTCCCCCCACACTTCCCGTCTGATAAAGCATCAGTTTTTTTCTGGAACATATTACATTGTGACGATACACGAAAACCCTGCACCTAAATCTGACCCTCACCCAAAACATGACTCGTCATTTCTCTTTCAGCTATTGTCACATGTCAACCATTCAAGTGCAAGACTTGTTGGACTCGTATGATTTCTCTGGTTGGAAAACCCCTCATCACACAGTTGCTATATTGTCTTAGGAACATGTTGGTGGGAACATTGACTCAAACATGGCCGCTCCTGCATTCAGATCCTCAATCACTTTTTCTGCTGGTCTTACACCACAGAATTGAGCAAATAGAAATTCCCTCCATTGTTATTTCTGTGGCCACTTGTTGACTATTTTGTAGTCCTTTGTGAATGATTTATTCCATTGTTCTGGAGAAGCTTCCACATTTTGGCTTGGCACATTAGGCTTGCATGTCTTTGTAAACTTTTCGGTCATCTCAAGAATTACGTTGCCAGTAAAGCATCGGCCTCTTCAGACGATCATTTTGACCAAACAGAGCCTTTAAAACTCTCCTTCTTACTCACGGCACATCTGGTTTCCTAGGACACTTGTGGTTGCCTAGGAATGATGTTGGTTTTTACATGGCGATGACATCACCCTACCCCCGATCCTTAGGGTTGCGGCTCTAGAAAAGCTGGTTTAAGTGTCCGAAACAATTTGAATGTCTGTGAACCAGTTTTTTTTGCGATAGAATGTTAAAAATGTTCAGAAACCAGTTCCAGCACCGGTCCGTGTCGGTGTAAAAGCCTCAGGGGGGAAATGGGATCAGGCCCCAAAGACTCACATGTCTGAGTGTGTGGTGGATGCATGTATACCTGCATGGACATGTGCGCTTACATGTGCGCCTGTCCACGAGTGTCTGTCTGTATGTATATGAGTGCGTGCATGAATTTGTGTGTGGGTGTGGATGAAAGTGTGTGTGTGTGTCTACTCCTGCCAGCCTCTAATGGGGATCATGTGTGGAGTCAGCAGCACAGACACACAAAAACATGCTAACCCCCAACCCCCATGCACGGTGCACGGTCTGCATTAACACGCATGTGCACGCACACACAAACACACACAGAGAGTGTGCCTCAGTCAGCGAGTTAAGAACAACTCCTAGGGGAGGTAAAGCACCATTTTGTGTATGTGTGGGTGTGGGTGTGTATGCGAGGCAGAACACACACTCTGTTTCAGAAGGATGGAGGTTTGGGGGAGGGAGGGGGTGTAAGGAAGGCGGAGGGGGAAGGGAGGGAACGAGAATAAGGAAGGGGGGTGAAGAGAGAAAGGAGAAAGATATGGGCAGTGAGCACAGGCAAAAGGATGGAAGGTGTGTGTGTCTGTGTGCGGGTGTGTGTGTGTCTGTGTGCGGGCGTGCGTGTTTGTGTGTGTGTGTGTGTGTGTGTGTGTGTGCGGGCGTGCGTGTGTGTGTGTGTGTCTGTGTGCGGGCGTGCGAGCGTGCGTGTATGTGCGTGTCTGTGTGCGGACAAGCAGGGAAAGAGAAGGAAAGAGAGAGCGAGAGAGCAGAAGATCGACAGGGAGGATAGAGTGAATGGCTCAGAATAAGAGAAAGCGAGAGAGGTTGAGGGGCCCTGCACGGGGGGAGAGGAGGCCCTGTAGTTTTACCCGAGGGGCGAGACAGTCAACAACACATGTATCCGAACCTTCAGACAAACCTCTGCGTCCAAGACAATAGCGAGCAAAACAGTGAAGCTCGCGAACCTGCTCTGCATGTTTGCGAGCGTCGCAGCTTTGTCCTTTGTCCTTTCTGTTCATTTCTAATGCTGAGAATGGTTCTGGTGTTGACCCCTGGACAAATCGTTGTTGGGATTGCAATCGGGGGTTTTGCTCAATGCGCACCATCTGAAGCACGAAAACAACAGCGCTACTGATACAGTCAATGTTCGAAATCGTGTAAATAGACAGAAAAACCATTTCGTACTGATCAAGCACGTGTGAACATTGAACTGCAAACACAGCTTAGGGCAATCAAAACGTCTTAAACTCTTTTCTTGGTTGGCTTTGACTTTTTTCATGAACTGTACATTGTCAGTTTGGTGAGCTCCCTGTCTAAGAAAATGTATTCTTAGTTTTTTCACAAACACTTGTTTTGATTTTTTGTTTTATATTTACCTTTATCAATGTAAAACTCCTCCGATTGACCATTGCATTTCTATAACATTGTCAGACTCACAATGGACAAATATAAGAAATATTGAAGCAGAACAACTACATAACCCACAACGCAACTGGACCACTGCAGTTCGGTCTGGTAAGCCCACTTCTTTGTACTCCACACCTCCAGAATTTTTTAATTTTCAAACTTGCAATCTTCAGCCCCAACCCAAGTTGACTCAAGTGACATCAGTGGAGGTAATTTCTTTGATTTCGTGCAGCTCCCTGCGTTCCCCAACAAATGTCCAGCAACACGAGCAATAAGTCCGCTGCGCAAGCCCCTGCAGTGCAGAACCTGCAGTTTCGACCATAAAACTACTTGGTAAGGTTTAGGAAAAGATCGCTGGTTTGGATTAATATAACTGTTAAAATAATCTGTTATGTAAATTAAGTTTGTCCCGTAACTTTACGTAGGTGGGCGTTAAGTATGAGTGACAAAAGTAAGGTACGGGAAAGCACTTTCATACGGGACACGAGCAGCAGTCTCCTCGGGTTAAGTCCTGTGTTTGTTGACCCATCCATGCACCCTGACCTCCTCCCTGTGTGGACTTTGTTGCTGGTTGTACTGCATCATCTGACTTCCTCAGCGGCAGCTCTGCACGTCCTGGCTCATGATTAAGTACGAACACTTAACATCAGCAGATAGCATTAACTTGGGTTGTGTTTCTGTCCACCTGACTAATTGGAGCCCAAAATTCTGTCTCCTTTTAGATCTGTTTTAGTGTCCACCAACCCCAGACGGGAACAAAACATCTGGCTCCTTGGCGGCTAAATCCTTCTCCTGCTAGTCGCTAGTGTTGTCTGTCGTTTGGTGCTCGGCAGGTACATTGGGTTTTTCGAAACTTTTTAACAGCTGCCTGCTGCTGTAAAAAAAACACAGATGAGAGCCACCAGACTGATCCAAAACTGTGAAACCGAAACTATGGGGTGCTGCAGTGTCAGGTGATAAGAAACGTAGAAACCTGATTAAATATTCACGAGTTTTAAAATGGTTCACTTTCAGATTTTGGATCCATTTGATCAACTATGACTTTGAGGTTTATGGGTATTGTAGTGTTTAGAGTTATAATAAACTGGAGCCCTTAGAACCCAAGTTTAGATCTTCATAAAAAGAAAACTTTCAAAAAAACAAACTTCTAAAATTCGTTAGAATTGTGTTTATTGGGTAAATAGATATTTTTTTGTTATGTTAACACAAGGTATTCACAAAATAGCAAAAAAAAGCATCAACACTTTTACAGTAGCAGTTGTTAATATACTAAGAGCGATTACTAGACTGTGAACAACGTCGCTTTAGTAGATTGAGAACACACCGTTCTCAATCTCAGAAGGTGTCAGAAAAACAGCGTCTGAAATGACTACTAGTTGAAAGAAAATAACATCTGTAGACTGTCTGCACAGCCAATTATACCACCGCACACTCGTGTTTGTGTCGCTGATAAAAAAATAGAAAAAAGGTCTTGTAACTGTTCAAACGTTTTCAAGAGGACACGCAATCTGGATCCAATTTGACATCCAAGTCAACATGTGTTTCTGTCGCGAGCTTTCAGGTCAAATGTAAATAAAGGACTGCGAGCATTTTTATGTTGTGAATTCTTCACACAGAGGAAAAGAGAAAATTGCCACATTTCTTAATCGATACCAAATGTATGCCTTATGCCTCAGTGGCGTGTTGGATGAAGTGTTTCAAGCCTTCATGTCTTGAATGCATTCACATGGTTTGGTATTGAAATCAGGTATTGTCAGAGAAAACACTGGCTTTGTTTCCAACTTAACTTTCATTTGAAATGTTCATTTACCAGCATATCAATAATTTCCATTTCAACACTGTTACTGTTAGACATTCCAGTCATTTGTTGGCATGAAGTAGCTGAACATTATCTGTTACAATCACATCAGAATTGTCTGATAAACGCGATATTAGCATGTAAATATTCAAGTCATTTACTGTTTTTAGTATTTGCTGTTGTTGGACGCTGACAGGACACGTTTTTTTTATTCTGACAGCAACGAGATGATTTTAACAGAGATTGTGGTAAAACACTGAATGGTTGAAGCGAACAGCGGAGAGATACCACAGGAAACGGAAACTGAATCAAGCAAACTAAAAGGCACATTTAAGAGAGACTAACACACTTGACGTTTTACTATAACTTTCGTTTATTCAGGGTAAATGTGCTGAAACTTTTTTTATGGTGAACAACAGCCAGGAGCAATGACTTTCCCTAAATATAGCACCTAACTTCCCCTAAAATCTTGAATTATTGTTGTTACATTTTGATTGAAGAAGATACTTTTTTTTTTTGTGATGCAGGTCAATCCAGGCTAACTGTTTCTCCCTCCTTCCACTCCTTATGTTAAGCTAAACACACACGCCTACAGGCTCTAGCTCCATACTCCACACAGACGAGAGGGGTAACAATCTTTCAATCTTTCAATCTTCTCATCTAACTCTTTATCTAACTTTCCCAACATGTTGAACTACTCCTTTAGTGACATGCACAATTCCACAGGGAGTAAACATAAATGGAGGTAAATGGCCTTGGTTTTCCAAACACAGGGGAGTTGTCCATTTCAAAAAAGGCCCCTACAGCTGAATAAGGTGTGAGGTCATTAACTTCCATGTTACTTTGTCAGATGCTGCAGTGCGTGTGTGTGCGTGTGTGTGCGTGTGTGTGTGTTTGTTCTGATGTGTCAGTCCCGAAAGGCATGTCGCTGTCAACCCTGAACTTGTGTGTCTGACTGTAAATCCTCAGTCATGCCCTCTCAGAAATAGGCCGTGTCAGGTTAGAAGATGTTTCATAAGCTTAGACTGACCTCTTTCCTCTGTGCTTCTCCCTCTTTGCCCCCCCCCTCTCTCTCTCTCTCACCGTTTCTCTTGGTGACACCGTCTTCATCTCACCCAAACATCAAAACAATCGACACACAAATATCTTGCACTTCACCTGAAAAGTCTACTCATTCCTCTTTGGCTGCACCAAATCCCAATTTATTCCACTGCTCCCTCTTTCTTCATTTTTAATCTGCCAGAAAAAGTCTCCGTTCTCATTAATATTTCCTGCATTCTGTTTTCTGATAGCTTTGTGTTTCAAGAATAATATCCTGCTAAACTGACTGAGAGAGGTGACTGAAATGCTTATAACGTGTACGACACCACAGTGTGTGTGTTTGCAAAAATGCATGTGCACGTCTGTATGTGCAGGTGTGTGCACAAATGTGCGAGTCTGTGCATGCGCAGCAGTTGCCGGTCTGCATGTGCATTTGCGTGCGTGTGAGCATGTAATTGCATGCATGTGTCCCCGTGTTTGTCTCCGTCGACCATTTGACTGCCATCTGAATCTGTGGCACGTACAGCAGAGCTACGAGGCATCAGATAGACAGACAGGAGGGGGGGGGGGGTGAAGGAGTGAAGAAGTGGAGAAGAGAACAAGTGAGGTGGAGGAGGAAGAGGAGGAGGAGGAGGAGGAGGAGGAGGGGGAGGGGGAGAGATGAGGACAGAGAGCAGAGGAAGAGAGACAGGCAGAGAGAGAGAGAGAGAGAGAGAGGGACGGCGAGCATGAGAGAGCTAGATAAATAGAGATACAGAAAGAGAGAGAGACAGGCTCGGAGGAGGAGGGGGGGGGCATCAGCATACAGAGGCAGTCTGTGGTCTTCCAAGCAGCAGCAGCAGTAAAAATAGGGGAGAAGAAAAACAACGATGGCTTGAAAGATTAAATTCCTGTTGGAATAGGAAGTGCAGAGAGAGAGAAGGGCAGAGACTGAGGGAGGTAATGGGAGCACTGGGTGAAGGTGCTGGGTTTAGTACACATTGTTTAAAGGACAAATCCGCACTAAAATGCTCAAACACCGGCAAGAAGAACAGCTAGTGGTGGACGGTTGCCTGCGGGTATCAAAGCTACTGTGGACCTTGGAAAGAAATAGTTCAATTCTAAAAAAGAAAAGAGTTTCTTCACTTACAGTTCGTGGTATTTAGCCAATATAGAAATGTTGCACCGACACCACTGGCCTGACAGTGGTACATTTTCAACCTTCATACAGGAAGAGCTCAAAGAAGATGCAGAGATACTATTTCTCCAGTGACATGCGGCCTCAGCAGAACATCATTATTTCACAACATATGTTGTGATTTTAGTAAGTTTACACTTTATTTCTCTCTTCACATGCACTGCATTTGGCAGGTTCAGGCACATTATCGACAAGTTGGCAAAGGGAATTCTGGGAAATGTAGGAAGGCATCACAGTGGTTCCCACCTCAACCAAAGAGAGATCTTTTTTTCTAAAATCCTTAGAACAATTTTTCGAGGCCTTCAGAGGTAAAAACCTATCCAGTAATTTGCAAGAAAATAAGACAAAATCAGAGTAGGGATTCCATCTTAATTTCTCTTCCTGAAGTTTCTTCCATTTTTTCTGGTGTTTTTTTCCTTATTCAAATCGAGAGTCAAATTCTGTGCAGATTGTAAAGCTCCTTGAGGCAAATTTTCTGATTTATGAATACAATTGATTTGACTTGAGTACAATCAGAGTAAATCCACATAAACTTGTGTAGCAAAAATATGGTTTATCATGCTTCCTATACCGTTAATCATCTCTCAATCCCTCAAATGTATCTTGCAAAACCCTTTTTGAAGCCTTCACCTCCACATTGGGAGACACTGAAATATCCTAAATAACCTCAACTCCAAAATAACACATCGATAACCGAAAACCTTTTAAAGTTTGTGGGTGAATTTTAAACCTGCCTCGCTGTGGAGAAAATGTATTTGAATTGACTTTCAGCCGGCTTGATGGATAACGATTCTCCCAAATGTCAACATTGTTCTTACATTGTCAAATTTTACGTGACAATGGTTTGGAATTTTAGACACAAAGAACATCTTCATTTATTTAAATTCATTACTCGGAAACTCACAAAGGGAAACGTATTTCAAAAGAATACATGAAGGAAGGAAGTGATTGCTAAGTGCTGGAACAGGTCCCACATCTCCCTCAGAAGCCAATGAGCCCTGATAGAGAAATTCCAACAAACTGACTGATTGGCGCTGCAAAGGATGCCATTCAATTAGAAATGAACATGTGAATGGAATGCTTGTGAGAGGGATCTGGAGTGATGAAAAATACAGGTTTGGCATGATTTAGCTCAAACCTGTTTGGGGATTGCTCATGTGCGCCTTTGTGTATATGTGTGTGTGTGTGTGCGTGTGTATGTGCACTCTCCCTGATAGGATAGGGGCTTCGTTTGGGTAATTACAGCTTTGCTATGTAAATAAGCCTGTCATAGAGGAGAGAGACACACCCACCTCTTTTTCAGACCCAATTAACCTAACTCCCCAGGAATTTACATACCTAACAATCTACAGCGCACACACACCAAAATCAACTCCAACACTACTGCATGCACACTTGTATACACTTTATCAAAGTGCAAATATACTTATTCATGCATTCACCAAACTTTCTCTTTCCATACAGAGCCAGGCAGCGCAGTGTGTGTGTGTGTGTGTGTGTGTGTGTGTGTGTGTGTGTGTGTGTGTGTGTGTGTGTGTGTGTGTGTGTGTGTGTGTGTGTGTGTGTGTGTGTGTGTGTGTGTGCGTGTGTGTCCTTTTATGTGTTTTCGATCCAGGTTGAGGCGGTAAACTACAGCTAGCCAGGTGATATCTAAATGCATAAGGCATCATCCCGGGCTAACTGGCTGCTGGAGCTGTGGTGAGCAGCATCTATCATCTGAGGCCGTTGATGAATGTCTGTCCTGAGTGGCTCTGTGGCTTAGTGAGGGGAAATGAGTCATGGTGGAAGGAGAATGGAGGGAGAGGGAGGGGGGGCAAGGTGGAAAGACGAGGGAGAGGATAAAGCAAAGAGGTAGAGGATGAGAGAGAAGAGAAAAGAGTGGGATTGATGAAGAAAGAGAATGATGAAGATGGAGAGAAAAGCTGAGAGAACACGAAATAAGAATATTCAATAAGACTGAAGGGTGGAGATCCATTTGGGAAGGAAATTAGAGGAAGTGTGAAGGTGCAGAAGGAGAGAGGTGAGGAGTCAGAAGAAGAAGAAGAAGAAGAAGAAGAAGGAGAATGAACAGTATGAGGGGGAGAAGCATGAAGCAGGAGACAGGAAGAGAGAGAACGGAAATGGAGGAAGAAGAGGAAGGAGGGAGGAGAGAGAGAGATGAAGGATGTGGGTGCATGAGGAAGAACAGAGGGAGATAGTGGCGAGAAGGCAGGAAAGTGGGTCAGAGGAGAGGACTACGATGCGGAAGAGGGGGAAGAAGAGAGTGATGAGGCAAGATGGAGAGATAGATACCAGAGGGAGAGGCAAGAGAGGGATCATAATGGAAGTTTGGAGGCCAGCGTTGCCAGGTGCCCAAAACCAAATAATAAACCAAATAGGACTCCAGAGTTTGCAAAGAATATGAATCTGTGCCAAAGGTCTGCGCTGTGGTTCAGGACACACTATGCATGTCAGCAAACGGGGTAAACAGGTAGAACAATTTGTATTATAAACCACAGCAAACAAAGCAGTTTGACACTAAATGGAAGTTGTGAAATACAATCACGAAGAGTTTTAAAAGAGGTTAACGCCTCACAAGGTCTCAGCAGAGATTGCATTATGAATGGCCGATCCAGTAAATATACATTATTGAAAGAGTGTAATGTGCAAAGAACAATCGGGCTGCTTCTAAATCCATTTCCTGCAATTCCACTATTGTGGGGAAATAAAACAGGAATCCAGGTTTCCATCTAAATGTAATGCAAATTGTAACCGAACATACAGGAGAAATTGGCAAAACAAAATGCGAATGATTGCGCGTTCATATATTAGGAGTTGGTTTATCGCGATAAATGGCTTGGGTGCCATTAAACCATTGCAGAGGAAGAGGGCACAACAAGACAATGTAAATAAAGAGTGCCAGTCAAACCTGAAACGGTGGAACACTAATGTTTGTTTCACATATTAATTTCAAAGCTCAAATGCAGTATTTAACAATGAACAATAAACTCTCAAAGGACAATATACCCAAGGACATTTACCTTTGTTAATACCTGCAATACTGTCATTTAAATGTATAGACTGCTGCCACTTTACCTGCACTGTTCACTCCACTTTTTTACATTCACTTTTATCTTTTAACTATGTTTAGTATTTATGTCTAATATTTTGTATATTTTGCACATTGTGGTCTATTTATATCTGATATTTAGTTTATTTAGCTGAAATACATTTCTTGTATTCGCATTGTGCACTGCCTAGGAGTTTGATGCAACAACATTTCACTCTATGCATCTAACAAATTGAAAATGTGAATGAAAACAGTTGGACGGAAACACACTTAATAACATATTGACGTTGTTGTGCAATCTTATACTTACAATTTTCTGAATTATCAATGGCATGGTGCAAAAGGTTATGTTATCGTGCAAATACGGTAATTCCATACGAGTGAATGGCGGGAGGATGGAGAGATGGATGGACAGGAATGAAGCATGTGTACACAACACTAACAACTTGTATCTGCTCATCTGCATCTGATGAAAGAAAGAGAAAGCACACGGTGATGCTGCTTGTGTTTATTCTGGGCAAAGGAGGAAGAGCCAGTGTTCCCGGGGATCATTGGGTTTTTGGATCAATACTGGTTCTATGATGAGACAGTGATAGAGTTTGTGGTCTAGAGCTTAAAAGATATGGCTACACCATCACTTTCTCTCTCTCTCTCCCTCTCTCTCGCTCTCTCTCTCTCTCTCTCTCTCTGTGAGTATGTTCAAGCCGGCTAAATTTGGGAATGCATCTTGATCTCAGTGTTTTTACCGTCTGTCCGCAGTATGCCGACATTTTTCACATCCGAAAATGTAGCTTCAGATAGCTGTAGCTCAGAAAATGTCCACGTAACATTTTAGAGTTGATGTGAAAACAGAACTTTTGGTTGCAGACCGTTGTAACCCTCTAATCCTCACTGTGATCACTCATTCTGTATAGCCGACATCATTTTTTTGCAATCATCAAATTGTCATTTGCTCAACAGTGCAGAGGCGCAACATTCCCTCACCTGGTTAAGAGGTATATTTATGAGCCAGGATTAGTTACTATTCTACGCACATTCAGTTTTCTGACAACAGAAATTTTATTTGGACAAAGAAGAGGATATTTAACCCTTTTCTGTTATTGTTTTAGCATTTCAGTGTGGATGGAGATCATTACCAAAACATTCATTACATGAATGCAAAACAGCATTTTCAAATTTAGCTGGTTTAGTGGGGATATAGTCTAAAACACAAATATTAAAAGATTAAAAAGATGATAATGCTCAACCAGACCAGTTGCTGGTGATTATTGTCTGTGTATGAGCATGTAATTCCACTTACAGTAGCTTTAACTGGAACAAAGAAAATGGCGGAGGGAAGAAAACAATGTCAAGGTGTTGTTTTTGCTCGTCTTACTCTTCATTTCTGTTTAAGTACAATTCAATGTATTTAAAACACAAAACGTAAATCACTACTCTGTCTCTTATGTCTTTCATATGTGTTGCTATACATTACATACAATATTTCAACAAGGTAAATTCTTTCCATTTGTAGAGATAATGCTCTTCGCTCCTGTTCTTTCATTATTTTCTTATTCTATTGTTCCTCTATTCTTTTATATCACATCTGCTTATCATGTTTGTATTCTCATGTTTAAAAAAAAAAACCAAGCCCTACCACACAGAATGTATTTTCTCTCTCTCTCTCTCTCTCTCTCTCTCTCTCACGTACACACAAATACATGTCTCCACACATACACACACCGCCGTGCACACACGCACACAGACAGTCAGCTGTGCCCTTCCCACAGCTAGTAGCACGAAAACAGAACACACCGCCTGTCCCTGCCTCACACACACACACACACACACACACACGCACACAAACACACACACACACACACACACGCACACACACACACGCACGCACACAAACTCTGCAACTGCCCTCTACACACTCTTAAAGGGACATGACACAGACTTATACATCGCTACTGAGAGCCGACGGCATACCTGGACACTAATTACACGTTATCAATAGCTGTAGCACATTACATTATAATGGAATTGATTAAAATGATGTGTGTCTATATGAACATAACCCTGGCAAACTTTTTGAAGGCTAAACTAGAGGAAAGTGTCATGTGTTGTTGTCTGGGAGTGGCTGACATATTGAGAATGTAATCATTCTGCTTGTTTTTTTAACACAGAGGTAAAGCAAGAACCTACAATGTGATTGTTTAAAAAATGTAACCATTTGCAACCATTTATGCATGATGTTTTCTTATTGTTACATATTGTATTAATCCCTCATCATTCTGTTCATCGGATGGTCAGTTTGTCTGTGTACAGTTTGGATGAAATGAGTACTGATGTACTACATTGTGAGAGCGGCATACACAAGATCATAAAGATATTGTAATGTAATTGACCTGCAATTGTGCTGGGGTGTAATGTCCTATATCTAAATTAAATGTTAACATTTAAACGAGGTAAATAGGAAGATCGCTTTAAAATCGAGACAATGATTGCTGCTCTAAATCTGCTCTTTGGTAAAGACAGAACATTTTGGAGAATCTGTGAAAAACTGGTGTGGAAGCCTTCGCAATAAGGATGACTAAAAACAGACATTATAGACAAATAGAGAAGCATTTTTTCATTCAGTTTGTCTTTAGGTGTTTACTAAGATTCTAAAACTTCTTCATCTTATTCTGGGTAAATGCTAAATAAAACTATTAAATAAGGACCTGGTAGTCCATGGGCAGCAGTTTGGGAAAACTCAGGTGGGCATTTGGGCAAATGTAGTCCCCCAATAGTGTGACATTAGGATAAAAATAAAACATTGAACCATACCAATATAATACAGGTATAGGCCACATATCATGGTTAAATGTACGTTTTAAAACAGTAATAGCAAGTAGTATGAGCAAGTATGTACTGTACATGAACACATATGCAATGTAAGGCCTAAACTTGAAGGCCTCCAGAAGACAACTTGAACTTTAGCGAAGTCGACAAAAACTGAGACACTGTGGCTTTAAGAAGCCCCCACCCTCTCACAACAGGGGGGGCGTGAGCTGAATCCAAGAACAGCGATTGAAAAAAAAAAAAAAAAAAAAAAGAAGCTCCACCAGTGGACTGTTTCAAGTTCCCCCCGGCTGAAACCCTGCCTGATTTGTGGGCAATGTTGGGGATGTAGAAAAAAAAGGAAACCGGAGCAAAGAGAGCGCAAGGGAGAGATAGGGAGACAACACTAACTGGGTAGCTATGGAGATAGTAGGTTTTCCTGGTAGCTTTCTTTGACAGGTGTCGAGTGGGATAAAATAAAGTATCAGAACAGCCTCCAAGATGTACGGCAAGGGTAAAGGAGCTGTGGTCCCCTCCGATAACCAAGCGAGAGAAAAGTAAGTAAATTATTGCACTGTCACAACAGAGATCCAGTCAAGAAGAGTGTGCTAGGTAGCTAAACTTGCTAACTGATGTGAGGCAGCTCACTTCAGCAGGAGCACGCATGTTCAGCAAGCTCTTTAAAAAAAATTAACACACAAGCTTCAAAAGTGATGCTGCGATAGTTTATGCTTTGTGTTCACCACTTTGCGTGTCGTGGTGCCTCTTGCATCCTCCCAACTACACAGGCATGGCTGCTAAGTTAGCTCAAGCAGCTAGCCACACTGCCAGTTTCACTCTCCTCTCCAATGCAAAACAAAGAGTGGGTGTTTTAGCGACTAAAGTTGCACCACCTCTAAATGGAGGAAGTGTCGCTGCACATGTTTTTCAGCAATAATTCGTAAATATGCGCTTTTTTTGGGGGTGGGGGCTGAATTGCCTGCGAGGAGCATGGATGGGGATCCCACTTTTAGTTCCATCTCGCCCCAGTGTGAGGAACAATGCATTTGTGAGTGTGACGCTGTGCATTGTAGCTAGCGTGGCTCTTTTTTTTGTGTGTGTGTGTGTGTGTGTGTGTGTGTGTGTGTGTGTGTGTGTGTGTGTGTCGCCCCGCGGAAGCGGCAGGTAAAAATAGAATACAGCTGTTTGGGGGCTTTGTCACAAAAAAGACCGGCAACGGGTCCTAGACTCTCTCCGCGTTCCACAGTGATACTCTGGCTCCGAACGCGCTGGCTACATTGTATCCGTGTGCGTGTGTGTTCGGTCAGCGGAGAGTCGCTGCTACGATCCCCGTGCAAGGAGAGAGAGAGAGAGAGAGAGCTGTGCGCCTCATAACTTTTGTGGCCCGTACAGATTTCCTTCAGTCGAATGAGTGCCGGTGATGAAAACTGCTTGTAATTGCCGCCGCCGCCTGCTATAGGAGACCCAAAATACACGCTTTTTCAGTGTCTGTTTTTGTCAGGAAGCTTAGGTTAGTGTTAGCTTGTGGTGGAAGCTGTAGCCCTCCGATCCCTTTGTCTGCAGCCACCGTCTCCACGCCTGTTGTTCGCTCAGGAAGACACACGCCGCGCGGTTACCAACAATTAAACGATCCGCAGAGGGTTACAAAAAAACCCGATCAGAAATATGAATCGAACAAACTGTCTGGGCATCGATTCTGAAATAGACGCCGGTACCCGCAGGTAACTTGCTTTAGCTGATACGCACCCGCTAACAAAGCCAACTGAGACCTGTGCATGCTTTCATTCAACTTTGTTATATGTAATTGTTTTAAAACCATGCGCTCTGTCAATGTGTAAAGGTAGTTCATGTTACATTACAGCTGATTAATCCAGAGGTAAATAAGAGGTTAGATCCTCCCCAAAGGTGAAAGCTGTATGGCTTTATTCCTCACAGCTGATGGGTTGAACACCAGCAAATGCTCACTGTGACTGGCTGGACCAGTCAGCAGATAGGGGAAGTGAAGGGGGACAGAGTTTTCAAGAGTTTTGTATGTTTGAATGAAAATCAGCAGACACCTTCAGCTGCCATTGCTGTGTTATGTACCCACATTCTTTCTCTATGCATTGCTGTTTTTAACATCTTTCTTCATCTGCTTCCTAACTCTCACTTCCCATCTTTCTGCTGCTCCTCAAAGTCCTCGTCCCTCGCTTCAGTGTTGTTGAATTATTGAGACAAACTGAAGCGGCCGCTCTCAGCTTTGCATCACAGTTGAGAGAGACAGAAAGAAAGAAAGAGAGGGAGGGAGATATGGTGGGCAGACTCATCTATGTCTAAAGAGGGGGTTTTGTCCCGAGCCCCGGGGCAGGATGTCAGGTGTACATCGGTGAGGTTTCTCACTCTATAGGAGCGGATGTACGCGCCGGTGTCCCATCTCGGTACGTTAGAGGGAGGTCAGAAGGTCACCTCGTGTGGTGTGATGGTGGAAGTAAATTTAGTTTCAGCTGGAGAGAGGTCGGGCAAAATGCAGACATCAAAAGTGCGTGAGTGTGAGTCCTGCAACGAAAGTTTCTCCAGGTCATATAACCTTAAAAACCAAGGAAGTAAGGGCTGCTGGAGCTACCATTCAGATTTGTTACCTTGCCGTATGAATATAATTTCACATTCTGGTTGTCTGCTTTTCCATTTTCCGCTCCACCCTGACTTGATTGCCCCTCTGACCCCCTGTGTCACCTACTGTTTCTTCCTCTATAAAAACAGGGGCATAACCCTTCTTATGTTCCAGGCCAAACTCATTTCCCTCCTCTTCCTTTTTCTTCACTGTCCTACAGCTGCTCCTTCTTCTCCTCCTCAAACTTCTCCTCCTTTTTCTATGAGCCAGCTTCTGAGCTTTAATAATGCAGTAGGCCAGGTGCACGCACACACAGCCCCTTTTGCAACCCACACAAGAACACACACACACACCACACATAGAAATTTCATTGAAGGCCTCTTGGGGGGGGGGGGGGGGGGGGGATCTGCAGTGTGATCCTCGTATCCCCAGACACAAGACCAAGTCCTTGACTATTCCCTTTTAGCCAAACTCTTATAGAAAGCTGCACATGTGTTGAGCAAGCCACCCGCAGTGAACAGGGAGATGCGAACGGTATCAATATTTGAAGCTCTGGCTGTGTCTTAACGCTTCCTGCGAGCCTTTGCCAGACATTTAAAAACTGTCAAACTCAGTATGGATGCAGGGAATCTATATGTTTTTAAAGTGTGATCAGTAAACGGCAAAGTGCAGAGGTAAAATAATGAGTGTGTGTGTGGCACAATACGAGACTGACCTGCAAGTGGCAGCGACTTACACTCTACACCAGCGGTCACACAGAGCTTTGTGACCTACAAATTGCCAGGAGCCTCAGAAAGTGGTCAGATTCCGTTGGCTAAAGTGTGTGTGTGTGTAGAACTACCGTCTTTAGCCTCTCAATAGTGTCATTTGTACAACAAGCGATGTGTCCCACTGTCTGTGTTGAATTAAGCAAGTCGATGCAGCCAGGATGTTCTGCTGCGGTTAGATATTGTTGTTATGTTGTGCAGTATATGGTAGATGCATTTAGAGTTGAACAATATTGTTATTAACCAGTGTAAATCACTCTGGGCAGTATCGACTTCAGGCCACGTCTGCTTTGTTTATTTGTTCCTCTGGATGTCTGCCTGCTCATTTAGGGTTCCTTATCTTGGTGGCTATCTGCGAGAGGGGAACACCCTCAGCTATTTATTACCTCCCGAGCAGGACGGCCCGCTGTACACAGACAGAGACTCGCGTTGTAACTACCGGTACTATCACTTTTACACAGGCTGTGCTACTGAATGCGCATTCAACCTGCGATTGACCTGTTCATAGCAGAAGACTGGTGTCCCACTGAACTCTGCGGTCAGCACTGTGGGTCCGTATAAACATCAGAATCACATAAATACCAAGCAAAGTCGATGCTCTGAATCTCTTGCACTTAAACTTTTTCAACTATTTAAATGTCAACGTTAAAATTATATATTCCGATCCATAATGTACCACAAAATGTGATTCAACAAACCTCGGCTCAGTGCCGGTTAGGAGGATGTTTATGATTCCCGGTCAGATGCTGCGTCGACCCATTCAACCGCCGTGTCTGAGAAGGTGTGAACTGTATAATGAGCAGCAGTATTTAGTCCATGGTGGTTATTTCAATGCCTAACTGGTAGGAAAGCCGGATGTAAACAAGTCCACCCGTAGTTCTGATTTAAAAACGTTAATAAACAACATTTACTACTGGCGTGTACTCATTAGTATGTGGCGTGCAGATTGCGTTTGACATTCAAGCAGAACTGATCATGTGTCGCGCTTAAATAATAACTTTGTTCTTTGGGATTTTAGATCTTTTTGCTTTGTTAAAAGACAAATTTGATCACACCGTTCTTGAGGAGCATGTATGTAAATCGGCCAGCTGCCGCCCCGCCTCCTGTGATGTCGTTTAGAAAATGTCCCCTGACCATCGGCTCCGTGCTACAGTTATTGTCTATTTGCCTATTCATATTTTTTATTTTTTTTGCGGACTACGTTTGCATACTAACAATGCATATTTTAAAGACATTTGCATACTATAAGTAGTAAGAACTGGTCTGACACGTATCACAGCTCCATCATTAACACACCACAGCAGATGTAACATGTGAGTCAAGGCATTTAGCAGAAATAGTATCTAAATCATCATGTTCTTGCCGTGAAAATGTGTTTTTATCACAGGGACACTCACTCATTTATTAACTATTAAGTAGATGCACCAATGCCATATAGCACTGCATTTAAAGCTTAACTATATATATATATATATATATATATAATGCAGTTCGTAAACAATATTATTTTCATTATCGATCAAACAATTCAGCTTGTTCTATTTTAGACCAGAGGGTTTCACCCCGTCACTGAGTGTCTTGTGCTTCATTTCCACGGCTCGTTTCAGCTCGATTGAATCAACTCGACTCACTTTTGGTACCAGCTCCTTTCTCGATATTTCCTTTTCCGCTGCGACTAGTACCTCCTCAGTGTAGGTGGGATTTTCCGCTAGCGCCTTTAGCGACGTCATCGAGCTACACTCGCGGAATCCTTTCACGAGAGCCTATCAAACCTTTTATTGTCCAACTACATATCGTCTTAAATGCTTAAATAGACACCTTCACCCCGCCATTCAACAACAGTTTAAGGAAAGAAAGCATTGGAGGAGCAAATAGGCTGTCACTGTTTTTAACAACAAACTGCACAACAATATTATCTCAACGCCATGTTTCATTGATCAGTTCATTGGCTAATGACGGGGAATATGACACTGAGCTACTGTCCTTCTCATTAGGACCTTATTGGCCTGTCACAGGCCTGTCTGCTCTGGGCACACAGAGCACTGTCATATCCACGCTGCCGCTCGATTGATGGTCCATTAACAGCCTATTAAACACAACTAAGTGAAGGCGTTGGGAGTACAATGTTGGGCCAATGGGGGTTTCCCACTCCACAGCATGACTCTTGTGTCCGTTAATAGACCCTAGTGGATTGCCGTTATCAAGTGTGGCCGGTTATGATAAAAAAGTCACGGCGAGAGCTTTAGAAATATTGTAGAAATTAGTGTGAATGCCTTTCCTGCGAAGCTGTATTTTGCGTGTGCTTTTAAGCTGCTGCTGTGATTTGAAGACGTTGGATGCTCAGGCTTGTTGAGATGCACGTGGGCAGTAGCGGCAGAAGTAAACGGGCCACCGACGGGCTGCTGACACGACGAGGTCATTTTTACAAAACCCAGGAACCTTTTTTTTAGAGGTGCTCTGGTGACTCACCTGCATTTCAGCCAGAGAAACTTAGAGCCAGCTTTAGCTCTTGGGTCGTGGTGTCTACCGCCCCAAAAATCCTTCTTCTGTGGTACTGAAAGGTTGCTGACTGGTCCAACGCAGCCCTCTAGACAACAGCGGCTTGTCTGCATTCATACCGCAAGCAAACACTGGCGGTTTTCTTGCGTTAACGTGAGGACTCGGGGTGGGAAACTCTTTAATGTCATCGATGTTCAAACTACACACATGCAGCCGACTTCTTATTCATTGAGAAGAAACTCAATGGAGCAGTCGCTGCACAAAGGAATCTAATCGTAGCTGCAGAATAGGGAGCACTAAGTGCAAATAGGAAGAGTCTTACGCGTTAAGGAGGCTAAATTTGGTCACCAACAGTTTTGTTTCCCTTTCTGTTTCAGGTTAGCGTTATACGTGTATGAGTATCTGCTACATGTGGGAGCACAGAAGTCCGCACAGACCTTCCTGTCTGAGGTAAGGTGACATCAGTCTATAAACCATTGTTTATGCCTTATTGTTTATGAAAATTGCTTATCTAGAGCGAAGGACAAGAGATAAAGAATTGATGAAAAAATCTCCAGCAAAGAAATCCAGCACGTGTGATGACTTCTGAATGTAAAACCGCTTACCTCATTAGTAACTATAACTCCAGCCTTACTGAATGTTTACCACAACGTGTGTCGTCAGTGTCAACATGATTACAGAGCATAAGGTGTTGCATCCATTTTTCAAAAGGAAACCCTATAAAGATACAGATCATGCTCCCTGTCTGTAACAACAACAACGCATGCAGTGGACGCTCGTTGACGTCTGTGGACATCTTAGTGTTTGTGCGTTTCCTCCTAACAGACAGGCTAACAATGAATGAGTAAATGAATCCAAAACACATTTAACGTGTAGAAAGCGAAACAGAACAGAGACAGAGGGAAGAGATTCAGAAAGATGTCTATCTTCACGTCCGGGGCCATTGACAGTTTGAGACTGACTGACTGATTATATGTTCTTAACCTCCGGACCTGCAGACATAATCCTCTCTCTAGTGGCCGCAAGTGACTCTTTTCTCCTCTCCTCCAGATTCGATGGGAGAAGAATATTACATTAGGGGAGCCTCCTGGATTCCTCCACTCATGGTGGTGGTAAGCATCACTTTCCTCTGTTCTCCTCTTGTTTGTGAGCACAGTAACTATCCATGTCATGTGCTTGTCAACAGGATTTTAAAGCTACAGTTGGTAACTTTATGGAAAACAACTTTTTGTCATATTTGCTCAACATGTCGCTATATTGTGATGGTAGTACATGAGGTATAATCTGTGAAACAAATACAGGTACAAACAACCGATCGGAGTCACGGAGTGTCTTAACGCAGCTGTCACTTCTTGTGAGCTCCGATCAAACTGTCAAACCAGGTAGATCAAATGTGAATCAAGATATTTCTTTTTTTGTTTGTTTTTATTGCCCATTCTCACCTCAAGTGGTTTCAGAAACATATTTTTGTGTACTGTTAAGCTTTAAAGTTAGACGGTTGCTTGTTCATGTTGTTGTCTTGACTGTTGTCAACATGGCGGCCGGGTCACAAACTTTCTCATTTAGCAGGTAAAAGGTAACTGAAAACATTTGAGGTGAGAAATAGGCAATACAGTCACACTATCTTCATTCATATTTGATCAGCACAGCTTTGATCACTTCCAGGAGCAGTGATTGACAGCTGCGTTAGACACTCCTCGGCTCCGATTGGTTGTTTTTCTTCTTCTTTCTTCGGATCGATCAGGAGCACAATAATTGACCACGTTTTGATTTACTTGATGGTACTGTTGCTGCGTCATGATTAAACATGACTTCCATAGGTGGGAGGTCTAGCAGAGTCTCAGCCTTGGGGTTGACCAGACTCAGCGAGGGCGTGACCCCTCCCTCCCCGTCGTCTCCCCGCCTCCAGTTCTCCATCCTTCACCCGCGTTCCTGAAACAATAGATCCAGATGGTTAGGGAATGGACCCCCCCCTCCTAGTCCCCGCCCCCTCCTCACCCGCTCGTCACCCTTTGTGTGCCCTCCACCTCCTACTTTTCTCCTTTGTTCACGTCGGAGAGGGATTCTTAGCAGATTAACCCGTTGCATTCCATCTTTCTTTGTGTCAACCCCCCCCCCCCCTTTCGTGTCATTTCGGCCCCAGGCTAAGGTGTGACCCTTAGGGTTAGGGTCGTCACCTTAACCACCGGTCAGCAGTTTCACTTGTTTTTGGACGTCACCTGTAGTCCACAGTCGCTCTGTTTCTAAGAAATCCGGATGAGGCGAGGAGATCACGCAACACGTTTACAGCCACTATAAATACACGTTCTACTGTAAAGTCCACGTTGACATGGAACCCTTTCAGAGGGTTCTCCCAACGCCCGGCATCAAGGCTTCTACCTGGAATCACCTGTAAAAGGTTCCACCCAGAACTCCTGTGAGAGCTTCTACAGAGAACCCTTCTGTGGTCTAATGGTTCCACCTAGAAATGGGTTCTTAGTAGAACCCTTAGTTTTACGACGAAACCTTCAAAACTGTCAACAGAGAAGAGACCAAAACGTGTTGTCTCCTCTTACAGTACCTTCCACCCGCCTGGCACTCCGAGCTCATTTTATTCCGACTAGCGAGTTTTTTTTCGGCATTGACTCAAAATGAACTACAGTGCTGATGTTCATCATTATGAAAAAAAAAAACATGTCACCCAGTGCAACAATGCGGCTCATTTATGTGTTATATTAGTTTTTGGGCAACAATGGAGATCTGTGTCACAGAGGAATGAGGCTTCAGCTACACAGACAATAACTGTTAGTCGGATCAATTGTTAGTTTCAGTCTTTTCAGGGGATTTGTTGACTTAAGATGATGTTGTTCATCGCCAGCTTTATCTTTTGAATCAATAAAGATAAACTGACTACTTAAGGCTTAACAACTAAACCACCGTACATCTATTTTTAAAGTGCGATTTAAAAAACGCCAGGCAGAACTTGAATAAGTTGTGTATCACATAGTCCTCGCCACTCTCTTCTAAAGTTCATCATGGGACATACCAATGATAATTGTTTATTATGGGATGATATATTGATCTTTCCACTTGCTCCTTCTTCTAAAAGGAAAAAAAAGCGCAGCGACCAGAACTGCCACCGGATTCAGAATAGCTCCACTGTGTTGCTGAAGGCCACTGCGCTGAAATTAGTATTGCACATATTACAATGAAGCAAATATTTAAGAACCTTTTTGGATGTAGAATTACAGAGTTGTAAATATGCTCTTAAATAGTCTTCTCGTGTAACTTTTCCCCTCTTGGGGTGGCTCTGCTGAGTCAGAAGAATGAACGTCAGGCTTATAAAGCACCATCAGCAATATGAGATCAAGGACATTTTGTAATAAAAATGAAATTAAGGAACGGAATAATAATTTGAAAACATAAAAGCCTCGCTAAATCTTATGAATAAATATATATATATATATATATATATATACATTTTTTTTAAACAAAATATAATAAAATATATATTTGTTGTTTTTTATCTGTGGGGCAAACAGTCTCCTCCTCCTCCTCCTCTTCTCTCCTTGTTTAGGCTTGTATTAAAAGCAGATAATGAGGTTTAAATCCAGTAGCCTCTGAGCATTTCTCCCCGTTGATGTGTCCTTGAGCATCACACTGACATGCTTATCATCTGTAGCTCAACCATGCACTCTGTCCTTATTTTGGTACGAGGATGTTTTGCGGATACGTCAATGTCATCAAAATATTATAAATTCCTCTTAAATGTGCTCGAACGACTCACAATGGCGCTCAAGATGCCTGTAGTGGGCCTTCCACATACGACTTGTCTATTGAAGTGCAGAGGTCTATGAAGAAGTCCAGATGTTTGGGAGTCGACATCCCCCGTGTGCGTCGCAGATTGCCAGGACATGTGAAGTGGCTGCCTGATTAGTCCTCGCGTTAGCCATGTTGCCGTTTCACTCGGTTTATAGCACTTCCACTAAATCAATGCACAGAGACTGATTCAATTACGGCCTCTTAGACAGGTAGCAAACACACACACAGTAAGCTTTGTGGCCGGCTGTGTGTGTTTGTGATTTTCCACTTGCAGTGAAACAAAAGCTGTCATGGAATCAGTTTCTATATAAAATACTCTCACAATGAGGCCATTGACCAGTCATCTTATATTTTATTATTATCTTTGGTACCGTGGCATCTCTGTCTCAACCAATACTGCTAAAACATGATAGCCTTTGCACCGATCCTGGCTGTAAGTTTCTGCTTAGATGGAAAGAAGGATGTCCGCCAGCTTTCAATCTGTTGATTGGAGACCCCCCCCCATAACTTCAGTGAAACGTCACCCCCAGGTCTAAGCCTAAGTCCACCCACTGCATAATAAAAAATAAATAGAAAAGCCAAAAAAAAAGCGGGCTAGGGGCTGAGTGATGAAATCCCACGAAAGCTTCCACGCAGCGTCGACAAACCTGAACGCTACAGCAGTTTGGGAAGCGGCGCTGTGGCACGGGTCGCTGAATTTGAGGAATTTATTGTTTATCAGACCACAAATTAGACGAGATGAGCCTCCCCGCCACTTGGAGAGTACCGTCAACTCAAATTCAGCCAGCGAGGACCCCAATGCCTCCGCCTCTGGCGCTGTGCTGTGCTGTGATTGTAATGCTACACAGTGGTCACAAAAAAAAAACGAGAGACGCTGAGGCGAGAAGGACGTTCACATTCTTTAATTTGGTGACACAGATTTGTCCCCAACTGTGTTTCAGAATTGGCTTTGCAAGATTACGGCTGATTTTAAAACAGTAGATGGTGTTTAAGCCATTTTCAACCAATTAAATACAGATGTGTATAAATGTAATAAGAAATATCTACAGTAACACAAGCATTGATGTGTTTGGTTAAAGTATGTTTGTTTATTTAATTTAGTTTATCGCTTAAAGAAAAACATACCCTCCCCCTTTTCTTACTTCATTTGTGTTCATTAAATTGATTTTCATCACCAATAAAATGAAGCGTTGATATGTCATATTCTACATTTGTAATGGTGCCATAGGTTTGGGTTACTTATGGGATTTAATTGAAATCCTTCGAACTGTACTTCACCTAAAAATCTAATGAAATATACTTTGAAAGAAACGGGGGTATTTTAGGTTATTGATCTTAGCTGTACATGTATGCTTTCGTGTCACAGTTCAAGTTTAGGGTAAAGAAATGGATGCAGTCAATGAGAGGTCCATGCGAGTATGATAATGTGTGAGTGAGTGAGTGAGTGAGTGAGAGGCCCACACTGGCATTGTGTCCCTCTTGATGCTCAAGTACGTAAGAGGCAGTTTAAGAGCGCTAGGGAGATAGTGAGAGTGTGTGAATGGGTTATGAATAGCTGTTATACATTTGCTTGTATTGCTCTGTATGGTAACCTTTAACCTCTCCACCCCCCCCCCCCTTTTTATTTCAGTGTATTCTGGGATTTGTATTGTGCGGCTCCAGACCGAAGGGAGACATGCGAGCACTCCAGTGAGGCGAAGGCCTTCCATGACTATGTAAGTGACAAACCATTTATTTTTCTTTACATGTCTACCGGAGACAAACACACAAACACTGTATATATTCTTATAGATACATATTTAAGAGGCAGTGTGAGGATAGTGTGCACCGTTATGACTTTTGGACAGGGAGTATAGTCATCAGCTGGACTTAAAACATGTTTCTCAAACAACTACAAATACCAGCTGACTACAAACTAATTTAACGACACCAATAATGCTATTGGCATACAAATTGTAATTGATACTACATATTTGTATCGTATATACATATGTGTGTAAGCAGGGAGTAGGGCTGTAACTACAGTTGTTTACTTTATCGATCTACAGATTGTTTTACAGATTAGTCGATTGTTTGGTGGATCAATTGTTGTTATTTGTGAATAAGATTGACTTGACTGGAGTGAGAAAACCGTAATTCTTGTCATTTTTATTCACAGTTGTAGCCTTTAGTAATAGCGTAAAGGTCTGTTTACAGGTTGTTTTTTTACTTTTTAAATATGTGCGCGTCCTTGAGGAATAATTAGAAACCTTTGGGCACCTGAAGGAGAAATTCCTCTTTCCCCGCGTCTTGCTGCTCTCCGAGCTCAGAGTCGAGGGTCGGCTATGAAATGTCCTCTCTGGAGATTGTAGAGATTCATGTATTGCCGAGGCGCTCTTCAGCGGGATGGCCACGCGCTGTCACAGGTGCTCGGGTCCAGGTCTCCTGCAGAAGAAGTCCAGCTATTAACAGCTCCTCCACGCTGCAGAGTAATAATGCAAACACGTGTTTCTCCACCACGAGGGGGAACTGTAACTGTATCCACTCATGTGTAAATGTCATGTGTCGTGATTGACACTGTGCGTCTGTCGTCGGCCTGCCCTCTCTGGTCAAGACTGTATGTGTGTGTGTGTGTGTGTGTGTGTGCGCGCGCGCGCTGTATAGTATAGTGTGGGGAGATAATGGAATAGAGTTCTAATCCGGTAATCCCAGCACTGGGCCGAGGCTAAGCCAGGGATTTGTGTGTGTGTGGTTGTGTATTTTGGGACGGGGGGCATCTTTGGCAACCAGCCCATAGATGGAGGTTGGAGGGGCTCAGTGCCCGTGTGCCAGTTAACCCTGTGTGAGCGTGCGTGTGTGAGAGAGACTATATGAATGCAGATGGGTGTGCTACATGGTTGCTCGCTGTCTGCTCCTAACAGTGATAAAGCGAAGGAGACGGGACCGGTTTAATTTTGGCTCCAGCCCCCTGAGGCTAGTCTCTGAGCATAGGTCCTTTTCTACTGGTTTCAAAAGAATAAGCCGGTTAGAGGCATCGGAAGGGGAAAAAAAAAAAGATTTCACCTTACCTCAAAAGAGTTCCTTGGTCTTTTTGAGGATTGCTAGATTGCAAGTCAGCATTTAAGAGGTATTATCACAGTTCTCCCAGCTGGTAGCAGAGATGCAGAACAGGTTTACGGTCACAACACTGGTTATTAAAGAAAGGCAGGGGCGGAGATGTGAGATACCTGCTGGTCTGTTTATGTCGAGTTTGGTAGTTGTTTTATGACTTACTGTGTGTAGCTGTAACTTGTGTTTTATCTTTCTAACATCATGTCATACATTGATTAATCAGCTGCCTTGATTAGCAGTGTTAATTCCTGAATCAGTCTTAAATCTGATGTTTGGCGTCTTCACTAGCGACCTGCTAAGCCAGGGGTCTCAAACTCCCGGCCCGCGGGCCGAATCCGGCCCGCGGGCCGAATCCGGCCCGCCACGTCATTTTATGTGGCCCGCGAATCCGCCAGCAAAAAAAAAAAAATGTTAGACTAATAATAATAATAATAAAAATATCCCCATAGTCGAAATTATGAGATAGTCGAAGTTATTTGATAGAAAGTCATAACTATGATAGAAAGTCATAATTCTGAGATAGAAAGTCAAAAAAATGAGATTGGAAGTCAAAAAAATGCCCTGTGCTAAGCCCTTTTGTACACATGCATTCTCTCACGTATGGTTTTCTTTATTTAATTCATAGCTCCAGTGTCAATTTGACAAAGAATAATAATTGTGCTCAGCATTAGAATTAAGTTTATTTCTTAAAAATATCTTTAAAAAGACGTGCCGTCATCAAAGGCAGAGTTTGAACCTGTTGTGGAAGCCGTCGTTTACCGTTGCTAAACTGGGAAGCATTGCTGGACATTCTTTTATGAGTTGTATGAGTATTATTCGTATTTGTATTCATATTCGCAGTAGTAGTAGTAGTAGTAGTATTATGAGTCAACTCTACATTTTAGAGTCGTGACAGTTGTGAGTGGAATGAGACACAATGGGTTTTTTTGAGGAGCAGCTCCAGACATGTTTTGAGCAGAGTGAAGAACACAACGTTCACCCCCCGTGTCTTTCTTTCTTTCATGTGTTTTTAAATAGAAGTGTCCTTATTTTTACAGCACACCTCCCTGCTAGTGTGATAGTATACCCTGCACCAGGTGTAGACGGTGGCAATAAGCCTATTTTGCCTTGTATTCTCCTCCCCTTCCTCTATGTGGGGTTGGGTTAAAGAACACGGGCTACCCTGCACCTACAACGAGCGTATCGACATAACGGCTGGTCGCAGAAGAAGAGAGCACAACAAGATGACGTAGCAAAAAAGAGCGGCAGACAAAACTCTATTTGTTTACCTGCACTGTTGCTCCTCGCTCTTGCTTTACACATCGGCCCACGTTTGTCACTTCTCCCACATTACTCTCTCACTCGTCTTCACTCATCTTTCGCATTTGTGCAACTCCAGCATGTTCGCATCGTGGTTCCTGTTCTGCTTGTGGGTTCTCTGCGACACCCCCACATCTGCATCTTTCTTCCCTCCCCCTCTTTACTATATTTCCTCCTCTCTCCTTCGCCCAATAGACCAGTCCGCCTCCTCTCCGTCCCACTCGCCTTATCGCTCACTCCCTCTCTCCAACTCTCCTCCTCTTTTCGTATCTCTGCCCTGACCCCCTCCTCCCTCCCCATCTCACCACCATTACTACCTCTGTTCCTGGGAGAAGATTGATTGACTAATCTAGCTGTTTACCCACAATGCCTAGTTGTGTCGAAGACAGAGGGCAGTGTAGACAACATGAAGAAGAGACAGTTAAGGTATTTGAAAATGGAGTGAATAAATGAGTAAATATGACATTGCAATATATTAATTGTGTGTATTTAAATATATATCATCTGCTTTTCTAAATATTTCCAAGTACAAACTGTATAGTATTTAAGCACTAGCAACAAGTGACATTTTAACACTTTTTAGTACCTTAAATAACGACACTGGTGTAGTTTTTCATATTGCCTTAAATGTTGATTAAATATTTAAACCCAGCTGTATTGGTTACAGTTACCGACTGTCATGCTGCTGGTTTGGTTTACCCAGTTTTTAAAATGTTTCTTAAAATAATATTAATTTCAGTTTAATCAAAAGAAGCTCCATTTTCCCAAAAGAGACTTGCTCGCATACCGCCTTGACCTCTCGTTTAGCCTCTTCTCTGCCACCAGCACTATCGGCGCTTCAGGAAAGGAAGACGTGAAAAGAGCTCCATTAAACGTGATAATTAGCTGTTTGATGAAGGAAACGCTGCAGTACACGTGTTACACAGTTTGATGTGTTATTACACAGGTAAAGAAACGGCAGTGTGTCTCTTTGTGTAATTTGAAATATTTTTAGGGGGAACAGAACAAATTGGATGATAGTGTAATTCTTGATTTTGTTTCTTGACGTAAACAAGATAGTGACCTAAAACACACTTGAGTGGGGTGGAGGGTCCTGATGGGATTAATCTGTCCAGCCAGTGTTGAAGTGAAAGTTTGACATGTGTGGACAAAGTGAGCCCCATTATGTTGTATTATTAATATACATGTAGCATCAGCATCCGTGCAGAAGTTTTTAGAAATCTTATTGTAGGTTTAGTTGAAGTAATATTCTTGTTCTTGTCTTTGGCCCTCTCTGGAGTGTTGGCTAAGTGGATGTTGTGGCTGCAGCATCTATTAGTGCCTTCATCCGGTGTGTGCATGCATGTGTTTGTGTGCGTGTGTGGGTGAGCGCATGTGTGTGCACGAGGCCGCCAGTCTGGTTCAGTACCGATGCTTTGGCAGCAGCTTTTGGGGAAATGTGTGTGTGCGTGTGTGTGTTGTGCCGGTTTTGAGGACCAGCTGGGCTTTCAGAGATTGTGTGTGTTTGTGCATTTGTTTGTCAGACGTGACGGTGAGAGTAGCAGCCGTATACTGTTGCTCCAGAGCGAAACACACTGTTTTCACTGGGCTGATAAATTAGCCAGATCACCACAGTCAGCTATTTTTTCCTCCCGTCTCCTCACTCTCACTCTCTTCCATTCCCCCCCCCCCCCACTCCCGTTTCTTTCCTTCTCTCTGTGCGCTAAGGACAGCAGGTCAAGGAGACAGTGATGAGGTACATATCAGTGTGAACCAGAATGTAGATTAGTACCCTCTCCAGGCTGGGACACGCATAAATACAGACGCACACACACACACATGGATACATGCGCTGTCTCCTCCTACCTCTCCCCTCTCTCCATCCAGTGTTTATGTCTCTGTCTTTATCCCTGTGAAAGGTATCAGGCGGAGGTCAATAATGTGTTGAGCACTATTGATCTGTCCGATGGGTGAGGGAGAGGGAGAGGGAGAGATCAATGCTATGCTGTATAGCCATCTACATACTGTACTGTACCAGCCAATCAGATCATTAGTCTTTTGTTCTCTGATAGATTGTTCGTCAACATTGTGGGTTTGTACTAAGGCGGAAAAGCAAACACGGCACGGTGTCCTCGCAGGGAGCCACAACTGTGGATTAGCACGTCACGGTTTTAAAATTAGTTTTTGCCAGGAAGACGACCCTCGCGGTGACGAAAGGAGCCGGATTAAATGTATGACACGGTGCTTTGGGTTGTCTCGATTAAAGCAGAGTGAATGTTTACAAAAGGAATCAAAGGTTGTTGCTTTCTGTTGCATTTCTGAAGCGAGATCTTAAGCTGCTTCCTACAGACCGAACCAGTTTACTCAGAGTATCTTCACTAAAGTACAAGAATCAGAATAGCTTTATACCAACAACCAACGTGTGTGTGTGTGTGGAAATGTGACCATAACTGTCCCCTTATTTCCCAGAAACTTCTAAGCACTTTATGTTAATGCACACAATACGATACTAATTGCTCTTTCCCTGATGGTATATGTTCTGTCAAAGAAAGTCATTAAAATGGCACATTCTTATATTAACGCTAAAGTTGGGGGTTGTGAAGCAACAACGAGGAGCTGCAGTTCAGGTCTGTAGTCCAGATAGAGTGTTATTGATAGCAAGAAACATAAAAACCTCCCTAATATTATGTTTGTGCCGACGTGGCTCCGGGATGCTTTGACGCCGTTGTTTGTGCAGCGCTGCCGAGGAAGGCCATTAAAAAATGTCTCACGGTTTAAACAGTGTAAATATTCCCAGACATTTGAAAATGTGTCCTGTGGGTTTTGTTGAACTTTCAGCCGGCTTCAATGAAAGCAACGAATTCTCCTCCTTCCTGCTGCATGTCGGGCATTAAAGCCCTTCTTTATTTTTTTTAAGTTGCGCTGCCATCCGGCACTTCCTTTGCACAATCCTCTCCATACGCTCAGCCGGAGAATGAATAATTCAGCTCGGCTACAGAAATCCATGTTCATTATATCAACTAATTAGTGCAGCACTAATGTCTGCTGTGGATTGTCTTCTGGAACTTGTTTCTTTGCATAAAGGTACGGTCTACCTGTGTCTTGTGTCTGCTTGTTTACCTGCATCAATGTCAACCAGACGACATTCACAGTGGATCCATCTGGACTCGAGGAGTCTTATTTTTCGAGAGTTGAAAAGGTAGATATAGACAACACTGGGCGCCACCAGAACAACTAAAAAAAGCTCAGTTTGATCCTTTTTGTGTTTCCCCAGGCCAGTTGGTTTTAAAAAAGACCGACTGCGTACTAAACCTACCTCATCATCATTAACAGTCTACGGCAATAACGTGACCACGTCATTGATTGTGAACACGAATCTCTCTTCTTCTTCTTTTCCTCCCCATCATTTCTTCATCTAACTTGCTCTCTCTCGCTCTCGCTCTCTCGCTCTCTCTCGCATTCTCTCTCTCATTCTCTCTCTCGCTCTCTCTCTCTCTCTCGCGCATTCTCTCTCTCTCGCATTCTCTCTCTCTCTCGCATTCTCTCTCTCTCTCTCGCATTTTCTCTCTCTCTCTCTCTCTCTCTCTCTCTCTCTCTCTCTCTCTCGCATCTTCTCTCTCTCTCCTCCTCTCCTGGAGCGGGGGATGCCAGGGGGACAGAGTGCAGATAGGACCTGTCTCCATAGCAACAGCTTGTGCAAGCTGCTGACACCCTACTGGGGGGGGGGGGGGGATAGTACAGGGGTTGGGGCACAGGAAGGTTTGTGTGTGCGTGACAGTGCTGGGAAAATAAGTGAGGGGGGTCACGGAGAGGAGAAAAGATGGAGAGGAAAGTGTGCAGAAGAAGAGATGAGAGGGGGGAGAGGATGGAGGAGAGAAAGAGGCAGCCGACCCGGCTTCTTCCCCAGGGACTCCGTGGCCTGCTCATGTTCACTTGCGGAATTAGCATAAATATGGGGGGAGGTGTGTGTGTGTGTGCGTGCGTGTGTGTTTTTTTTCCCCCATTTTTATGTGTGTTGGTTTCAGATCGTCGGGAGAAGAAGGGCAGCGAGTGTGTTTGTGTACATGCGTGTAATTGGTAATATGCGTTGTTGTCCAAGCATACAGTGTATGTCACATGGAAATTGTGTGTTCGTTAGGTGTGTTCGTTAAGCGTGCGTGCGTGTGAGAGAGAGCCCGCCCCTCCCCTGGGTCTTAAACCCCCTCCCTGTTCTGGTCCTGTAGCCTGTGGTTCTCCCCTGTCTGCCTCTCTGCACTGACGGGCTGCACTTTATGAGCCTGTGATGCAACTCTTTGTGTGTTCCCGTGTGTGTATGTGTGTGTGTGTGTGTGTGTTTGTTCCGCCGTGCTTATGTAAGCACTCTGAACACGCGTCTTGGTCTGTGTGTTGACAAGAATACAGTTATATCATATTTAACTCCCGGGCTGAATCCTTCACCCCCTCTCCTCTATCCTAGACTCTAGTTTTATTTTTTCCATCTTGTTTGATTGACGTGAAGGCGATTGGAAGCAGTGGTATTATTGTTCATATGTGTTGATATGATCAGTAATAGTTAAACAGTTGGGCTAATCTGGTTTAGGTGTTTTGGCCCGGATCCCAGTCTGAGTCCTAACATTGAATATCTGCTAATACCGACCCAGATACAGTGCTTATATTTACTTAAATGTTGAATCCGACTCATTGAAATAACTATTAGACCACTTTCTTTTTGATGATATGATCAACGTACCGAAGGTCATGATTCAAAACTATAAAGTTGCTGAACTTACATTTTTGCCAAAAGTCTAGCTGAACGAATGAGTCTCCTGAATTTGATATGAACCGATCAGCGAGAGAGAAGAAGTATCACTCTGCTGGAATTTGTGGAAACTACAGAAACACTCAGTCCACTCGTGGTTGTACAGCGGTGTCTGCTTTATGTAGTCAGACACCGACCTATTGAAACACGCTCGGTTCAGCCCCGATTCCGATCCTTGGTTCAGAACATCCCGACTTCAAACGGCATCTATTACTCCTTCATTTTAGAATGTGCATGTACTTTGAGTACATGTCATGTTCTATGATCTACAGTAATGTTGTGTATTATCTGTTGTGTATATTATAAACCTTTCGCATTCCAGCTGTCTTAAAACAGAAGCTAGTAGCCCTTAATTGCTAAAAAACAGTACAAACTCAACTTATTTGCTGATGACTTGTTGCTATTTTTTGATATAGTGTTATTTCATTAATCATATGCAGGATTTAAATCATGATCGTTTTAGATATGATGATTTGAAATAAACGTGTAAAAAATTTGCCGGTTACAAAAAAAAGATTTTTAATCAGCAAATGAGGCGAAAAAGAATGCTTACATATCACATTGTGATGTTCATGATTTATTTTGGATATTCAATATGACAACAGGCCTTAAATAAGATGATTGTAAACTCACAAAAACAGTAGAAAAAAAGTGTTTCAACTAAGATTAGGTAAATAAATAAATAATGTCAAAAAGTGAAACTCCCTTGACTGAAACAAACCAAAAGATATAAAACATATTCTTAATATAATCTGGACATTTGAGTATAAAAATGAGACGCAAAGATAACGAGGTCGTTTCTTTTACATCAAAACGAAGCACTTTGTATTATTTTGTGATACAATACATCGCCACCTACAGACAAACCTGCACAGTTGAATGTACACATCTGACGCATTGAAGAAAAAATGACTTTATTAAGTTGTGATATTTCTCTGTTCTTTAGTTCTGTGCAAACAAGATATCGGAGAGGTTATACTTCTGCTGTTTGTTAAATAACCAAATAATGAAACAAATGTTATATGAGAGTGACTATAATAAATATAATCGTATGAATCATCACATAGCTTGTAGAGGTTTTCGGCTCCTATTGGTCGATAAATCTTGTCTCTTTACAGCTTTGTGTCACTGAGACTTCATGGATGTTTCTCCCAGAGACCCGACTCTTCTACAGCATCACAAAAACACGTTCTGTAGGATTTCTCTGTGTGACTTAGCTTGTTCAGAGATGAGCTCCTTCTCTACCACAGATTTGGGAATTTAAAGGTTTTAACAGACACTTTTCTTCACAAACTTTTAGATGGAGTTTGCTGCTTTTGCAGGTGCAGACACTGCCCCCTATAGTAATATTTTGGCCAGTGCATGATGTACATAAATATCACTGAAGAGCAGATGGAGACACACACACACACACAGTGACACTTGCACACAAAACAGCACATTTAATCACTGCACTTTTGTGTTTCAGAGCGCAGCGGCAGCGCCCAGCCCTGTGATGGGCAACATGCCCCCGAACGACGCCATGCCAGGTGGTCTCATGCCCCCAGCCTTCTTCCAGGTATGACTAACCCCGCCCGCCCACCACCGTCACTGTCCTGTTCACACCTCCATCACCTCCGACAACACGCATCTCTGTCTCTCTCATTCATACACCTGACTCTCCAGAAACAAATCACGTAACGTTTCGGCAGTATTTGCATACTCTTTGAATTCCGTCTCCAGCACCGTAAGACAGTTTATTGCATCTCAAAGTACAGTATATTACTTTAATTCAGTCGTGTTTTAAAGAATAAGAATTTTCTCACCTATTGGCAACCACTTATATTCATTTTTTAAATATATAATAGTGTTGGTGTTTACGTTTGCAAGTTTGGGCAGAAACTTCAGCGATACGACAACTTGGTGAAACTTTGTATATTTCAGCTAATTCACTGGTTTTAAAAGGGTTCGTTTAGCTTAAAAGATTGAGAATTTTCTGAACCTGTAAGAAAAACATGTTTTTACATTTAGTCAGACATGTTTATAACACAATGTTATCTGTGTAAAACAAAAAGATCAGGTTATGTATTATCGGATTATTGATGAAAATGTCAATATCGGCCTCAGAAATCCAGTATCAGTCGAGGTCTAGTAATTAAGTCCTTCATTCTAAAATCAATAATCGCGTTTGATCAGATGACACCACAAGTCCGACTCGCCCACTTGTTTTTCCCACATTTTTTCCAAACATCGTTTATTCCACTCTCAATGTTAACACCCACCCGAGCCTCTGATGCTCACACCGTCCATTCATCTGTGGCTCGCTCTCGCCGGGCTGCCCTTCGACCGATCTGTGATTCAACCATCCCGTATTCATCCTCTCTCCGCTCCCGCCGTCTCCGTCTCCGACCCGTCTCTGCTCTGTGAAGGGAAAGGTTTTAGTGTGGGAGATGGCTGTCTGAAGAGTGAAGAGAAGGCTCACACAGACGCACACACAAACGCAAGCAGGCCTACGTTCACAAAAAAACACACACACATCCTCCGTGGTTTGATGGACAGCACTGGCATTTGGCAGGAGACACGATAAGGTGGTGGAGAAGAGTCGGGGAGGGGCGGGAGAGAAAAGGCGAGTGACACGATTGAGAGAGGGAGGGATGGATGGAGACGAAGAAGAAAAAGAGAGGGAAATGTGAAAGATCGGTGCCACCAGGACTGTGGCCCGGTGTTTGTTTTTATGGCTACCTACCACTCCATTGTTTGCTTGCTGAGAACGAGGCAATGTGCTGAGAGGATGGTGGTGATGAGAGGGGGGGGGATTAGTGAGAGTACGACTGTGAATAAGCACGGGGAAGGGTTGGGGAGAGATGGTGGGGAGAGACACATGGACGTGCTATTTATAACATTGGTGGGGGAGTGAGATTGGGCGAGGGTTTGTGTGTGTGTGTTGTATTCAAGGGACCACATTGTAACGGAAGGCTCCGGTTGTTTGCTGCAAATATGGCTCATATTCACGGTTACTTAATAATCTGTTCTGTTACAATAATGAGTTATTTGACCTAAATGATGTATTTTCGATACTCCACTATGAGAAATGTTAACATGTTGTTCTTTTCATTTAACAATCTTTTTTTCTTTATCAATTAATGTGCTGATTATATTATTTGTTAAATAGATCAAACGTTCCTTTTCTTTATAAAATCAGAAAATAATAAATCCCCTCGACAGCTTCCCAGAGCAGGTGATGCCTTCAAATGTTTCGTTTTGTCCAATCACCAGTTGAAGAGAAGAGAAGAGGTTACTGACCGTCTTAAGACGGTTGCATAAGGAGTTATTTATTAGGGGCCGTTAACCTCTTGTCTTGGGGTGAAATGTCAGCAATAACACAGCAGTCTCCGAGAAGCTCGGGGGTTGCTTCCTTTGCTGCATTGTTAACTGAAGTAGGCTCACAATAAGCAGGAAGAAAAACCCAACTGTAACTTGTTTTTGTTTTTCATCAAAACAATGATGAGCTTTGTGGTCTGAAGTTGCCACTAGTGCCTGTCCTGCTGCTTCTTGCAGTGTTGCAGTGAGCCTTTGGCAACGCTGCCCCCATGTGGTTGAGCAGAACACTCCACCTAGTCCTTTGACCCGAGGGTCCCATGGATCATCTCTTCCATCAAACCCACACATGCTAAAGCAATCCGGCAAAAATAAATATTTCTGTTGGACTTTGGCTTTTTAATTCTGTGTCTTTTGTTGAGGAGTAAATGATCTAACCTGCTCCTCTTCTTCCTCCTCAACCTAAAGACCTCTCCCCTCGCTCTCCTTTTTTAAAATGATTTTTAATTCGGGTAATTCCTCCAGGTGTAAAGCCCACTTTTGGGCCCTCCCCTCTCTGATATCGCTCTTCTTTCTTAAAGGGACCACCCGGCTCTCAGCAGTCCCCCCACGCACAACCCCCCCCACACAACCCCATCAACCCCATGATGGGACCCCATGGCCAGGTAAGACGCAAACTCTTTCTCTCAAACACCCTGCTCTCTTTCATTTTCATTTCAATGCACTACTCTCACGCTCTCCTCTTCCTCTCCTACCCTGGAGCCCCGTTAGCTCTAGTTTTGTCCTGGCTAACTCCTCGTAGATGCCGGTCCCTCTCGGCTCCTTTTTTTGTTTTGTTTTTAATGAAAGCCGAGCATCCAGAGGCAGCAGGGGCCCGCTCCTCTCCAAGGCCCCAGAACCGGCAGTCCCTGTTTGGGATGAATAATTCACTCCTTGCCCCACCCCCAGAGCAGCTTGTGGGGGGGTTGCACACTTATCTGCTCCTCCACTCTTAACACACACACACACACACACACACACACACACACACACACACACACACACACACACACACACACACACACACACAGTACACTCCCCTCTGCTCTGCTTACTTGTTCTTGCACCGTATAAATAAAACAGGGGACAGGCACTGTGGACACCTCGCATATACTCACAAAACACATGGGTGCACGTATGTACTCCCGCTTTACACACGTATAGAAAGAGTTTTGAGTTCATCTTCCAACTAGATAAGAAAAGTAATTTATTCAGCAGCAGTAATGAACTTTCATTCTCAGTCAGCCTGTGTTTCAGCACTTCTCCAGAACAGGAGCTACAGAAGCCACTGTGGAGTTTTGCCCATTAACTGCGGCGGCCCGGCTCTTCATTCTTGTGGCTTCTGGTTTCCGTCTTGTGTGCGAGAGAGTGTGGACATGCTTCCTTTAAGGCTTTTGGACGGTGTTGTTGGCCTGAGGTGTCTCTAACTACGCAGGCAGACCACAGGCCGAATCAGCTTACACCACAGCGAGAGCAGGCCGTGTGTGCAGGGAGCTGTGTGAGCGCTGTCGTTACACACACACACACACACACACACACACACACACAAATCCATGCTTTGAGTGTGTGTGTGAGCAAGTATTGTTAAAAATGATAAAACACTGACTAGCTGAAGTTTATTTTCTTATGTTTCTGGCCGGATGTGTTGATCTGTCGGTGTCGTCTTCCATTCTCCAACTACACTGTGTCCATCTGTGTGTCCTCCGTGCTACTCCGCTTTGAGAGCTCTTGGATTTATCAATAATGAAATTGTTTGTCTGTCTTTTCCCAACACTTTTCCCAACACTTTCCACTTTCAACCCTCCTTTCTTTCCCCCCTTTCCTCCATTTCTCTCTGCAGCCTTTCATATCACCACGGTATCCAGGTGGGCCGCGCCCCGCACTCCGAATGCCAAATCAGGTACATGAGCAGCTTTTTGTTGAGTATCTGTGTTGCCAAGTGTGAAGGTGAGTCGGTGTTTCAATCAGTTTCCATGTCTGGTCTTTGCTCAGCCTCCGGGGGGAATCCCTGGATCTCAGCCGCTCCTGCCAAACAGTTTGGAACCGACAAGACCGCAAGGTGAGGCTGGTCCAGCTGTCGCAGTCGAAACTCTGGTTCCCTGTCATGAAATATGTTCATTTCGTTCAGTAGAACGTTGTCTATAATAGATGATGACTCTACTTGGGCCGTAACGAATAGTCATTTTCATAATTGATTAATCTTGAGTAATTCTTCAACTGAACGATTACTTCTATAGTAGTTTCCTCCGAAAAGTACTGAAAACAATGTGATATAAATATCAATATATTCATTTTTGATGAATAATTCTAGGCCTTGTATTGATCATTTTTACTTTGATGCTGTAAATGTATAATCAATTTATATTATCTTTATTATTTTCAATATTATCTCACAGGCCATACCGCCCAAAACATTCGTGTTTTTTTTGTACAAATTCCGCTCTTCTCTCCCGTGTGGGTTGAACCCTCGTGTGGGTTGAACCCTCGTGTGGGTGTCTGGCTCAGTGAGGGGTCGGTGGTGATTTTGGCTGCAGATTACATCTTCAGGAGCCAGCGGGTTACGACTAATGGGATTAGGATGAAGCATTGTCTGCGGCACGTCTTAATGCCTGACTTTCAGAGAGTAGCCATATGTGGATTTACACAAACACCAGTGGGTTATGTGCCGTCGGTGTGTGACTCTGTGGCTCTGCTCTCACAGGACATCCTAACATGGGCGGACCAATGAGAATGAACCCTCCTCGAGGAATGGCCATGGGCCCACAGGTATGAGTCTGAAACCACACACACACACACACACACACACACACACACTTATTCATTTATTATTGAATGTCAATTGAAGATTAGACGGGACTGTTTCTGTTACTGTTGAGAGTTCTGTTAATTTAACACTTTGATTTATTCGTATGAAATGTATATTACTGCCTGTGTAGGTGCGGTTACTCTTACAGGCTAATATTGTATCTTTTTTTTTTATTCTACTTTCTCCTGTATCCTCATCAGAACAGTCCGGGCGTGTTTATTGTTCCGTGATGGTAGAAAATGTGGCACAAAAGGCCAAATCCAAGACAGTTAAAGACGTGGTCTCCAAAATCAACAATAACAGGAATATTGTTGAGAATCAATAATGGCGTCTCGTTGAATGTTCTAACAAAGATTTTAACATTTTGTCTGACAGAATTATGGAGGTATGAGGCCTCCTCCAAACTCCATGGGCGGCCCCATGCCAGGAATGAACATGTAAGTTAAAGCGTCTCGTACATCTAGTCCAGTAGAACGACTCTTTGTGTCTTATTGCAGGTTAATCTCTGTTTATCTTGCCTTTTCACTTAACACCATTTCATTTTCCTCTCTTCCCTTTCATTCTTCTTCTTCCTTCTCTTGCTGTTTTGCCTCAGTGGTCCCGGAGGAAGAGGGCCTTGGCCAGGACCGAATGCTAACTCTGTGAGTCAGAACGCCTCGTCCTGTATACATGCCCGCGTAAAGATGTCGGGCAAAGGGAGACCTTCAGTGCCGCGCAATTACTTTTTAACAACACAGCAAAAATCCGAATGCCAATAATATGATGTATCAGAGAGGTGTTGATTTTGCGCTGCGATTTCTGGTGTCCATCAGTCAGTTTGATCGAGGGATACTTGTGACTCTCTTGCAAGGCAGTTTCCCTGAAGGCCATTTAAAAGGATATTTAAAGCACAAACTGTTGAATCAAAGACTTCCTATAGACTGAAATCAGCACACTTCATTGCTGCAGTCGGCACATTTCTAAGTTCACAAAAGTAACGGGTGTTGTAGGACTGTTGTATTGGATTGTGAAGATTCACATTCAGTATCCTCTGTGTCTTCTTTCCCCCTGCAGATAGCATACTCCTCCTCATCTCCAGGAAACTATGTGGTGAGTTCAGATCTGTCGGAAACGAGCGCAGCTCTCCTGCATACGTTTAGAATTGAATTCATGTCCTGGTGAGTGTAAGTTGAACCTCTTGTCACTGCTCGTTCCCCCCCCCAGGGTCCACCAGGCGGAGGAGGTCCAACTGGAACTCCCATCATGCCCAGCCCAGGTGGTGCGTCACCCAACTATGTCCCCAGCACTAACACTTATTTTAGAAATAGACGTGTCGCTCTCTCTTTTTCTCACAAAACAAGCATGAACGTGTCCCCTCATCAACCATCAGTGTTTTTTGTACTTAGTGATCAACATTATCTCTCTATGTCATGGAACTAAACTTGTTGTTGTTGTTTTTTTTCCTCTCAGATTCTACCAACTCCAGTGAAAACATCTATACGATGATGAATCCTATCGGACCGGGCGGCAACAGACCCAATGTGAGTCTCGCACGTGCTTTCAAGTTAACGACTGGCTCCGTAATGTTGTTTCAAAGGTTGAGCTTTCCAGACTTGAAACCGTTTCAGAAACTGCAGATTGATTTCAGGGTCTAAATTATGGATGTTGTTGTAACGATTAAAATTACGCAACCTCGCCCACAAAAATGAATCTACTTTAAAATGGGGGTTTCTAACCACATCACTGGGCACCAGCACAACTCTGCATTAGAGAAAGGCAATGTTGCCACGATGGTCAGGAAATTAACCGGGGGGGGGGGTAAATTAAATCATCGACTTCACCCCGAGCTGAGAAGACCGCAGAGGTCAAACATGAAAATAGTGTTGCGGTCGTTTATAAGGCTTGCTCTTCATCTTGTCACCAGTTCCCTATGGGACCCGGGCCTGACGGGCCGATGGGAGCTATGGGAGCCATGGAGCCACACCACATGAACGGATCACTAGGTGAGTTCAAACACAGTGGGGCTTTACAAATCACTGATGCAACTCAAACGCTGCTTTGTTTTTGAGCACGTTTACCTTGAAATCCAATTGAGCCGTTCCTTTCTCCTCCTCAGGCTCTGGGGATATGGATGGGTTGCCAAAGGTGAGTTAAAGAAAAATCTGATTTGCAGTAACCTCTTGTTTGCCGAGTGTTCTTCGCTTTCTACACTTTCCTGTTTTTAAGACGTAGTCCGATCAATTTCCTTTTTGCCCTCTTCGTCCTCCAGAGCTCCCCTAATAACATGGGGGGCATGAACAACCCTCCTGGAACGCCGAGAGATGACGGCGAAATGGGCGGGAACTTCTTGAACCCATTCCAAAGCGAAAGTGTGAGTAGAGCGAGTGACTGGCATCTCACCACCCTTAACAGTTCTCCTTGACTTCATGACAAACCAGTGCAGGAATGCAAGCAGAGGGTTCGCCTCATTTTGTGGGACAATGCACGAGAGATTTGAAATGCAAAACTTGCTTCATTGTTCCTAAAGCGCACAACAGCAAGTTAATTGAACAGAATAGTAATTCAAAAAAAGCCTGTAAAGAATATCTGATGTTCTGCTTGCATTGGAGCCGTTTACTAATCACTTCAAAATGCACTGTGTATGCATTGTGTCCCCTCTATCAGTGATCAGCTGATGGACACAAATGCCTAGTCTGTTTGGTTTATTTGTTGTATCCCAGGACAAATGTTGCCAGCTTTAAGAATACAGTAGTTGCTGAAGTTTTAGATGCAGGTGGAGGGGCGGACTGTGTACCTTGCATCGTGTCTCTTAACCTCGGCCTGCAAAGCCATGGGGTGCACAGCCTGCCATTAAAGTTGAGCTCTAATACTCTGATTCAGCGAGTCAGCTGTACAGCTGGGAAACATTAGAAATATTTCAAAATAAGAGCTCTTTCGAGCCGTTACTAGTGCATTTTGACCACCACAGTGAAATGTCTTGTTTTTAGAAGTAAACAAGGCGATTAGTTTGACTGTTTCCGATGCTTTGTGCTAAATACAAGTTCGGTGTGTACCAGAAGATGCTCAACACGCAGCCCTAATCATCAGAAATATGACTGAATTATTACAGTATTGATGACTTGTGTTAGAATTGTTGCGTTCAGGATGCAGGGCTGGGTGTGAGCGCCCTCCTGTGTTTACATGTTGTCAGTGACGTATCCACTCATCTGTGCCCTCCTCCCCCCTCCCCCTCTCTCTCTTTTCAGTATTCACCCAACATGACTATGAGTGTGTGATTTTATTTTTTCCTCTTTTTTTTTTTTTTTTTTGTATTTTTCTTTATTTCCCCGCCCCCTATTTTGTCCCCCTGCACCTGATTTTATTTATTTTTTTCCCCCTTTTCAATACAATCCTTACTTCACCTCGGATTGGACCTGCTCCCCTCCTCTCTCACACACATATACCCCCCCCCCCCCCCCCCCCCCTCCACCCACCGATACGGGGTCCGCTCTCAACCCCCCTTTCCCCTTTTTACTCTGGAACGCTATGGCCGCACAGCCTTCTGGGACAGCCCTTGAGCATGCTGGGACTCTAATTAAGACGGGCCCTCCTGGAGCATGCAAGATGGCCGCCGGTCTGAATAGGAAGCAGTCACAGAGCAACAGGCAGAGCCTCCTCTCTGACTCCGGCCCCGGCCTCCCTGGCTTCCTGTCAGGTTCTAGACAATGAGCAAGGGGAGGAGGACAAACGGAGAGAAGGAGGGAGAGAGGAGACTGGATAACACAGCCCTCCCATCAAGACACAGAGCTGCCTGGAAGCTTCTCAACCACGACTTTGGACTTTTTATCATCATTGTTTTAGTTTAGTTTCTCCCGACGGATTCAGTCGAAGGTCGGATGAAACGACCCCTCCCCCCCCCCCCCCCCACACTCTGTGTGTACATTTTTAACAGAGATGTTGTGATGATCAGTGAACTTTGTTCCCCCCTCATTTTATTTTTGTGTATGTATTGTATCATTGCTATTTTTATTATTGTATTATTGTTATTAATGATATTGGTATGATCATTTTAAGAATAGGTTCTAATTTCTGTTTATAGGGGCCCATTGTTATGATGAACACAGCATAATATGTGCACACAGATCAGAAATCATTTGCTGTGTAACATGTGGCTCCATGTGAGCACGCTGCCCCCTGCAGGTAAGATTCTATCCATCACGGTACTGATTGGCCCCTTTTTTTAAAATCTTTATCAGAGTTTTAGCAACCTCCTAAATTTTTAACTCCTTGTTCAGTAATCCAAACCAGAAGAAGAAGAAGAAGCGGCTCCTGTTTTAGTAGCTTCCATGCAGTGAAATGCACAGCTCTATTTATTTATGTACTTTAAATTTGTCTGATGAATAATTGTTACTTTAAAAAAAAAAGTTATCCCTATTTTTGTTAGTTTTTGTTTTTTTTATTAATTGCCGAACTAGTAGCAACTGTGTAAATATGCAGATCCAGTCAGCAGCGTCTCCTCGTCTCCGTTTGACTGCATTAGACACTCTTTCCGAGCCCTGGAGGTGCTGAAGCCCCCCCCACACCCCACACCCCACACACACACACACACACACACACACACATGCTGCTTCCACTAATGCTGCCCACTTAGGTTGCGTAGGCTGCGTTCTCATCTCTGCTGAGCTGTAGTGAGCACTTGGATTGTTTTTGTTTGCTGATGAGTCCTCAACACACTGTGATGTATGTCTGTGCTTTCATGGAACATTTTGCTTTTACACACCAGTCGGTTTAGCTTGCGGACCTGTTGTCGTACATGCGCTGCTCCTTCTGAAAGGACTTCTGGCTCTCTGCTGATCAGTTTTTTACAGGAAGAGGAAAGGCTCTGTTGACTGTGACGAGTGGCCTCTTGAAGAAAAAGACCTCCGTCCTTTTTCCCTTTTCTCACCTTTCCAACGGGCCAGCATTGAAACTCTCCCACACCACCCTCTCTGATTTTTTTCTTTTTTTTTGTACAACTCTCACCATCTTTTCATTTGAATCTTTTTGTAAATACTGTAAAATGCATTTTGATATCATTGACATGTTTTGATATTTTCAAATCACAGCAACAGTTGATCAGAAACGTGCTGATTCGGGGCAACTGTGTGTGTGTGTTTGTTCAGAGATGGTGTGTCTTTGATGATGAGCATCAGAAACTGGAGCTGCTATAGACTATTATGCTATTTCACCTCATCACAGACAGACGTGGCGCTTTACTGCGCATCAGAGCTGTAAAGCGTCGAGGGGTCTAAGAGGATGAGGGAGGACTGTGTTGAAGTGAGTGTGTTTGAACGCTAACTCACTGTCACACACACTTCCTCTGCAAATCTTTAAATTCAACATGATTCTTGGCCAGAGGCCTCCCTCCTCCGCCTCTGTTCTTGGAAATTTTTCGAGTGAGGTGGTGAAAAATCCACCAAAACAGGCATATTCTTCACTATGTTTAACAGGGAATTTGCAAGAATAGAACGAAAGGAGGAGTTTTTCATAATTGAACTCGTCCCCTCCACGTCTCACGCCGACAAACTGTATTTAATTTCCCTCTTGACACGAACCGGAAGCGGCACACTGGCTCTCAATCCGACACACCAGGGACCAGAGTACAGGCGTAACTATGAAGGATTTGCTTTTCTTTTTTTTTAATCTATTTAAAATGGGCCGGGGAGAAATGTTTTGGGAAAGTAAAGAGGAAAAAAAAAAAAATGAAGGGACAGATTTGTTCTTATTGCTGAGAAGAGGTAGAGAGAGTGCGGGAACAGGCGTTTCCTCCCCTGTACCTTTGAAATACTGTTGTATAAAATGCAGTCGAACTTCTCTCTCTCTTTCTGTCCTGTAAGTAAAGCCGTCACAACGTTGATCATTTCTGTATTTCTATTGTGCTGATGTATAATACTGTAACATTCAGGGGTAGGGAGGGTAAAGAGGATTTTTTTTTTTGAGGGGAGTAAAGATTTTTCTGTTCAGTTCCTAATTTTTTCCTCTTGATGACAAAGCAGTATTGAATATGAGGCAGTCTGTCCTTGGGGAGTTGCTTTGTATCTCATGTTAGGGTAGTTTCAGATCCTAAATGTCTCGTGTAGTAAAATGAGAGGTTCCTTCTACGTATGTTTCTTTATATTGTAAAGTTTCTTTAGACAAAAAAATGTTGCTTATTGGGGAAAAAAAGGTGGGAAAACTGCATTGATAATAAATGTGTTTCTTTTTTTGCTTTTAATTTTCATCAAGTTGTCAGTCGTTTTTGCCTGTGTCCCCCTTGTTGTAGATACATATTAAAAACAAATAAAATGACTTCACTCCTTTTGCCATGAACACGTCTTTTACTGGACTGATACGTCACCATATTCCTCCGCTAAATCTTCAATCTTCCAGTTTTTCTGTGGCTCAGCTGATGTCTTGTGGTGGTTCTCGTCAACAGACAAACTTTAGAGTTCACGTTTAAAGTGCTATCTGTGGAGTTTAAGGTTTTTACTCTGCACGAGAATACAGATTAAACTAGTGGTTCCCAATTTGGAGGGATCGTGAAATGGTGGATAGGGATTAAGAAAAAGCATATTTGCTACAAAAATATTAATTTTCTAAATATAATGTAGCATTTTGTTTCTTGCCATACCTTCTGAGTTTCACCATTTCAGACCTTTAAAAACAAACATTATTTGATTGAATAGCTTTCAGCTCACATGGATATATGAAAGCTGTGAGGAGGGGTCAGCAGCCATAGCTTGGCTATAAAAGGTGATCATTTATTGATTAAAAACATTTTTCACAGTTGTGGGTTTATCCCCCTTTTATTAGATTGCGCTGCTCTGTTTTTGTTTGTTCAGACAGATGTTCAGTTGACCACCAAAGAAAACCAGCAAATATTTACTTTTGAGAACCAAGTATTTTGTTTATCTATTTTATCCCTTTTAACATTTTGGGCTAATTTCACATCACAAATATGATCCAGTTATATTTATTTTTCATATTATATATATTTTATTCAATCTCATTTAAGTTTTTCTTTTTTTAATTTAAGGATTTATTTTGCATTTATTTTGCACAAAACAATGAATTGTAATGGCAGTGATGTTGGGATCTTACAATGATTTACTCAGCTGCCGCTTGTCAGAGAAGCACATCATCGAGGGATGACGGCCGAAAGGATTTCTCCTCCTCTGATCTGCTCAAGCTGCACCGAGTGGCGACGTGGTGACCTCTTGCCCCTCTCGCTGCAGGAGGCCGGAGCAGCAACCAGGGAGGTCAACGAGGAGGCGAGCGGCAGCCGGGGGAATAACGCCGATCTCGCAGATGCCCTGGATGAAGAGGAGGGTGGAGAGGAGCTGGGCGGGTGAGGCAGAAACACCATGCGCCTGCTTTTGGAGGAGGACACCTGGGTTGGAACCTGGAGGTGGGAGTGTGATTGATTGGCTATGGGTGGGAGGTGAAGCGAAGGAGGAACCACCGTGAGGGAAGAGAGGGTGTTCCTGCGAAGTGGGGAGTGAGGGGACAAACAGGCTGGAAGCTTGACGACACAGCTCCTCAGGGTCATGTTGTCTGATGTTGAACCTCCAGGTGTCAAACACCTCCCGGGGACCAGTCTGCTTGGGGTTGCCTGAGACGAGCTCATCTCTGTGAGGGAGAGGACCGACTGAGAGAGCCTGGGAAGAAAATCCTCACCGCGGCTGTTGTGAGTCTCTCCTCCATATCTGTTGTGCCTCCTTTGAACCGCGCTCTCCTTTCTCTCTTCCATCCTGGACTGATGACAATGTGGCTCCTCGTCTCCCCTCCCTCCTCTCTCCCCCCTTGAATCCTCTCTGTCCCCCTCCTCCTGCCGGCTCCTCTCCCTCATGCCCTCCTCGTAAGTCCGGTTCAGACAGGCCAGGTTGTGAATGGCCAGCCATGGTTCAGACAGCATTCTCTGTCTGGGCGGTGGAGTGCTACACTGGCTCAGCGGACTCAGCTCGCAGGAGGGATGTCTGCCATTGCCGCTGCTGCTGCTGCTGCTGCTTCCCCTTTGGCCTGATTGAGGCGAATAAGACACAGACAATGAGTGAAAAGCATACATATGGAAGTAGTTGAGAAAAAACTGTTCTTTCTTTTCCATTTCGCACATCTCTTCATCTTCTTCCTTAAGTTTCTTCCATTTTCTACCCCCATTAAAGTGGTTTCCTGACCCGAGGGTCTGAAGATAGAGCTACTGTATATAAGAACAAATGTACTTGATGCTACATACTAATTCTAAGCAGATTTATGCAGGAGTACGTGGTGTGTTTATACTAGAAAACCGCCAGAAAAAGCATTTTTAAAACACTCACTGTTACTATAAAAGCTCCCACAATGCAGTGCAAAAGAAGGGTTGCAATCTTTCATTGTAATGCACCACCAGAGTTAGCGTCACCTCACCCTGACAACCCATTTCCGTCTCGTCTCCTCGGGAAGGAGCACTCAGCTAATGATTTCAACCACGAGGAATTTATTCTCATCTGTCTAGACTTGCCTTTGTTACACACCGCTCTGCTATATCCAGGAGGGGCATGGTGTCTGCATACTAAGTAGCCTGCTGTTGATGGTGCTGATCTCACCATCAAGGTGAAAAAAAAACAACCAGGACACTTGCACAATGTTACTCACCAATGTCACAGCTGTTGTGCTTTTAAAGGGCCATTCGGCTGAAATTGAGAGTTCCTTGGCAGATGGAGTTGCCCAGTTTGATGTAACTGTAGATGTTCAGATTTATAGTTTTCTCAGCAGTTTAAGGACTTCCCATCTATGTTCCCGACAAAACAATAACAAAACAATAGCCGGCTATATGTTCCTTAATCTGCTCTTCTGAACAATCACCAGTACTCACTAGTTCCTCTGAAGTTGAAGATGTTTTCTCCTTCGGGTGAGTTGGGTGATCCGGTCCTGAGGACGATGTCTGACGGGGACATGCAGGACACCGGCGAGGTGTCGGGACATGGAGGAACATTCAGGTAATGCCTGGTCACCGGGCCGCCGTTCACACCCATCTCTGTGGCGATGATGATGATGTCACGGCCCCTGGCCCGGCAGGCGTCCACCAACACCTGAAGTACACAGTAATGCTGAGATTGTATTTGGGGTTTGATGGGGCCAAATACTGACCTTTTTTCAGTGTTTTTTCGTCAAATCTGTAGGGAGGAAAAGCTTTTGAATAATTGTGGGCCACTAAAACTTGTTGAAAAAATTGTAAAAATAGATGTACTTCTACTTGAGTTGAGTATTTCCTTTTTATGCTACTTCATACATTTACTACAATATATCTCAGAGGGAAATATTGTACTTTTTACTACATTTACTTGACAGAAGAGTTACTTGTTCCTTTTCAAATTAAGATTTTGCATACACAAAACATATGATCAATTCATAAACTATGATGCATTGTTCTAGATTAAAGTACCCAAAAGTATATAAATAAGTGATAATAACTTAGCTCCACTTTGACCTACTTTATAATTCAAACATTCCTAACAGATGAATGTATAATGTACCTCTTCCACCACTGCTGGATAAAGCCTAAACTAACCCTTGAGTATTTTGACAGCTAAGTTCACCTCCAGTTAACACACGTCTTTATTTTGTTCCAGTTTTTTTCCTCCATCTTCCCCAGTCTCCACCAAACGCACTGACCTTCAGTGTCGGCCGGTGCTGAGCATTGATGGCGTACACCAGTGCTGAGGCTCCGGAGTAGTCCTCCATGCTGGGGTCGCCTCCTGCTGCTATCAGGGTGGACGCCACCTGAGCTCCTGCTCGCTCCATACAGGCGTACATCAGAGCAGTGCGTCCAGCCCGGTCCTGTGCATTTGGATCTGCCTGATTGGTCCACATTGGAGGTCAGTTGATGAAGACAACTCAGGTGAAACCTCAGCAATGGCCCAGTGTGAGTCTATCCATTTAGCTCGTTAGTGAATCAAAAAGTTAGAAATACATGTAATCTGATTATGATGACACTTTATCTGGCATTGCTGCTTTGTGTTGTGGTTCTCAAGTAAGAATGCACTTTATGAGACAGTTTCTACATCATCCTCCATGTAATCAATAATTATCTTGCCTTTGTGTTGTGTTCTACAGAGTGGAGGACACAAGCAGAGCTGGGAACATCTGGAACCTGTTTATGCATTCGTACCCGAATACCTCTCTTACTGCAGGTACACATTTATTGTGCATTAGAAATACATCTTCTGTGAAAACTTGCATTATGTAGATAGCATGTAGGCACATATATGGTACATATATTCTGCATTGAAATTGCCAATGTTACTCACTGCAGACTGACCTTGTTCTGGAGCAGGTAGGTGAGGAGTTTCACAGTCGCAGGCCCAGCAGGCTCCCCTCTCAGGGCCCTACAGGCAGCCAGGAGAGGGGTCTCTCCTCTCGGGTTGCACCTGTTGACCTGAGCTCCGCCTTCCACCAGCAGGCGGACCAGACGAAGCTTACAAGAGGCTGCTGCACTGATGAGGGGGCTGCTGTCTGACAGGGGGTCCGCCATGGCCTTGAGGGTGAAGGAAAGTCAGACCATGTTTTCAATAACAAAAGATGTAACAATATGCAAATTGCAACAGCAGATCATCTTCAGCGCCTGCCATGGGCATCTTTTACCTGCTGTCTTTCTAAAAATCTGGTCTAAAGAAGCAATTATATTAATATTCTCCTGATAATATTCTTTTATCAGTGTTTTAAAAAATTCTACAAACTAAAATACATTATAAGAAAGCATGATATACATTCAAATAAACCAAGTTTAAGAAGGCTGTCTGTTTTCTTGTTCACACTTTCAATAAAATGTTTACTACATCAATATACAAGACAAACGTGACAAATATATTGTGATTTAGTGTAGATCCAAGTTATATTTATTGTGTGTTAATGTATAAAAATGTAATGGCTGCTCGTGTTATTTAAATCCGTACATATTGGACATACGGTATCCACAGGGTAATAAATCGATGGATGCACAACCACGGCACGAATAGAGAACATTAAACTCACCATGTCAGTGTTTCCTTTTCTACTAACAAGAAGAAAGCTGTAATCCTGAGTTCATTCACATGATGCCATCAGTTCCTCTCATCCGTTGAAAGGTTTACCTCGGCTCTTGGATGAAGTGTCCTGATGTCGCTGGCCTGCAGCAAACTGCAGAACAAAAAAGTGAGAGGATGCTAACTTTCATCCTCTCCCTCCGTCTCTGTGTCCCCCTGTCACTCCTCTGTCCTGATCTGTCCCTTCCGTACCTGCTGGGTTGAGGGGAGGTTCGATCTCACAGCGAGCGTTCAAAGTTATGAACGGTTGTGAGCCCAAAATGTCACCTGTTGCAGACGCTGCGCTACAAAGACCCAGAGGCCCTTTGATATGAGTCAGCTTTGAAGAGTTCTCATCTGCCTTGTGACAACCGTCTGCTTCAAACACTGGCACAGAGAGAGACAGATGAGACGCACACACACAATGAATTTCAAATGCTCAAACAGCAAGTCATTTGTATTAAAAAATGTCATGTGCTTGTTCTGTCTTTTGTGTTTTTCAGTTTCTACTTATCTGCAAAGCACTGAGCAATTGCTCTGCATGCATGAATATATCTGACGTGAATGATTTTTAAAAAGGCAGAAGGGAAATGAGATAGAGAGACTCCGAGCTTGTCTGAGACCAGGAAAACACTTCAGCAACCCTCAAATGCCAGATGTGCAATTAAGTCAAACAGCAATTAGTTGGAGCGATCAAAATTGGCAGTGTGCATAAGCTTCAGGAAAGAATATTAATATAATATTCCGTACATCCTTAACATGCCATAAATGGGCATGAAAAAAAGACAAAAGCCTCCTTACGTGCTGCAATTTCGCTGCTTTGGAGTACTTTTAAAAGTATTTTTCAAAGTCAGACATTTTACTTTTAGCTGAGTTGTTTACAGATGTGGTGAACTATATTTATATCTGTCGTTCTCTCTCTCTGTCAACACCCTGCCTGTTATTACTGCTGACTTTCAAACCATATTTAACCCAAGTAATCAATATGAGATGCAAGACTGAGAAAAACAACCAATTCAGCCACTTAAACCAAATTATGTTGCAACATCCTGTATGGCCAAATAACAAAACCAACAAACATCAGGCAGCGTTTATAAATAATGTACATCCACAAACAGCTGCAGACTTTTCAAAACCATATTAGATTTAGTCGCACAGACGGTTTTTGTTGTTTTTCGTAAGGAACAGCATAAACAGGGTAATATGCAATAAATGAATGAATAATCCCAACTTTAATTTAATAACAGGGGAAACAGAAATATTTAAAAAAACGAAGAGTTGGTGCAGACCTCAGGTTTTCTGGGAGTGTGTCTTGTAAATCTTTTTTCTCCACTGCGTTTATTCTGAAGTTTAAATTTGTAGTTACAGATTATGAATGCTATATAATTAACAAATAAATGTTGATGGAAATATTACGGTAATAAAGTGATGCGCACATTAATGCATCGATAAGTATAATCCAATGATATAATATTCTGTATGTTGTTCTGAAATAAGCTATTTTGTGTAATGACTATAATTTTGCTTTTGGAATTGTACATGTTAAATGAATGACTTGTACTTGTAGTGTATTTATACACGGCCTACTTGTAATTAAAAGATCTGAATCCACCAATGCACCAGTCCTTAATATTAAAAACCTAAATAATTAAAACAAACAAACATTTTTAGTTAGAGAGCTTTGTGGGCACTCATGGTGACCTCAGTATTTCTAAATCCCAGTTTAATCTAGGCTATCACAGTTGTGTTTTTTGGATTGTTTTATTTAATCCAAACCTAAAGAAAGATGAATGAGCTGTTCTTTCACACTCAAACCAAAGAAAGTCCCTTCACGTAAAAGAGAGAAAAGAATGAGCATAGTGAGAGGGGAGGCAGAAAAAGTAGAAGTGGTTACGTAACCCTACGTAAGGGTTTATTTATGTCTCTCGGCCAATCAAATCCGCTCAGCCGTCATGACGTAACGCGATCTACTCCAGAATAGCGCGCGGAGGAGGAGCAGCCACACGGAACCGTTTAGCCTCTCTCTCGCTTCGTCTTCTCGCCAATGTTTGTTTGTTTGTGTGGGATTTGTATGATAATAAGCCCGGCAGGGCGAGCTCTACGGCGGGATGTCGGCGCTGAAGGAGAGCCGGTGTTACGGACTGTCCACCGGTAAACTGAACGGCGGCAACGTCTCTGTTTTTCATGTCAAACTCACTGACAGCGCGGCAAGAGCCATTGGCTCCTCTGAAAACCACAAGGTAGGCTATTTTTTAAACAATTCTTCCTCGAATCCTTGTCTCAACCGTACAGTACCGGTTGATATCGGTTGTACCACTTCGTCAAGGGGACCTCTACTTAAAAACAAAGGTAGTGGTAAAAACAGGCGAGGAAGGCGGGTTTGTGATTTTTTTTATTTTTTTTTTTCATTTCAGCCGAAGTTCACCAAATCTCTTCTTCGGTTGTTGTCTCCCACAAGTCTCCTTTTTTTGAGCTATGAAATGGTAAATACGTGTTGCATAATGCAACATGGAAACCCTTCCCTGTGTGCTGGTAGCAAGCTGCTGGGCAAGTATTGTGAATGTTAACCAGTCGAGGGGAGAAGAAAGGAAACATGCTGTGGGAGGGGGGCTAGTAGTAGTAGTAGTAGTAGTAGTAGTGGGGGGGCATGTTGGATTGCATTTAAGAGTTAAGAGATGGAGTACTTCTCCTTTTCGCAGGCAGTTTTAGGTTCAGGGAGACAGATGGACAGAATACAATTCAAACATTTGACTGAATCACAAATGAATCAGACCGTGCAGGAAGTCCCAGCTGACAACAGTCATGTACAACACTTCCACAGTAATTCCCAGTAACCCGGTTAGGAAACTCCTTGGTGAACATGTTTTCTCATTTTCTGATGTCATACTTCTAGTTATTCTTGTAATGAGATAGACAGGAAGGAGTGGAAAACACCTAACACAGAGGGTTCAAAACTTGCACACAATACTGCTGCTGCTGCTGCTGTGCATGTATATAGTTTCTTTATTTAGCTTTAAGTGTGGCTATTCATAACCCACATGGTCTGATCACAGACTACTCTGCATGAAGCCCGGCCAAAACCGACTGCTGGCAGCCACCCTCACACTCTCTGCACTCATCAACAGGTGGACTCACAAATCCTCTCCGTGAAAAGGTCAATTTGATTCTCGTCATCGTCGCATCGAACTTCAGACGTGCCACTTTCATTTCTTCCGTTTTCCTACGAGATGACAAGGCCTGTTTAGCTTTAGCTTTGCAATTGTCACAATGGACAAAAAAACTACAATCAAAATTTGATGCAGCAGCATCATCTTCTTTTTTTATTCCACACGTTCTTTTTCTACCGTGCCAAACCTTGGTGCTTACATTACCCACAATGCAAACTGATCACATACAGTTCAGGCGAATGTAGCAGCGAGAGATGAGGAGCGGGCCACGAATGTAAGCTCACCTCAAACTCATTTTCATTTTTTAAAACTTTTGTCTTCAGCCACAATCGTTACTCAAGTGACATCACTCGGATTTTGCGCAGCTCCTTTTGGCGCCACTAAAGGTTTTTCTAAAAGTGACTCCAATGTGTTCTTAGCAGTTTACAGACAACAATTTTGGGAACTGGATAGCCTGGTACTGGATTGGTACTTGGGTACTGGGAGATAAAAAAGTGGAATTAGTGCATCGCTTGTTTCATACATGAAGAGCAACAGATTACAGGCAGAAGAGTAAATGTTGAGTTGAGTAATAGCAGTAATGAAACCACAAACATCCTCTATGTTGTATGTTTTACACGCAGCTCTGCTCTCAGATCTGTGTGTCTGTATTTGCACGTCTACAATGTCTCAATGATTTGTCTTTTTCTTTTCTTCAGGGTTGGTCGTCCCGTCCCACCATCTGTTTTAATGGCAACAAAGGGGTAATTGTTGACCTACACAAACTGGATAATCTCATCTCATGCATGAAGGTTTTGAAAGATGTTGAATCTAATTGTTTCTCTGGTCTCTCTCTGCCTCTTGTCACAGAGAATCACCGTCCCTTGCGCTGAAAATAGAGATGAACTGAGGAGCTTCACCTTCGGCTTGACGAACGTCGCCCGCGATAACCCGCACGGAAGCTTTGACTGCTTCCAACAGCACGGCGCTGGGTAAAAAACATTTCACACACTTTATGGCACATGAGAGTTATCTGTAAACATGTCAGTGCAAAGTGATTATGTGTTTACGAGTCACCCTGCTGGTTTACATCTCTCTGTCAGACTCTTTAAATGCCAGAAACCCCTCCAGGGAGTCCTGACTATGCAGGTCTAGGAAGCTTGGAAATGTAGAGTTGTGTTTTTAATAGATGCCAAGAGTACAAAAGTAACCTTTTGGAGCTGTTGCCAAAATTCAAATAACATTGCACTACAGATAGATGTAAAGGAGTCCAGCTGATCGAGGACTGGCACTCAAACAATCTTAGCATGACGCGTAGAAGACGTCCTGAAAGCTCCGTCAGGTCCCCTGTTTGTTTGTTTTTAACTCGCTGTCCTCCCTCCTCCCAGTGCTGCCGAGGAGCTGTCATGTCTCGGGGTGATTCAGAAAAAGATGACCGTCAACGCCACGGATGACTCGTACGACAAAGCTCGCCAGAACATGGCCCAAGCCGAGGAGGAGACGCGCAGCCGAGGAGCCATCGTCATCAAACAGGGGGGACGCTTCCAGGGTAGGAAGACGCAGAGAAACACTCACTGGCTGTGCAAGACATAACCCCAGCTCAGGAATAAGACTAGCCTGAAGACACATGTGTACTGTGCCGATTACGTCCAACAAAATACAGTCGGCCATATTGCATTGGTTGCCGTAGCAACATGCATAGTAACCAATGACATGGTAACAGTCGGGTCTTATTTCCTTCTGCAGTTTTTTTTGTCCTGTTTGTCTGCTAGACTATACTGCTATGCAGCACACACATGCCCATTTAATGTATATTAAAGTTATTTGAAAGGATACGGAGTCTCTGCAAACATACAGAGACGGTATACTTGCTCACCAAAATATACAAACACACGATAAAATCAGTGATTTAGCTTCTTTTTTTGTGTTACCGCTGTCTTTCTTCTAACCACCAAACCACTTCCTTCTAAACAGATATTTTAGTCACGTCATCTTGTTTCAGTCAACGTACGCGCGCGCACACACACACACACACACACACACACACACACACACACACTAGTTTTGATGATTTTGTCAGTTCAGAGGAAGCTTGTGCAAAAAAAACAACCACTTCCTCGCTCACAACAGGCTTGTGGAACTGTGTGGTTATTTCCTAAATTAGATGGCAGCTTTTGCTCCCTGCGACTTGAATGCTTGTAACCCAGATGTGGCTTTCTGAAGAGGTGTAATGAGGTCTTTTCTCTTTTTGTCCTCTAAGTCCTCTTCCTCTGGTGTCTGATCTTGACAGAAGCAGCCTGGAAAAGCACTCTTTTTAAGTAGTGGTATCACACTTTAGAACTGGGATTCGTCTTCAACCTAGGCAACATTTTAAGAATGACGAAAAAAAAAAACTAGAGCAAACGGTAACTTACCTTTTTGATGTCGGATACCTCAGCCAAGCATGTTTTTGCTTTTATAAGGCACGTGCTGCCTTTAATGTGAGATCACCTTCTTCCCTCGCAGGCAAGAAGGTGACGGTGCGAGCCCCGGCCCCCGCGCTGGCCGGCCTGACCAAGCCCCGGCACGCCGACAAGTCCCAGTCTCTCCTCGGCAACGTCAAGAGGGGCGTCCAAGTCGGCGCGTCCAAGCCGAAGAAGGGGGCCTGTGCTCCGAACAGGAAGAGCGTGGCCGACGTGCAGGAGAGGCAGCTCAGGGACAGAGTAACGCATCTGCTGGCTCTGAGGCCCTACAGGAGGCCTGAGCTCATCTTGAGGCTGCAGAAAGACGGACTGACGGCAAAAGACAAAGACATGCTGGACTCTGAACTGATGGAGGTAATTCGTTTTTCCTCTGTAGCCAGATCAATAAAGGTCTCATTATAAGAACCATTTAAATGAAAAACACAGGGCATCTTTTTAGTTATGATTCTAAACCACAAGTTTAAATGTAAATTGTAAACACAGTCACCCTGAAAACAATTTAAACGGATCAAGAAAATGAATTTGTTCTCGTGATTATTTTCTCACCTGCCTTATCTTTGTGTGTGTCTTCGTGTTTGTGTGCAGGTTGGCCAGCTCAATAGTAGAGACAACACATTCGGTCTAAAGGACGGTCTGTACAAGGAGCTGCAGAGGGACTGGCCAGGCTACTCCTCCGGAGACCAGCAGCTCCTCAAACGAATCTTTGTCAGGTAACACAGATGAGACACTGGCCACCGTGTTCGTATCGTAGCAGCATCTCAAGAATTGTGAAGAAGATTATACTATATGCAAAAACTTTGTTTTTGCATATAGTTTGCATAAAGTTCTTCTGACTTTGCAGGAGGCTGTTTCAGCCTCAACAGAACCTCCTCACCGTCCCAGAGGCCCAGGTCAGTCCACTACGAGACACCCCCAACTCCTCCCCGGCGCACCGCCCAAAACCTTCCCTGCCCGAGGAATACACTGACCCTTTGGCGAGTAAGAAGCCCAGGATATCCCACTTGTCTATCAAAACAGCCAGAGACAAGCCAAGAGTGAGGCCCGCCAAACGAGCGGCTCATAAAGTCGTCACGGAGGAGACGGGCACTGACGGGAAAGGGGACTCGCTTGATCCTCGAAAGCTTTTTGACTCCCTGTCGGCAGTCTGCCAGCGGGAGGCAGAAGTGGCCAAGAGGCTGGAACCAACTCCCTGTGCTGAGGAGGAACCCGAAGTTCCGGCATCAGACCCCCCTCAGCCCAACCCCGATCGGCCCCCGTCCCCTCTGACGGTGCCTGATCTGAACAGACACACAATCAAAAGGAAGAAGAGCAAACACAAACACAGAGATCAGGTGAGAAAACCACTTTTCATTTAGCTCTGGTTGTTCTGTTTCACGTGACGCATCGGTGATTGGGACTTTGTTTTTGTCGGTCAAGGAGAAGGATAGGTTGAGAGGAAGGAAAGAAAGGAGGAAAGATCACAGTTCAGAGGAGCCAAACGATCAAGTCTCCTTGTACTGCATCGGTGAGCGCTGTTACGTGTTGACGAGTCATATAACGTGTCAAATATTCACTATCTTAAAATCGTTTGTTTCTTTTTCCTTTCAGAGCCAAGTGAAATGTTGTTTGACTCTGGTGTGCTCCAAGCAGACAATGACACAGCCGACTATCTATTGTAAGTAAACCTTGGTTCTTCGTCACAAAATGCATCCAAATGATAAAATCCAGTATTTTTAGATAAAAGGTTTCGTTATCAGGTTTGTGGTTGTTGTTTTATTTTGCGCAACTAAACGTCTTCAAGTTGCTAACATGTTATTCTGTTGGTGGGTTCTTTACTGGTCTGATCAGAGTGTCCCTATTATGTTCTCCGCAAAGGAAGTACGCAGTGATTTCCAATCACGACCAGAGACAGAGCTACAAGCAGGACTTCAACACGGAGTACAGCGAGTACAGAGATCTACACGCTCGTATCGACGGAGTGACGCGGCAGTTCATGGAGCTGGACGCGCAGCTCAAACGGCTGCACCACGAGTCCCATAAATACAAGGCATGTTCCAGTCCTCGTTTCAAACAAATATGAAATGATAACTCCACTCATTTCTGTCATAAACTCTGTTGTTTACCAAGTGCAGAACGGTAAGTAGAGGTGTAACAAACACATAATCCTCAGCTGAGCACAGTATGTTTTCCTTTTTGAGGGAAAACAAAAGAAATGGAGAGAGGTTTTGCCATTCAATTCTGAAAATGTCAAATAAAATTGCGCTTCGTAGGTTATAATTCTCACTGTAAACATTATGGCACTGACATGTCAGCATATGGTCGTTAAGAAAAGAAAAAACACAATTATCAATATGTCAGTAATGGTTATTACATAAAAAGCGCCCTGTGGAGTTTCCTGTCAAACTAAATCTATGATTACCTTCACTGTTACTCACCACAACGCCCCGGTTCGTACTTGAGGTCTAACAATTATGTTTGATGCATTTTCTTCCTCATAAAATAATTTTGATGATGAAATATTTTCATATACTATTTCTATTGATTTCATTTTTTTCCATCACATTTATATTATTAGGAATGGTTTTTTTAATAGAAATTTTTCAAGTTTTCCAACATTTAGCAAGCTTATGTAATATATACCGGCATTAATTCCTTCTCGTCCTCTCTTACAGACGGTTCGTTATCAAATTCTTCAGGAGTATCGCAAAATCAAAAAGGTGACAACTTCCTTTTAAGACTTGTCAATGTTTATCCCAATATTGCTGCATGTGGCAACTCCACTCCTCTGTTGCTGTTAAATAATCGTCTTTTATTTCTTTTGTCCCTTTTTTAGTCCAACCCCAACTACAACCAGGACAAGACTCGCTGTGAATATCTCCACAACAAACTGGCCCACATCAAGAAGCTCATATCAGAGTACGACCAGCAGCAACTCTGACTGTGAGACCAGTGAGCTTAGAGAGCACAACGATCACCCGGAGACTCTCGCTGGCTCACGCTGCTGAGCTGAATGCCATCGAGCTTCAAATCTATGGTCTTCAAACGGAGTCGCGCAAGACCTGCTGCAAATGTCACTGAGGTTGGGAGACATTTGTGCAGAGCAGCGGGAAAAGCAGACGAATAATATGAGAGATTTTATTTCAAAATGGGAAATCTTTGAGGGGAAAAAAATAAATGGTTTGACCAATGCGCTGATACTACTGTGACACGTTACTGCCAAGGACACATAGTTTCAATTGTTTTACATTTGTAGATTCATAATTGCTTGTGTTCTGGTAGCCATGTCAGCATTTAGGTTTAAGCCAGAAGCATGAAATAACTGCACGCTGTACGTACCCAGACGGCTCCGGTGAATAGCAGCTGGGATGCAGATGTGGACACACCGAGAAGACGTCTTTTCTCTGGGTTTCGGGAATTGAGACTTTATCGGTGTCGTGTTCTCCTCAGTTCAGATCTGCTCAGTAATGACTGAGCAATTATGACAGTATTGCCAGTGCCTAAAGTGGTTTTGGAGTCTGTACCAGATTCACAGTAGTCTATGGTGTTCTCCCTCTTGTGGCTTTGCTGGATCACAGAAGACTGTTCTGTTAAACACAATGTGAGCTTGAAGTTGTGTTGAGAACCGTTACGGTATGAGCTGCACTAACGGTGTTACTGAAAACTGGATTTAATTATTAGTTACAAAGTCGTTTATACTGTAGGCTGAGACGGAGAATAATTTAAGAAATAAAAAGAAGTGTTGCATGCTGTGTACTTTACTGAATGCATGAGGAATAATCTGAAGTTTTGTCTGTTTCAAATAAATTGAATTTGTATTAATTTTGTATGATTTATTTTTCAAATCTCCTGCAGTCATTAATCCTCTGAAGATGGACAATAAAGTAATGAATAGGTACAAATAATGTACTGGATTAAATATAAATCTTGATCTATTCCAGTCAGGCACCTGTAGCGGACAATAAATGCATGTTTTTATTATACAGGATGTCTGCCAGACATTTTATTCCTACAAAACTACACACAGACGTGTGGTTACTCAAGCTGTAGCATTTATCAGAAAAGAAATGTCTAGATAGTATGGATTAGTGATGTATTAAAGACAGGTGCAAGACAATGTTCACCTCAATTCCTATCAGTTTTTGGTTAGACATGTTATTTATGAAAACACAGTCTCCAGAATGATTTCAAACTGTTGGATGCTTTCATTTTCTGTAATAACTCTTCATAAACCTCAGTGTAGTGTTAGTCAGGGTTGGTCACTTTCATGTCACAGGCATTTTTACATTATTTTAAAAAACAAAGTCCTAATTCAATCCTATTCCGGGAAAACTGCTTTAAATATTAGCAAAATATATAGGTTGAAATATTAGTTAGTTTCCTGTCCAGGTTCCACAAAAAGTGTGTAATGTCTCTTTAAATCTTAAACGAAGTAACTTTGTTTTCCCCCGTCGTCATCGGCTGAACAGTGACGAAACGCTCACAGCTATTGGTTAAATCTCAAAGAAGGCTTCTCATTGGTCCGTTGTCGTCGGCATGACCTTTCAACCTCCCATGCTAGTTGTAGCAGTAAACAGTGCAACGGTGTTGCATTCTTAAGGAACCGAATCGTCCTTCAACTTTGTAACAGATTTCGCTCTTAGATATGACACGAAAGAAGACACGCGGTCAGAAAGATGCAGGTTGTTAGCCGGACGTTTACGGTGAGTGAATGCGGTAAACGGTAAACGTTAAATGCCTCATACTCAGAGTATTTCCTCTCCAGTTACATGAACAATACAGTAGTAACGTTACATTCAAGAACACACGAGCATGACATAACTAGTACATGACATTACTACTTGACCAATGTAAAAACAGCATTTCACAATAGTGTGGAGAGAAACTAAGAAGCCAGTGTCTGATTTAATCTAAAATGGGATTTAAATTGACTTTTCTGAAATGTCACATTCACATAAATATATCGTACATTGTCTCGCTTTTGTATTTCCAAAATTATTTCTTATTGACTTTGAACTGGCTTTTTAACTGATATCTAAGTGTCCGATATCAAACATACATTACGCAAGTTTATCAAATGTTATTGGTCATATTCAGTTCTGAGAATTCAAAGTCAAAACTCAGGCTGTTCCGAATTGGACTGGTGATATTAAACAGCAAAAATAGATATCACAAAGTCAAGTGCTGATGAGCAACTGAAACTAACACCAGGTTTCTCTCTGTGGATTCAAGTTCTTCTTGAGCTGTTCAGTAAGTGGAGCGCTAATGAATAAGTTACCTATAGACTCATATTCTACAGGAGGACAGTACTTTGAGACTTCATCACAGCAGTGGCTTGTTAACTAACAAACATTAGCTACAAAGCTGACAAATGAGTAGGGAAGTGTAGTTTACCCAGCTGCTCCACACACCGAGTCCCAACTCCATACCAGGTAAATATGTTGAGGAAACAGCTTAATGAGTCGTCCTCTCTTTCCTGCAGCCTGTTTGCGCCTGTACTCCAGTCATGGTGGGGTTTTTCCAAAGAACATTGAGGCTGAGGACGGCTCTCAGACATCTGAGCCCCCACAGCACCGTCTTATCCGCAGCCACACGTTCTCCTGTGGACCTCCGTGGTTCATTCCTTCCCGCCGCCTCATGGCAACGCGGAGTCTGCTGTCGAACGCTGCACTCTGGGGCAGACGGGTCCAGGCCGTCGCCTGCTGCAGCCCCAGACAGGCTGCCCTTCTCCAGGATAACTGGGGAAGATTTAGCCTTCTTCAGGAAGATCCTACCGGGCAGAGCCATCACTGACCCCGACCTGCTGGAGTCCTGCAATGTGGATTGGCTCAAGTCAGTGAGAGGTCATGACTGGAAATTAATTCAGCTCATTCCACTTGAAGATAGAAGTTCCACCGATTCACAGATAATGTCTTTCAGCTTTCATTTTCTCTGTTCATGCATCCTCTGCAGGTTCCAGTGAAGTGTTACTGCGACCTCAGACAACAGAGGAAGTGTCTCAAATTCTAAAGTAAAGAACAAATCGTAGAATTGAACGACAAATTGTGTATTAGTGAGGGGTGTATAAGGTGGCATAAGTCGCTGTATTTTCCCTCTTGTAGGTACTGTAACGGTCGTAATCTGGCGGTCAACCCTCAAGGAGGTAACACCGGGCTGGTTGGAGGCAGCGTGCCTGTTTATGATGAGGTCATCCTCTCCACTGCCCTCATGAACAACATCCTTACCTTAGATAGTATCTCTGGTAAGTCTTAAAATGCTTTTGTCTCACACAGAATCAGCTGCCTGTCTTTTCAATGTTTGTTCATGTGCTTACAGCATATTAGATTCATCTTTAAGAATTCTTCCCTCCGTCTGTCAGGCATTCTGACCTGTCAGGCAGGTTGTGTCTTGGAGAACTTGTCCACTTACCTTGAGGACAGAGACTACATCATGCCACTTGATCTGGGGGCAAAGGGTAGTTGCCACATTGGGGGAAACGTGGCAACGAACGCGGGGGGACTCCGGCTGCTGCGATACGGTTCCTTACACGGGACTGTGCTCGGCCTGGAGGTGGTGAGTGGATTAAATACATGAGAAACTAGTAGTATGTTAAAAAGGATAAATGCACTGATGTTTGTCTGTGTATGTATGTGGCATGTACAGGTGTTGGCAGATGGGCGAGTGCTGGATTGCTTGGCCACACTGCGTAAAGATAACACAGGATATGACCTCAAACAGCTCTTTATAGGGTCAGAGGGAACACTGGGGGTCATCACTGCAGTGTCCATCCTTTGTCCACGCAAACCCAAATCTGTTAATGTGGTTTTTCTGGGTACGATTGTCTCATATCTCCATATTTCTCAGATTTTCTCTTACCGAACGTTGAGGAAATTGTATCACAGTCCAGTTGATAAATGTCGAGATGAGTTTCTTTCCATCGATTTTTAATTGTTAATTTTTTTTGTTCTCTTTGATTTCTTGTTAGGCTGTGAGACTTTTGAGCAGCTCCTGAAGACGTTTCAGCTCTCCAGAGGCATGCTGGGAGAAATTCTGTCAGCATACGAATTCCTGGACAGTGAATGTATGAGGCTGCTGAATACGCACCTCAAACTACCTAATCCCATCTCTGGTAGACACACACACACACACACACACACACATACATACAAACACTTAGTTAATAAAGCTGTTAACCCCCCCCCCCCCGTCCCAAACTCTTTCTTCCATCTTGCAGATTGTTCATTCTACGTCGTGATAGAAACATCTGGATCTGACCCAACACATGACGGGGAAAAACTCCACAATTTCCTAGAGGAGGCGATGACATCATCATTGGTTACCGATGGGACTGTGGCGACTGAAGACTCAAAAATAAAGGTATTGTTTCAAAAGAAATTTAAGAATAAGTCTGTTTATATTCTACAACGGTGAAAAGACAAAAAAGCTAATATTTTTGTGTAGCCAAATCGTGATGTAGCTTATTCCTCTGTGCTATGGGGCTCCATTGTTGTCCATTATCTATTTTATAACTATAAATAAGCCACACCTCTTGCACTAAGGGACATGCTCCTTTTATTACAATGATCATGGTGACTGCAATTTATTTAGACTCAATCCCGCATACACCATCCTGCTGCTGTAGAAACATACTACAGCAAAAACCCTGCACCTGGAAAAACTTTTGACCTAAACTTAAGTAATCAGTTTCATACCGGGGGGGTTTAAATAATACTTCTGTGTTAGCCTAAACTATGTCGAAAGTCCTGGTGATGATGATGATTGTGTAATCTTTCCACTTCCACAGGCACTGTGGTCGATGCGTGAACGCGTCACAGAGGCGCTGACTCACGATGGCTTCACTTACAAGTATGATGTCTCACTTCCCGTGGAGCGGATCTACCAGCTGGTGACGGACATGAGGAAGCACCTGGGGGACCGAGCCAAGAGTGTGGTGGGATATGGACACGTAGGTAAGACACGAAAAAAGTCTCTATATCAGGAGGGAAATAATGGCCTGCTAGCATGAGAAAGGAGTAATTTTATTATATACGGGGTTTACACATGGTAAATTGACTTGTACACACACCATGTAAGGTACCACCATCAGAATGAACTAATCATCTGCATTTGCATCTGTACTTTTAGGAGATGGAAACCTGCACTTGAACATCACCTCTCCTGTCAAAGACCCGGCTCTTCTCGCTGCCATCGAGCCTTTCGTCTACGAGTGGACGGCCAGCTGTCACGGCAGCATCAGTGCAGAGCACGGACTGGGCCTGAAGAAGAGGAACTACATCTACTACAGCAAGCCCAGCCAGGCTGTAGCTCTGATGGGTAATATCAAGGCCATGCTGGACCCCAAGGGTATTCTCAACCCGTACAAGACTCTCCCAGATAACCTGAAATGAACCAAACTGTGGGTAAGTGGGGCTGTATACAGGGCTCATGAGCTCATGAGCTCCATCTGAGCGACAACCTTATTGCCACATGGTTTTTATGGCAGCTCATGCTCTTTCCTATAAAACCTTTTTCACACATTTAGTGTCGAGCTGCAGGTTTTTGCAGGTAGTTTCATCGTCACCTGCACAAAGCATTACTTTTAGAATGACATCCACTTTAACGAGCTGCTGACTTCGTACTGTAGCAGTGGTTAGACTGGAATATTAGTGTTACGGTGTTGTACGTTTTAAAGTTGTGTGAATTAGCAATGTACTGGCTGGCTAATCACTGGCCAAGAGTGCAGTAACTATTTTATCACATAAAAAAGAAAACATTCTTTCCCAAAACAAACCCGGCATTTGTGAACAAAGGTATTTGTAACCACACGCCGAGGCAACATTAAACAGTTTGAAATGAATCTTTAATGAAACGGTTCCCAAATGAAGATGGATTGTTTTTCTTGTTATTCAGGCACTGGTGCAGTGTTGCATGATGGGAGATGAGGAGTTAATAGAAGCCAGACTCGCTACAGGAAACACCTTCACTTCCAATATCATAAAAATGTCAGTTCACCACAAACAAGTCTTCCGTGATTCCGCTCTGCTTGCACAAACGAGTCACATATATAATATATACAAATGTGATGTGTATATATATAAATATAAAAAAAAAAAAAGACAAAGCAGCATTTTCTTTCAAAACAAACATTTAAGAACAAATTAATTTATGACTACACACACAGAGGCAACTTTGTCTGGTAAAAATTAATCTTGAACAAAACACTTACAACTCCAAATGAAGATGGAGTGCTTTTCTTGTTATTCAGGCAACTTGTATAATGTGACATGATGGGAGATGAGTAGTCAATGGAAGCCCACGTTCACCTCTTGATATCTTAGAAATGTCAGCTCTATCACAAACAAGTCTTCCTTGATTCCTCTCCGCTTGCACAGAAGAGCCACAGTGAGTTCACGAAGTGTGCCAGGCAGAGAGTATCCTATTCCTGTTATAAGATACAGACTCATTCCTATCGGCGGGTACTTAGTGTGCATCTACTCCAGAGCCACCAAGATCATTGTGTATCGCTAGTGTTTTATCCATTCCCCCCCCCCCCATCCTACAAACAAGCTCAGCAGGAATCACTTCCTACCCTTTTCTTACATTTCGCAAGAAGAAATTATTTTCCACCAGCTCCAATAATGACAATATGGGTGCAGACAGTCCAGTAGAGTTAATGCCTGTGTATACAATCCTTTTCACGCACCATCAGTGTTACATTATCCACAGCAGTTTGGTAGCAGTTAATAAATATCACATTTTTTTAAAGTTGAAAACATTTGAGTCTATTGGCTGTTCTCCTTTTGTAAGTGAACATGTCTGTGTGGTTTGAGTCTTTGTAGCGATACTTGTCATGTTCTATTAAAGCTAAATGAGTGAAACACTTCTGATTGTCTCTGAGCAGAATGCCACAACCACATGCCAAAAACACTGACTGGGGATCAGAAATTGAATTATAAGAGACACTCTCTGTGTGTTGTGTGTGTGTGTGTGTGTGTGTGTGTTGCATGGGCATTAAAGCATTGGGATGGAGTACTACAATATGCCATCCTGTAACAGTCTACAGTTCAGGTTAGCGTGCACAATGGCACCTGCTTTGTGTCCTGTCACAAAGGCTGGCTGAATTCAGACAGGACTAGTCCGAACGAGTCCTTCCTCTGGTCGTCTGTCCTTTCCCATTATCGTCCATTTCACAAACACCAGACGCTTCTCTAAGCCGATCCCTGACATCAGGAAGCTTCACCCGAGGCCCCCCCCCCCCCCTCACGACTCCTTGCCCTTCTCCAGAGAGCTGTGGATCTTGTCCAGGGTTTTCTTGATGCGCAGTGCCGTTAGCCTTGCAGAGGGGTTCTGGTACCAACACTCCTTCATCAGTTTCACTAGAGCAGAGAGAGTCTAAGAGAGAAGGGAGGACGAGTGGATCAAGAAACAAAAAGGAGAGTCATGCAGTGATGCACGCACAGCGAGCGGTGGCTCTTGCTAATGAGCGGTTGAAATCACACATCGATGTGGGGATGATGTCTCTTGAAGCAGTGGTTCTGCACATCTTTGGCTTGGGTCAGTAAAATTGCTATTAAAAATGTCTTAAAAAGTCAGAATAGTATGCCATAACAATTCACAAAAAATAAATAGTATCATATGTAATAAAAATGTTTGTCATATGTCATTAGTTAGTGTCAGAAATAAAATGTCAAACTCAATCATAAAACTGTCATGTTTTAGTGTGAAATGTCTCAAAAAAAGCCATAAAATCATAATATCGTCTGTGATGAAAGTGTCACATAAATTGTCATAGTATAGTGTGTCATAAAAGGGTCGCATGCCTTACAGACATCGATAGAGTATAGATCGCAGAGTGATACTTACAGGGTCAGAGAACCAACGATTAGGAATGAAAGGCCTCTGCTGCTCCACACACACCACCTTCCTCATGTCCTCGAAGCTGGGGTCATTCGGCACCTGATCGTAGAACGGAGGCTTGTACTCCTCAACAATACCTGGAAAGTCAGATTGGGACGATGGAAATTAGAGCGAGTAACTGGATCAATAGGAGGTCTCAGCCTGAAGCCGATCTGAACACACAACAGTATATAAAAGTAAATAAGAAATTAGAGGTGGTTGTTTATTGTGCAACAGCCCTAAAATGCATGCCACTCACCATTGCTGTATGTGCGTCTGGCTATCTCCCACAGCACCAACCCAAAGGCCCAGATGTCCACTCTCTTATAGGCATCAAAGCAGTCTGTCTGAATGCTCTCGTCCAGCACTTCAGGTGCCATGTAGCGCTTGGTGCCAACCTTCGGATTGTTGCCCACATCCAGCAGGTTGTCTGCCTGGGAGTGGGTCACAGCCAGCCCTGTAACAATCACACGTCACCAATGTTTTAGTAGGACGATATCTGTGTCGATATAGAAATTCTGGCACGAATATTCTCCGGGTATGAGATGGCCAAATACAGAGACGGTGCCTCGATCACACAGAGACGCGTCACCAGCAAAATGCTCCTCTGACACACAACCAATCAAATCATGCGAGAGCTTTATTACTTTGAGAAACGCACATCCAGTGTCTGACAGGACGGGTGCTGGAAGAGAATTACCTCGCAGAATTTACTACTTTAGGCTCAACTACTTCACCACTTCCTTCCTGTTTTGATTGTTAAGGTGGTAGGAAGGAATAGTGGGAGGCAAACGCAGACAAAAGATTGATATTAGCGGTATTTCATTTGTGTGATGAACTTTGTGATGTAATAGCACAGCAACGGCAAGAGCGGGATATCAACTTGAATCCATTTTTGGAGTTTTTGAAGCACCTGAAAGTTTGAAGGGCCTGAAAAGATTAATAGCAGTCGTAGATGAAGGAACACGAAGGACGACAGACTGACCCAGGTCTGCGATGCAGCAGCGCAGCTCCTTTGTGACCAGGATGTTTTTGCTCTTCAGGTCCCGGTGAGCGATGGCCGGTTTCCCCTCTGTGCCAAAGATCTCCGTGTGCAAGTGCACCAGGCCGCAAGCTATCGACGCCGCCATCGCCAAGCCCTCCGACGGCTCCACGGCCACTCTCTGCAGGTAGTCGTAAAGCGACCCGTTCTCGTGATAATGGGTGATGAGCCACAGCTGGGTGCTGGAGTTGCGAGAAGTCATGTCGGACGCCATGAAGCCTGAGAGAAGAGAGATGAGAAATATGAGCAAAGATGATCAAAATGTGTCGGATTTATTTATCTATTTAACCGAACTCTAGATCCACCTTTTACTTTGAAAAGCCAGACAACTCAGTAATCCTGTTATTTGGAAGAGTAGCGATCTACCCAATATGAGCTGGTTGTATTTATTCATTCTCAGAGCGATATTAGCTGAGCAAGTACTCTCAGAAAAGGTAGGTCATAATGCAAACACGTTGTGTGATGCTGCTGCTGTGCTTAATTCATCAATCTACGGTATATGCTAATGTGACGTAAAAAGCTTTCAGACAAAGGTGTGAAAGCTTTTTGAATGTTTCACGCATTTAGCTTAAAAAAGAAACTTGTATTTCAAGATACAACAAGTAGGGCTGAACAATTAATCGACTTTTAATCGCGATCACGATTTTGGCTGCCACGAACGAGATGGGAGGTGTCATGCGCGCACCCTGCAGACTCCGGTAGAAGTAGAGAGACAGACAACAGAGCAGACGGCCACGGGTGTCGTTTGAAAGCTAAATGAAATATCAGCGCGAGGAGCTAGCCCCTCGAAAAGGATCATCATTCGTTGTCTGGAAGTTTTTTGGATTTAGGGCAAGTGATGTGAACCAAGAACAAATCATATGCACAGAGCACGTTCGAGTTGTGTCCGCATAGTAATCGCTAATGCTAATGGCTATGCGCCGCATTGCGATTAGCTGGAATGTAGCACAACATGGAAGTGAAAGCAGTGCTCTGTTGATTTAATTTTGGGTAAAAAGTATTGATACTATTTTATTTATATTTTCCTTCTAAGATGCTGTGATCAGGACCAGTATGATGCAAAGAGTTGTACATTATCCTGAAGGTAGCACAACAATGGAAGTGGAAGCAGTGTTCTTGTTCATTTAAACGTGAAAGTGCAATAAAAAGATGTCCCTAAAATGAATGAATAATCGTGAAATAATCGTGATCGCAATATTGATCAAAATAATCGCGATCATGATTTTGACCATAATCGTGCAGCCCTAACAAGGTGATTCAAACTGCTTCACATAGGACATGAAAAGCGTAAACGATGCTAAAATGATGATCTCTGATAAGAATGGAGAGACAATGGGGAAAATCTCATTATATACAAGCAGACATTACTCCTCTTCTCACCCAGTATGTTTTCATGTCTTAGCAGCACAGTATTGTAGATCTCCGTCTCTCTGAACCAGGACTTCTCATCTCTTGAGGAGAAGATTTTCACAGCTACATTCTCGCCCTGCCACTGGCCCCGCCACACCTCTCCATACCTCCCTTTGCCTGGAAAACAGAGGCGAGGAAAGGAGAAATTAAAGAGACACCTGCATTTAGAAAGCTAACGTCTCCAAATCAACAGCACCAAGTTGTACGCAACCACATTTTTCCAATTCCAAACGGGTACAAACTGTTCTGTGCGGTACAACACAGGATCTCAAAGCATGTGACCTACATACTTTCATTTGAATGCTCAAATAAAAAATGGATTGATTGATAATGAGTAAACCTTTCATCACCAACCAGACCTGAAACAAACCTGCCACCTGGCCTGAGGTGCGTTCTACGTACCTACACACTCCATCAGGCTGATCTGCCTGGCCACGGTTCTCTGGACAAGGAAGGGGAGACCTGAACCACTGCCTGATGTACACGAGTGGTCCAACAGTTCCTAAAGACGGACACAGATATCAGATTAGCTGCTCATGCCATAATCGTTAGAAGGCACTGAAGTATACACATATCACACATAGCCGCACGGCTACTGGAATTCAGCATCAACAAAGATCAACAAATGTGTTTTTGTGCTTTGGATTCAGTGAGTAGTCGTTATGTACTCTGTCTTGATCAACATCTTCTGCACCTCGCTAAAGTACTCTTACCGCTAAAGTGCTGTCTCCCACATTGGAGGTGATGAGGCCGTCTATGGCTCCCTGTTCAGTGTCAAACTCCTGCAGCCTCTGCAGACGGCCGTGATGGAGCCTCCTGCATGCAAAGACTGACACTGCAGACAGCAGAGCCAGAACCACCACCGGGCCGAGAACAAAAAGAGCCAAGGTCTCCACACGGTACCGAACCGGCTCGCCTTCTGGTGCTGTGGACAAAAGGGGAAAAATGAGATTGTGACATGTCTTTTGACTGATTATTTAACAGACAGCTACAGGAGATTATTATTGGATTTGCATGTCATGAACTACTATCAACCTGTTGGAAGCAGAGACATCAGCGAACTCCTGGTGGTGTTGCCGTTGCACATTTCCTGGGAGCAGCAGAAAATGGCCTGGTGGAAAGACGGAGCTGTGGAGCAATGCAAGCGGATTTTGTCCAGCCCCTCTAGGCAGCCATGCTCAAACACCACGCCACTGCTGCTGACTTTGACCGAGGAAAAGCAGCGAGTACCGTGGCACTTCGTGGCCTGGAGGGATTGAGGGGTTTCACACAGACACTCCAACTTCCCATCTGTGGAAGAGACGATACGAGTTCAGCATACACTCATGTTGTATCGCAGAAACACATAAAATGCTGTCGACTTATTTAAGGCAGCAAGCCAACAGAAAGACTTCTGTCTCGCCAACTTGTTTTCACTCTTACTCAAACTAGCAAGGTTTCTGTCTGGCAAACATAACGATCAACTAAAAGACAGATGAGCAGCAGGTGAGGTGGAAACTGAAATAATATGTAATATGCATCATACCTGGTAAATAAATGAATAAATAAAAATAACATAGCAAATCCAGTTTTCTCCTTTTTCTATTTTGTTTATTGGCAAAGATCTACCACGTGAATGATTCCCACTCGAAATGAACCATATATATAATATTGCGCATGATCATCTGACTGCACCACATGAACAGACATATAGATAACATCACGGTCTGAAAACAGTCAAACATAACGTTTATAGGAAATACCTGAGCCCTCAGCTGATGTCTGCAGGGCCTGCAGGAGGAGCAGGAGCAGGACGTGGACACTGCAGCGACCCATGATTCAGTGCACTGAGAGAGCAAGGGAAGAGGAGCCAGAGAGTTCAAATGAGTACTCTCGTGCAAAGAGGATCATTACATTTACCCCCTCTGTTTTCTGATAATCCCTGCCAAGGCTTCAGACAGAGAGGAAGCAACTACTTCTAATGGCTGAATGTCAACAGTCCTCTGTTTGTCTTTGTCAAAGCTTTATTTAAAACATATGACTGATTATGGAATAAACCATAGCCATTTCAAAGACACCCAGCTATAATATAGTTATAATAAATAGCTAAAGGTCTTTACTCTGACATAATATAATCCAGGGCTTAGTTCCTAAATTGTTAATTAACCTGCTATTTATTACCAATGGCTTTGAAGACAACATCACAGTACTGGAGCTGTTCCTTTGCGAGTCAACGTTAAATATCGCATTGGCAACAACTAGCATCATAACACAAATGAAGCTAACACGTTACATTTCAATGTCACAGCGTCGGGTGATGTGAAGTACAGCACCGAGCGAAGCTATTAGCAATCCCCCTTCGTAAACCTCACAGACAGGGGGGGGACTGGTTGTTTGCTGTAACGTTAGCTCACAGGACATTAACGAGTGGTTTTATTGTCCGTCCACAGGCGCCTCGGAGGCGCCAGTCAGACAGACGTCTGACCGGTGCTGCTGCTGTTAGCCGTGCGAGCTAAGCTAGCTCGCAAAGCACACGGCTCAGCCGGGCGATAACCATCAGATACAAAGAGATACTAACGTAAACATATAACAGTTAAGCCTACCTGGCACATGCGAAATACAGCATCTAACTCATTATGGGATGGCTGTCTATCCCTAATGGATCGTATTGGCGTTATTTGTGATGAAAGAAGGCGAAAACAGGATCACAACCCAGCCCACCCACTGGCTGTCTCTTCCCTTCCAGCCACACATGACGTCACCAAAACATTATCCTCGAGGTGCATTGTGGGTCAGGGGAGTCCTCCTACAGGTTGTAGACCAAAATAACTGTAACATCATGATGTAACGTTATTTATCTATGAATAATAACCTTTATGCAGACGTGGGCTTGTTGATCATCTTTAATAGTGTTCTAACTTCAATTTATAATATACGCTCTTATTTTTGTCCACTTGCGTACTTACTTAAATGTGAAATTAACTTTTGATGATTGAATTTCTGTTTGGTTCATTTTATTTGAAAACAAGTTGAAGGGCTTAATAACATTAGTTTCTGACGTTTTTTGGTACGGCTAAACATAAAGTTGGCATGGTGAAGCTTTGGCTAAATTTGGATCAATGCTTAATTCTATATGTATCAATGAGTGTGTCTGGTAATATGATCCACTGCCTCTTTATTCTGAGGAAAAGACTGCGGTCAAGGATCACTATTTGCGTGACAAATAAATCTGCAAGTTTGAAGAATAGATAACTAACTTAAACCATATGTTTTGTATGACGCTGTCTGATTATAGTTAGCAATATACAGCAGGGTGTCCACTGCCAAGAGACATAGATTTACATGAGAAGGAACAGAAAAAGAAAATCCACATATATCATATTTTAGTATCACTTTCGAGAAGAACAGTGATGCTGTTTCACATGCAAATGCAATGTATTTATTCAGTACATTCATTTTTTTTTAGATCCTCATTTACTAAACAACATTGACTGTGAGACGAGAAGTGTCAACTGGGTGACTTACAGCCTCAGCGAAACAGTTTCAGAATGGAAAACCCTGTTTTCTCCGTTTGCTACTATTTGACTGCAAATACTGCTTGATTCAAAAAGTCCCACTTTACCCATGCATGCCCCCCAAAAAATAGCTCTCCCTCGCGAAAAAAAACACTTCATGAAAACTAAGATGACCCTTTATGTCCTGAGCAATCATGCAGATCATGATCATGCATTGCCAAACACTGCAACGAAAAGGTGGATTAGAAGATGAGTTAATTTTACTTGACTGCTCAACAACCTCTACCTGTTTCGATTCATCTAATTCTTGGTTGGCTCAGTGGCTCTTCAGAAAATACGTGTCAGTGAGTGTGTGTACAACGAGAGAGAAAAGGGAGAATTCTATGAAGTAGTAGATGTGTTTTCCCTCATGGGTCCCGCGGCTGCGAACAATCGCCAGTGCTGTTTTGTTCTTGCTTACCTGGGGCTTTAGTATCCAGTGAACCGGAGCACGACCCAGCCGGTATCCATTCTCCCCGAGCACGGCTCCAGTACAGACACACATTGTCCAAAGCTTTTTTAAATTAAAGACCCTGGGTCAAGACTCTGTGCCAGGTGACCTGAACTGCTCTGAGCCTACGTGTGTCTACTGCTATCCTCTCCACTGGGGATAAGTCTCAGTGGATAATTGGAGGTGGAAATGCAATACTGCTATCATGAGACGGAGGAAGGATTATCCACTGGAACTTTGCCTTAAGAGGAGGAGAAAGAGGAATAATGCAATGTTTTCTTCTTTCCACATCCAGCCTACCTGCCTCTTTCTCCCACCTTTTACCCTCTCTCCCCCTCTTTCCCACTTTCTCCCTCATAACCAGGTTACAAGAGAGGGAGGGAGTAGCTGAGGGACTATTTTTCTTCAATGAAATCCACCTGCTTCTCTTCTCTGTTGTATTAGAGAGATTTTTCCAAGCAGGATTCCCACCAGAGCCGACATGGAGCGTCTAGAGAGAAGACTGCCTGTAGCGTTCCTCCTCCTTCTGTCTCTTCTGTCTGTCAGCTGTGTCTCCAATACCAAAACTTCAGGTACATCCAAAAGAGAATCAATTTAAGACTATTGTAGATTAAAAAAAAAACGTGTGTTTTAAGTGATGTTTTACATGTTTTAGAAGGTGAGGTTCGGGGTGTAGTTATGAAACATTTGCAACCCTAACCCAGCATTCATTTTTCACTTAAATTGCAACTCTTCCCTACTGTTTTGTGCAGTCTCCTGGTGTGTGTTGTCTGACGCTGAAGAGCAGAAGTGTCTGGATTTGGCCGGGAACGCCACAGCTCAGAACATTAGAGGAACTTTACAATGCGTCCGTGGCCTGAACACCAGAGACTGTATGAGCAAAATCAAGGTACCTGAAGAAAATGGAATGGAGAAGGGGATTGTCCAGTTTGCATTACATAATATGACTATTTTAACCTCCATTCTTTACTCAATTTCCCCCAAAAAGATTTTGGTTGCGAGGGTATAATACACTGAAATATTTCACCTGATCCTCAGCAGTTCTTCTGGACAATTGTTGTACACCGCCTCAATATGTCCACGTTTGTTCTTATAAATATTTGGTAATTTAACAGCGACATTTGAAATTGACAAAATAAATGTGTTTTTGTCAGAATGGGACAGCAGACGCAGCCTCCATGTTTGCTGATGACATCTATGCTGCCGGCTTGTGCCACGGCCTGGAGCTGGCTGCAGGAGAGTCCCATAACGGAGTCGGTAAGTCACGGGTTTGAGCATTGCAGCACTGAAGCTTCAGCAGCTTAACTAATGTGACTCTCTGAAGATAAGGTCATGGCTATACCTACACAAGGGCGACAGATACAGATGTAGACACATCATTCTTTGTGTCTTGTCTCTTTATTAATTACTATATTACCTTTTTTTTCCTCAACCACCGCTGATTTGACAAATGATTCGCACATGTTTTCCCCAGATGGTCTTAGCTACTACGTGGTGGCGATGGCACGTCGTTCCTCCTCAGACCTGTCCCTGCTGGAGATGCACGAGCGCAGCTCCTGTCACCCCGGCATGCGCACCACAGTGGGGTGGACTGTTCCTATTGGCTACCTGGTCAACACGTCCCAGATCAGAGTTGGGGAGCAGTGCAACTTCCCCAGAGGTGAGACAGAGCGGGACGGGCTCGGGGAGGTGAGGGCGATGTGTAAAGTGTGCGTGTGTGCTGGTGCGTCGAAGCCGTAGAGGTTCAGTGGGAGGAAGAAGGAAGCAGTGGCGTGAAACCAAGAGTGAAGAGAATCAGGGGAGGAGAGGAGAAGAGTCAATTAGAGAACAGTTCATCTGTCTCTGTAAATGTGAGAGAGTGTGTGAGTGTGCGGTTTAGCAATGAACAGAAAGACATATTAGAAGATGGTCATTTCCTCAAGAGAGGGAGAAGGCCGGCAGTATTTAGCCTAGTTTTCTTTTCATCAATAAATCCCATGACACCAAAAATGAATTGATCCCACGAACAAGTATGATGTTCGTGTTTTTGTAAATCTGATATATCCTAATACCCTTTGCCACAGAGCTCCACTGTTTTTCCAAAACTATTAAAAACACATAAATGCCAAAAAGAGCATTGCACTTGGTGACATGTTTCTTTATTGATATGAAAAATGGGCACTGTAGTTTATTTTGAGTCTGTAAATACCCACTAGACCAGAAAACCAAATCTCTATTAATCTGCATCTTAAAATAGTCAGCTGCAGATTATTACAGCAATAGTTACTCTCGTTTCTACTCATATTTACTCTATATATTTGCGACCCATAATGAGAGTTTTCCATCCTCAGTGGTAACCAATGCATTGGCGCTGAGAGCACAAGTAGTGTCAGTAAACACTATAGATACTACAACACTATGAAAAAGGAAAAATCAAAAACATTTTATAAGACAATTACCACTTAATACTTAAAAATCTGATAATTACCAGAGAAGATATTTTGAAGACCCTAACTAATGCAACTAATGATTATTTTCATTATCAATAAATCTGCCAATTACGTTGACAAATATTTAATGAAGTAAGTCATTATTTGGCAGACAAAAAGTGAAGAAATGGCTGTTACAGTTTCTTAAAGCCAAGTGTTTTCAGTTTATCACATAAAACAAAGAAAAGCAGCAAATCAACACAAGTTAGAAGCTAAATCTCTCATTTTATTCAAGTGTCAAAGTAGTTCTCAATTCATATTGAGTTAATTAATTAATAATAGACCTAATATAATTTAGTTTAATTCTAGGGGTGTGCTGGACAAGTTAGACGTGCGTAATCTGAGGACTGACTTTATCATTTTAAATGACGTCATCCTCCTTCACCCTCTCCTATTCTTCCTCCTAACTCATTCTTTTGTCTTTTTCACCAGCCGTTGGAAACTTCTTTGGTTACAGCTGTGTGCCGGGTGTTAAGGACATCCAGCACGACCCGAGAGGCAACAACCCTAAGAACCTGTGCGAGGCCTGTATAGGAGACGATAACGACAGACACATCTGTGCCAACAACCACAGAGAGAGGCACTACGGAGAAGCAGGAGCACTGAGGTACAACACTGACAATAATAACATGGGGAATGATATGCTAATGGCACCCAGAGGTGGAGTAGTTAAAACCTCTGCCTCTGTGTCTCCCCTCGTTTTCATCCAGTTCAGCCTATACTATCTCCATAAATTAAGAAAATTGTCATTATAGCGGCCTGTTCTGAAAAAAAGAATAGAGTGATGAGAGTGATAATACAGTAATGAATGAATAATGACCCTCGTGTCGTGAGTGTTTTAAGGTCTGTAGAAGACACAACATGAGAGAAAAACTCCATCCTTTAAAACAGACTACAAACAGAACAAACAGCTTGGATGATCGATTAGTGCGTGTCAGTTTCACTATATGCCTGCATGTTATAATTGTAGCCAATAACATGATTTCATTCACAATTCCCATATACAGTATATTACTGTGTGTTGCAGTGCAGTAGTGCTCAGTTAAACTCGCCTTCAGCGGAGTAGGTAAGTGTGTGTGCAACAATAGGCGGCAGAGGGAGTTTACGTATGGTCTCCAGGGTTTTGCATATTCCCGAGTGTGCTGATTTCCACTTTCTTTATCTATCTACAGACTAAATGTGTCTGATTATTCATGTTTTTCTTTCAGGTGTGTTGCAGAGAACCTCGGTGACGTGGCATTTGTCAAACACACAACACTCTTTGACAATTTGGACGGTCAGTGTTAATATGCATTTTTTTTTTAAAACCACACCACTGGTTACATAATGATGTCATTGTATTATTTAAATGATGTATGATGAGGTTACTTGGGGCCAGCAAAGAGAGAGAGAGAGTGCTAGTCCATGTCCAGACACAGGATGTCAGTATTCCACAATGTTTCTCTTAAGAGTCTTTCTCACGGTGTGTGAAATGAATCCCGAAAATACAACGAACAGATTATATGTGTGATATTGAGACAGAGATAGACAAAGACACATAATAACTATTAGAATGAAAGAGAGTATAAGTGAGAAACAGATATGAAACAGACAGGAAGGGGACAGACAATGGTTCAGACATGTTTGTCCAGCATAAAAAATGCTCCAATTCTTTGTTTGCTGCATCTGCTTCTCCGCTCTGGGCAACATCCCAAATGAATGTTATCACAGTCACGCTACACAGACTCTGCTGGTACAGCCGAGAAGAAGCCGCTTGACACCGGCTCCGCAAACAGTGTAGCTGTCTAACGAAGCATGCTTTTTCATATGGTTCACAAACGTCCGAGGTCAGCGCAATTAACGGAGGGCAAGAAAACACAGGAGGGAGAAAGTAGCTTCAAGGTGGTCGATCTTTTGCCTCCAATGTGTTTGGCTAAATGGGGTTTTGTGTGCTTTTTAGATCATTAGGTGGCCAACCAAATCTCTCAAAATTCAAAAACAGTCCTCTTGGACTGTAAATTTCCCCAATCCAAGCCACTAACATTGACCTAAACTCTGATATTGAAGCATCTTGGCTCCCACACAGTGGATGTGTCAGTCTTGAACAGATATATTTTTTACTGTAACCCCACAAAATAATGTAGTTATCTAAATCATGCCCCTTGCCTTTGGTGGTAAGGTTGCTACTGTCGGTAGAAGCTATAATTAGCCAGTGATGCTAACGTTTGCAACTTACGTTAGGGCAAATGAACATGCTGTGTAGTCCATTCTTTACACTTCTTGTCTCGTATCTTTGGAGAGGACTAAAAAAGATGCCACCCTCGAAACCCTTCCCACAGCCTCCACATTACAGCATTACTAAAAATGGTTTGGCATGTGGATAAATCCAAAGCTTGACATCAAACATCGAGGGACATTTGTAGCATTTATAGCAGCTGGTAATTTAGCATTGGTCCACTTTATTAACAATCAAATATTATATAGATATTCTAGGCGATATATGGTGTTGTTTTTTCTTTGAAAAGTGTCTCTTTAATTCAAATCGGACACACCTTCACTCCACTGCGGCCCAGGTAAGAACCAGGAGTCCTGGGCCCTGGATCTGGAGCTGGAGGACCTGAAGCTGCTGTGCCCTGACGGAACCGAGGCGGACCTGGACGAGTTTGAGCGATGCCACCTGGCAGCAGTCCCGGCTAACGCTGTGGTGGTACGCATGGAGGACAAGTGCCGCGTCGGGAAGTTCCTGGAACGTTTACAGGTGGGTGTGGATCGTCATCATCCGTGTGTGTGTGTGTGTGTGTGTTAGTCTCCAGATATGTGTGGTTATGTCTGTCTCATGTCTCTGTGGAGTCTGTGTTATCGATCAGCAGTGCAGGTATCTGTCATCCTTCTTCCTTACTGAGTGTGTGTGGGAGACGCCAGGATGACTGATGCGTCCTGCGCTGATCCCCTGGCTACACACACACACACACACACACACACAAACCCAAAGAAACACGCACACATGTACACAGAGCACGCCAACGCACATCCACGCATGCCCTCATGCATTAAGTCCTGTCACACACTCGCTCTCTCTCCTGCAGAATGCGTTTGGCAACTCCACCGAGGGCTTCCGCCTGTTCAGCTCAGCAGGCTATGGCGAATCCGATCTACTCTTTAATGATGCCACCCACCACCTGCAGAGAGTTCTGGGTAGCTACACCTCTTGGCTGGGCCCCACTTACACCACCGTGCTGCAAGCCTTCGAGTGTGAGGGTAAGAGTGATGATGTCTTTTTGCTTCCGTAAAAGGGTGTTTGTGTGGATCTGCCGATGAAAGCGAGCGGCTAATTGGCTGGAGGAGTGTTTTCTCCTTTGTGTGTGTGTGTGTGTGTGTCGACTGCAGCTGTTCTCATTATTGCGCTTTCCCTCCAACAGGCTTCTGCTGATGGAGCAGGAGGACGACATCCAGCATATCAACTTCCACCCCATCCCTCCGTCTCCGTCCTTCCGCTCTGCCTTCCCTCGCTGCCATCTGTGCCCCTCTGCCACTCCGTCTCGCCATCTCTCTTCATCTTTGCTTTGCTTCTTGTGTTTGTGTCCTCCCTGCATTTCACCACACATTCTCTACTGTCATGTCCTTGTCCTCCTTTAACATAGTGCTCCATAGTGTGCTGGCTGGCAGGATAGGACATCGCTAAGAGGGGCTAATCGGCTCGGAAATACGTCAGAAAAATGTCCTTGAAAATGAGTTTAGGTTTTAAGATGACACTGGGAAGAAAGGGTGGGAAACAGAAAACAATAAAATAGAATGAAAGTGCAAGTTAACGAGTTGTAGTTCTCATGGTTTTGACAGACTTTGTGTCTTAAAAAGAGGATGTTGATACAGACTTTAATGGAAATACCACATAAACATGAAACATCTTCCCCGATATTGATTTATACATACAAAATTAGTCCTGTTAAATTTCCCGACCCTGTATGTTTGTCAGAAAATTGTGTTCTGGTTGCATTAGTCTCAGCATCAATACCACCCATTCACCCCACAACCTCCTCCCACAGGGTCTGTCTCTGGCACTGAACAACTGGGTGCTATTAACTTTGAGCTTAGAGGTCTCAGTTACTGTGTGTGTGTGTGTGTGTGTGTGTGTGTGTGTGTGTGTGTGTGTGTGTGTGTGTGTGTGTGTGTGTGTGTGTGCGTGCGTGTGTGCGTGCGTGCGTGCGTGAGTATAGGCTTTTTTCGCACAGCCATCCTAATTGACAGTCTGGCATATCATACTGTGTGTAAGAGAGAGAAAAGTGTGTGTGTGTGTGTGTGTGTGTGTGTGTGTGTGTGTGTGTGTGTGTGTGTGTGTGTGTGTGTGTGTGTGTGTGTGTGTGTGTGTGTGTGCAGGTGTCTGTATGTTTATGTGCCTATGTGTTATTGCGTTGATCGGGTTGCTGCTTTCCCATGGCTTGTAGCGTTTTACTTTGGATCAGTGCTTTCTCATGTCTGGTATGGTGGACTGTACTATGCCAGCTGGCAGTGTGTTGTTACACTATACAGTCAGGAGAAACTGGATTAGGGCTTGGGCTGCCTCCAGTGACCCCCGAGTGAGTGTTTTTCCTCATCTGTCACATTTGCATCACCCAGAACACCCAAACTATACTCTTCAATGCCTACTTTTTCGTCAATGCCTACTTTGTCTGTCCTGATTCAACGCGTAAAGGAATAGGTATTCCTAAAATGTATCATTTATACTTTACGTTTGCTCATAATAGCGAGACCTTGATAACGATAGAAGTTGTCCAAGGCTGGTCTTAGACGGAGAAAGTAGTGCAGTGTGTGATATTATAAAATAATTGTTGTGAGGAAGAGTATTGCTGAATTAATGAACTATGAAGAAATGGTGATTGTAAAAAAAAAAAAAGAAATCCATAAAATTTTCTGATATGTTTAAGGAAGTGTAATTAAAGAACAGTTAAGACTCACAGAATCATGTACTGTAAACCGTATACCGACTGTAATTATGGGCTTTACTCGTCGTCTCCATCTTTATTATTTGCTTTGCGTTCTGCACCACAGAGCGCGGCAGTAAACTGATAAACCGGATGAAGTTCTCCTCGTCAAACTGTGTTTTTTTCACCTCATGGAACTGGAAGAAATCCAACGAATAAGAACCAATACAACAGATACAAAACGCAGGATGTATTTGCAGTCTTGCTGAGGCAATGCTTCTCTTTGAAATAAAATGCTGTCACATTTCATAAATGTACGGGTTACATTTTGGCTCTCGATGGCAATAAAAAAAAACTCCTCAAGTGTGAATATGCGAGATGAAAGACGCCACAATTCTCGAGAGAGACGCAATCATTTGCACCTCATTTGCTCAAAGGGTAAAGGCATGACTGGCTGCGCAAATTCAGTTCTGGTTTGTACCATTGGTGCTGTTTCTACTGATGTCCGAAAATGATGTGAATACTCCTCACAGCTTGAACGTGTAGTGCTGCAAACCTTTCTTTTCCAACCAATTAAATGAATGATGATAAAACCAATCTGCAGTCTTTTCTGTCTGACTTCTAATTATCCTGAAACGGCTATACATGATATCTGTGTGGAAATGAATTATGCTTGATATCATCCCTCTTGGTGCATCTCACACTGCCTTCTCTCGCTCTCAGTTTCTCTGCCGCTTGCAGATCCACAGTAATAGGCTGTTTGCTCCCTCTCTCTGTCATTTTGGAAAGGTAGGAGAAAAGGAGGAGAGGAATTAGGTTGTAGAGAAGTAGGGGGAAAAAAGAGGTCTCACACACACACACACACACACACACAAAGGCATGCATACAAGAGACTCAGGTGTTCACTCAGGTGGAGAGGAGCACCTCCCAGGTAGACAGGTGAATCAGGGACACCAAATCATCATGGGTGGTCCCCGCGTAGAGACAGACCTCTACTTAGCAGGCAGCAAAATGCCCCTGCTGGCACTGTTTCAGCTCATTTACAACATTAATCCTTGAGAGGAAGTCTGTGTCTGTGATGGAGGAGGACCATTTAGCTGCGAGCAGATACTGTAGATTAAACGGCATTGCAGCAGAGCGCTGCAATCGCTCTCAATCCTCAGCGCTCTTGCTGACCATTTTGCAGTAACGCACAAATAAAAACAACGAATGTGACCTCAGTGCAGCTCGCTCAGCCTCGGGCTGCGGGGTTTGTGAGAGAGGAAAGTGTGTAAGTGGTGGAAATGAACCAGTAATTTAGTATTTTAGCATAAAAACAGACAACAGAAGTGACAAAGAGAAAGATTGAGAAGTAAAAAAAAAAGATAGCTTTCTATAATGGTCAAATAGAAATACACATAATTTATATTTTGATCTCAAAACTGTATACGTTGATGTCTTTCCATTTTAATCCTCTGCACTGCAATTCAAGAGGGCATTTCATTTCATATGATGCGCTGTTATAGATTAAACTACCCAACAGTATTTAAAGTGGAGTTGGAATTGACCATCTACATTACAATCTGTGATAGAAACGTTTACTCAAGAGTGAGTATTAACACTTTATTCCACTTCACTTCGACTACTAATCCTTCAAAAGGAAATATTTTACATTTTACACTTATCTGACCCTGATTACTGTTTCTACAGATCTTCCATATATAAAGTACATGATCAACTTGCAAAATATGACTCATTGATATAGTTCGCAGTAGTATATTAAGTAGTTGGAATTGGCTCCGCATTGAAGCAATACAATGCTGCTGACAATGGATCAATGATAACAATCTACGAAAATAGTGTATGCCATATCCGGTTGCTGACAGCACTTCTTTTTAATGGCGGCCTTTATTTGTAATGAGGGTATTGTTATCGTTTTAGTTTTACTTCAGTGAATTATCTTAACACTACAGGTTAACCTGTAGTCCAATATGTTGAAATACAACTCTGAAAGGGGACATTTTGCTTGTAGAGCACTTTTGTAGTCTACATTTTGATCATTAACTTCGGTATTTGAATACTTCTTCCACACCTTGTGGCCAACTTGTCTGTATATAAAAGTGTATATTTGCGGTGAGGGTGTGTGTGTGTGTGTGTGTGTGTGTGTGTGTGTGTACAGGCGTGTCTTTATCTCCGCTGGCACGGGTGACGGCACGGGACAGGAGACAATTTAACCGCAGGTTGCGAGGCGAGAGCGGCAGAGAGGAGAGGGACGACAGTGATGGAGGGAGAGAAGAGGGAAGAGTGACAGGTAATCCATCAGAGGCGTTACTGTCATTATTCAATTACCTCCCATCCTTAGCAGTCCTGATAACCCCAACACACACACACACATACACACACACATACATGCAGTGGGAAGTTGCATTGAAGAAGCAGATCTTCTTACACAAGGTGGGTTTGTGCTGTGTGGGTGGCGAGGTGAGTCGTGACACAGGGCTTGGCACTGGTTCTTTATATGCTTTTAGTGCAGCGGACCCTTAAATCTCCACTCCTTCCTCTCTCATGTCCTCTATTCCCCCCAAACATCCTGCACTTTTTCTCCTCCATCTCTCTTCCCCTATCACTTCTTGCTCCCCCCCTTCTCCCTCCATATCTAGTTCCCACCGTATCCCCCTTTCCCTCCTCCTCCTCCTCCTCCTCTTCTTCTTCTCCCTCTCCACAGTTCATTCCGTCTCCTGAGCACGGAGCTGATAAGGAACATGGAGTATGATTAGACGCCAGTGACACCAGGCTTATCGCTCTGCTCCCATAACACTCCCCAGATCACTTGCACAATAAAAGCCAAGCAGCACACACACACACACACACACACACACACACACACACACACACACACACACACACACACACACAGCGAGGCTCGCAAGACTGGCTATCAATTCAAAATATGTTTTTGCGCTCGGTTTGTGTGACAGCACATGCTGCCTCCATAATGACGCACGCACCGGGTGAAAAACGAGCCGCGAGCCGCAGGTTGTTTGAGTGCGAAGCGGCGGGGAGGAGGATGTTTATGCATTACAGTAGTTTGTGTGTAGGTGAGAGTGAGTGTGACACAAAGGGTGCAGGGCTCAGTGGTTTCTGCTGTATGAGAGAGTTTCGGGTCACACTCGCTAGATGGCACTGTCTCCCCAGCAGTGCAGCGCATCCATCACGCCTGTTCCAATGTAACCGTTGTGATGACAGGGGGATCCAAATAGCACACTTCCTGAGGCTCCTCTCTCCACGTCACAACTCTGGGGGTTTCCGCATCCTCCGCCTCCCTCCTATGTTGTCATTCCTCTCCTCCTCTTTGGTCATTTATACTCCTCCTTTATGTCCTCATCCTATCTTCCTTCCTTCTTCCCCCTCTCTTGTTCTCTCCTCTCTTTCCTTTCTGCTACCATCAACCTTTTTCCTCTTATCTTCCTGTCCTCCACCCATTTGTCTCTACTCCCCTTAATCCTTGCACTTTCTCATATCCTGTCCCTTTCTTTTCCACTCTCACTTGCTGTTCTCTCCTTACTTAGCTCCCTCCTCTTTCATTTATTCTCCTCCTTGTGTCTCCTCTCCTCTTTTTTCCTCTTTACTTTTTCCCATTTCATCATGTCCCCCTTTAAACCACCTCAAAATGTATTGCCTTCTTGTTTCCCCCCCCATCTCCCCCCTCTTGTCCTTTCTTACTTTTTCTCCTCTCCTTTTTCTCCTCTTCCTCTTCTTTTTTCGTCTTGGTAATTCCTAATCTCCTCTCATCCTCATCCTCAACCCCTTTCCCTCCTCCTCATCTCAACTCTCCTCTTTTTATAATTTCCTCTTCTCTTCCATACTCTCATTGCCTCTTTCTGTCTCTCCTCTTCTACACATCCCCTTGTCATCTCCTCTCCTCTTTTTTCTCTTCTCCTCCACCTTTTGTCTCTCCTCTTCTTTCTTGTCACTTTTCTCCTCTCCTTGCATCCACCCCTTCCTCTTCTTGTCACCTTCTATTTTTCTAATTTCTTCCCCTTTTCTTTTTTGTCCTCTCCTCTTTTCTCCTCTACTTCGTCCTCTTTCCTGACACTTTTCTCTTCTCCTCGTCTTATTTTCCCCATACTACTCCTCTTTCCTTTCCTTTCCACTCACCTCACCTTTTCTCTCTCCTCTTCTACTATTTTGTTTCCCCTCTCCTGCTGTGCACATTTCTCCTCTTCTCTCCTCTCCTCCCCCATACTCTCCT